>NC_088985.1:28446540-28804665 GCF_963932015.1 Anas acuta | reverse complement strand
TTGCCTGCACAGCTATTTCAAAAAGAAGAGTAGTTAAGTAGCAGCTTTGTTCTTCATATCTGATTAAATTTTCAGAATAATTTACAAATTAGGAATCTGTACATTTATAAAACTATAATCACTGTTTGCAAGCAAAAATGATCCTAGTATATTATTTTACAAAAGCACAGAAGCAGACGTGCAGGTGTTGTTAAAGGGTTGGACAAATGAGTCTTGTTCTTCTGAAAGTAATCTCGGAAATCAGGCTGCACAAACCCTTGCAACAATATTGTCATCTGTTTAAATACTGGGACTATTGGGGAGGGGAACTCAGCAGTGGTGGGAGGGCTTTCATGTGGTTATATGTTTATTTTATTTTTTTTTCTGCTGTTTTACACTGTAGCTTTAACATATTAATATCAGCTCCACAAGAAGAAGGAAAAATAAAGCATTCAGGGAACTGCTGAAAGAATCTTTATATCACAAATATCTTACTGTTTCTAAGAATTCCCTGTAATTGCCCTTAATCTGGTTACTTTACAATTCTTTGTCATCCCCATTTCTAAAACTTACAAATCCTTTTCTCCAGAGCTCAGAATTCATTACTGTTTCAAAAAGATGATACCAGACAAATATGTGATGTTAAAATAGTCATGCTTCTAAATATATTTATTCAAATACTTCACTGGTTCAAACTCCCCATATGAAATCCTTCAAAAATCTGACCCATAAGTAATCCTGACTTTATTGAAACCTTGGCTTTGGCAGCTATCAGGAAACAATAAATTAAAAAGAAAAAACAAAAAACAAACAACAAAAAAAAAAAAAAAAAAAACAGTTCAGATACCTGTTTTGCTACAGCAATAACAGAGGATATTAATTTCAGAAAATATACTGAAACATTTGAGGAACTGACCATTAAAACAGACTTCTCCCTCTAAATATTTATGAGTCATTTTATAACTGGAAGAAAGGTGTTCTGGAATACTGATCTCTAGTGTTACACCTACAGATCTACAGCATGCACAAATAAATAATAAATATTGATATGCGTGCGTAGGTCTACCTGTACTGTATTTTCAGTGGGTATACAATATCCACTGTAATACACAAGCTGCTTCAGTACCTCACACCAAACATTACAAAATACTGTGTAATTCTTACAGTGTTTCAGCACAGGTTTTAACCAAAGCAATGCTTTCACTTTCAATACCAGTGTACAAATGTATTTATTCTATTAAAGATTTTTGTGATGCAAACAAGATTATTACTGTACCTGATTTGATCATGCTATTCTAACAAAGATCAAATAATAGGTTTTCCTTTTTTTTCCTCTTCTTTTTCTAGTGCCTTTAAAAAATCTGCTATCAAAGAATGTTAATTTCTATGGTTTGATCTAGAGATTCCTATGTAAGTATACAATTATTAGGAAAAAAGAGGCACAACAGTGAATATTTTAAAGCAATGTAATCAATATTTTTGCTTTGTGTAGATTTCCCTGCAACAATGAACAAAAAGATCTACTTCAGATTTAGAAACTCAGCTTTAAAGGGAAAGCTAGACAACAAAAAGCAAGAAAGTACTCACCTCTTCACGTAATTTTATCAACTGCAACATGAACGCACAAAAAAGATAAAAAGGAAAGAAATGGCAGGAAAGAAAGATCAGTTGTGTGACAGGATACAGAATTAACATTGACAATTTATCTGTTTACATGTTTAGCATTTAAAAATCACAGACAAACACATTAAAAGAACCTAAACATAGACTACATGCAGAGTTTTTTGAACGAATAAAGATCACTTTCTCACACTGTCACATTAAACAAAGAGAATAGTGTGAAATTCTCTTTTAAACCACATCTAAGACACCATCATGAAATAAAGGGGAATGACTTCATAGAAGTCTATATTATAAAGAAAAAAAACAAGTTTACTATTCCTCTCCTCGAAGATTGTACAGCTGAAGTGGTTTTGTATATACAAGTTTTCAGAATGTTTTCTGTATATTTTAGTTGTGACAACTGATTTCTTATTTTACTAACAGATCTAACTTATTAATAGATGACTGCATCTTTATAGCATGTCACTAGTACTCCAATTTTTATATACCTTAGTTTGAATCTGACTATATTATCTATTTTTATTATTGAACCTCAAATGGAAACACTTTTTCAGGTTAAAAAAAAAGCAGCTTAGTTAAATGACTCAGAATTATGTTTTTATTGCACAGCATATTTAATAATAGACAAAGGAACGGGGAACAAGATGAAACAGATTTCCCGCAGAAAAGACCCATTGCAGACTCTTAATCCTAGACCACTATACAGTGTATGAATACACACACAGTGTATGTGTGTATACTTATACACTATAGACATTCATGTTTATCAATTTATGCTTGTAAATCAATGCAGTCTAATTCTACTAATAATATTGCTCTGACAGGTTTCCTATTAAACTAAATAAAAACCAGTGTGAATATCAAGCTATGTTGTAACATCCTCTCCATTTACAGAGATATATTATTTGTACTGGAACAATAAGTACAATTACTCACAACAAATGTCTGCGTAAGAGTGGCTCTTTATGAAAAAATTACAGTTCTCTCACCGATTCCAGTTGAATTCGAAATTATAACAGCTACATCATTATCTCATTTTATGCAGATACTTCACCTACAGTTTCATAACCCTAATTTTCAACACGTGTGTAAGCTGAGAATGTTTACTACTTATGAAGTCTCTCCAGCCGGGAGGAAACAAAAGCATTTCCACGATTCTCTATTGTTTCATATGGCTCGCCTGAACCAAACACCCGCCTCACCCCAAAATGGACAAAAAGCCTCTAACTACGTGTAATTGGGAGGGCTACTACTGCACCAAGTCGAGCTGAGACGGCTCCTCAGTGCCCAGCTAAAGGAACTTTGCTAGAATTTGGTATAAAGAAAACAGCACTGTCCACCAAACTGGTTCTTAAATTCAAATGCTTGGCCTATCATAAATTGGTCTCTTTCTCCAGTTCTTCCCCCCCTTTTTTCCCCAAAAAGGCAAACATTAAGGCTCTTTAGAAAGAGACGATCTGGGAGTTGATCGCATAGCTATCTTTTCTTTCTGAGGCCACCATTCTTCAGTTGGCTATGATACTTAAAGGGCCAAAGTTTAAAACTACTCTCCCGCAATAGAGTCCATTTGGGCATGCCACCCTGCTATAATCAGTGAGGGTTTGAAAATGCTGCACATTTGTTTTTTCAATAGGTCCCAAACAAAAATGTTCTATCTTGTTTGTGCTGCATGGCTGAATTTAAGCTCTGCATAGGATTTGCAGCTAAGCTAAGTAATGGGAGAAGGTTTTCTTTCTTTCCTTCTTTTTTTATTTTATTTTTTTTACATTGGCTGAAAGATATTCATTCAAATTAACAAAAGATGTATTTTTCCCCCATTTAACAATGCATTTGATGAAAATGCGTCACCTTTACTTTTCTATTTTTAAACATTTTCTGGTATTTTTATCGTGCTTGCCGCTCAACTGTAAACTGCACTAAGCTGTGTGCAGCCACCATTTTAGGTTATGATAATCAGCATATTTTTGAAACAAAGATTTTTTTTTTCAATACAGAATTCGATACAAGAGGTAATCTGTTCCTTTGTAGGCTAAAAAAAAATCTGGTTTACGCTGGTTTGAACCAGTGGAATCTCTTGTGGCTAAGCCTTCTGCTGTGACTAAAATCAAAACTGCGCCGCAGAGAGCGAGCGAGATTGTGTGTATGTGTGTGTATGTGCGTGTGTGTGCCCGTGTGTCTGTGAGGCACACCACGTGATGCAGAAAACTACCGAATTTTTTTTTTTTTAAAAAGCTGATAACGCTACTGCCGTCTCTGTCCGCATATAGATAACGAATAAATGCTGAACTCTATTAAACGCCCTTTACACATTATCGTGGGTCGAACACACAATTTTCTGAACTTATGATGACAGTCTATTTATTTTGCTATAAACCCTCGGCATGTAACGAACAGATTTGTGTCTGGTAATGATCTGCTCTGCCAGGGCTATATGAAATGATACCGACCTTCTTTAGATCTTGGGGAATTAAATTGACCAACTTCACCCCCTGGTCTGTAGCTGAAGTTTGACACACTTTATGCACAGCAAGCCCAAATCTAATATTATCAGAACTTTGTAGTCAGAAATTAAGTAGCCACAAAATATTTGTTCGCCACAAATCACATATGCAGTGTATGTGCATATGGACACATAATTTAACCTAATGTGAATTTACTTAAGCATATTAATTAACATAGTTGTGGAAGAGAAAGGAACAGTAAAATATTTCAAGAAAGTTGGTAACAGGGTACCTGACACTATTTTGGTAGAGAGGGATTTCTGATTTAACCCAATGCACACTTAGTAAAACACATAGAAATCACCGCATAAAACCAGCTCTGTGATTATTGAAGTGAAGCCACAACTTTAAGTAGCGTATCACTGCACTGAAAAGCTCAACAACTTTCACAGGATTTGATGATCATTGAAGTCTTATTTGTCATTCTGGCCAGCAAAGTAATAGAGCCCATTTAAGACCACTTCTAGAAAATAAGTAACAAGCTGATTCACATGGGTTTTTGGAGTTGTTCTTTTTGTTTGTTTTTGATGGGAGAAAGGATGTTTCCTGATTCTGCACCTCTGCATGTGCCTCACCTGACCACATCCACCAGATATATTTCAGAGGGAATTAACGTACACTAAGCAATGACTTCATTAAACACTAAAAGAATTAAGAGGTTTGTATCGCTTATTAAACAACAACGCATTTACTTTAAATGAAGTTTTGATTAGCAAAATTGTATGATTTTCACAACCTCTTATAAGAAGTTTCTGTATGCGTTATCTAATAAAGTCAGTTAACTATTGATATAATCATGATAAGGCAACCATATTCTAAACTGTCATCTACACATGGAAGACATGTAGGGGAACATGAAAAAGAAGAGGAAAGGCCAATCATCATGTGGTAATTCTTCACTCTTTTCTTGTACTTAAATGTTTCTTCTTGGGAGAACAACTGGAAACTCATAACTACGTATTCTACCCTGTTCAGTACAGCTTTCAAGTTGGCTGTGTTTTGCTGTAACTCCACCTTCGAAACTCAACTAAAAAAAACAGAAGTTGAATAAAGCAAAAATTCAAATTGTTTATTTTTCCTGCACTGCCCCATTTATTTCTAGAAACTTGATATATTCACACTAGCCAATATACATTAAGTTCCTTTTGTCTCCTCCCTGCACCAAAAACATTATGCAAACATTCATCACGATGACAAAGACCATACCTTAAATGTACTGCTCATAACTGTATTTCCCTTGGATAGTGTCCAACTCTAACCAGATATTCAGCATTTCTATTGGCAGATTTTACCAATATCTCAAGATTGCTGTAGGAGCTATTCTGAGCTGGCAACTGTTTTTGTTTTTGACAACTCCATTATCAGAGGAATCCCTTTTCTCATCCCCTCTCCTCTTTTTAATTTGGTGACCAAATTGGGAAAGAAAAATCATCATCCTTTGGTTTAACTAATTTAACCTAACCAAAACTGAACTAAAAAAAGAGAAGTAGTGTGAAAAACAGTAGTGTGAGGGTCAGTCTGAAACATCTTCAAACATTTTATATGCCTGCAAACTATACTTGATCATACTTTCTTCACCTAGTCCAAGTTTTGTATTAATGTAATAATGCATAGGAGCAAATGTGGGGTAGATCTGGAGTTACTGAGTCAAATATGTTAACACATTAATTGTATGGTATATACCCAAACCTTGCACTTTATCAGGATGTGCAGCTCTATTCAAATAAACTCAACAAAAGACTGAAGCTTGTACACTAAATGCTTGTTGATTTAACTAAAAGCATAAAACAAATACAAATATGAATCATGATATCTCAAATATTGTGCCATTCCAGTAATCAACCATAAACAAATTTCTTTTTAAATATTGGCTTTTACATTTTTAAAAGAAAGATGGGTGTCTCCAGTACCTTGATATTTTGTAGCATACTTCAAGAAAGAAAACAAAAAATTCAGAACTTTCAAAGATTATGGTTAAAGTTTCAAGTTAGGTTATAAAAAAGGACTTTGTTTACTGAAAAGACTAAAAAACCCTTCTCTTTCCCCCTCCCCACCCCCCGAATTGCTACCTCCCCTTAAATGTGTGCCATTTAAGAAATAGTCATTTGAAAGAAAAACAATCATGTTGACAAATGCATGGAAGTATCATTTGGTTCCTTAATGTGACCATGTGTCTTCCATCAGGTTTTCAAAAGAGATCACAACTTGCAAAAAGTGCAAGTGAACCCGTTATTTAACCATTCCTTAAAAAGTGAAAATATTTTATTTCATCCCAAATATAAGACACTTTGTTATAAGCATCACATTTGTCCTTTTATGTTTGAATTCACTTATGTTTTCTAGAAACATAAACATAGCAGCACCTTAAAGAAACAAAACAAGAATCTTAACACTTTTACAGACTGAGTTTACTTCCATGACACACAGCCTGGGAAATTCTTCTCCCTGAAGTTGTCCTTTCTGCAAATATATTATTTAGGGATAAAAAAAACCCTCTTCCTTTTATTAAAATTGTGGACACCCTCCCTTGCTATAATATCTAAATTTGAAGATTAATATCTTTTACTTTTAACTCTACACATAGATACTACAGCTGCTATACACTGAAGTCTACAGATAAACGGTACACCATGCATAATTTCACTTACATATGTATTACAGTCTATCAGAGATAAAAATTTACACAGCACACTTAAAACACTGCATAATATTAGTGTTTAATGGGGTCTGTGTCTTAAAATTCATTTTATTGGTATAAACCTCCAAGACTTAGGTTTTTTCTACCCATAGTGAACTTATACTGGGGGTAGAAAATACTAAACATTTTGTAATGTGATTCTGTTTCCTTATTTAATGCTGAATTTATCAAGTAAACATTCAAACAAGCTTCAGTAGCAGTACCAAAATGATTTAAATTCTTTATCTTCAGAAGGGAAAATCTGATATTTATGAAAACTTTCAGCAAACTTCTCAAAATCTACAACTTGGATTTACAGCTGAACTGACTTTCTAAAGAGAAAAAGGGAAATTCAGCATTTACGAAAAGATTGTCAAAGAAGTTTCAGCACCAAAAGAAATATTAACATGTGGGTAAAAGCCCCCTGAATATAATGTTCCCTTTAGAATTTTCAGCAGTCTAGTAGGATCCTCACTGCAGTGTCCAGAACAACAATATGTCTACAAGATTTTTAAAAAGCCTTAGAATTATCGAGCTTTCCTTCATTAAAGAGTTGGATAGCACTCTGCATTCTAGTACAACATACATCATGAAAGCATGCTTTCATTAGTACAACTTGTGTTTTTGGTACAAGAAGAGAAAATCTGTTTAGGGAAGGAATCACACAAGGAAACTGAGTGGGGTACAGCCTAATTCTGAGAGTGCACTTTCATTTGTTTTGCCTGCCAGTGTTGATTTAATTATACTGCATTATTATCAAAGCAGCATTATGTACTTTTTTATTCCTTTTACATGTGTTTGAGGTGAAGACCTTGGCTTTGTCGGCAAACAGTGCGTTTCAAGTTATTTCTTAAGTACTAAATAATAAAGAAAAGAGAAGAAAAGATTTTTTTTAAGATAGCAGACAGTGATCACAAGTTAAAGGGTTAAATGTAAGATCTCCAAGAAACATTTTGAAGTTGATTAAGACCCCAGCTTTGCATTAAACAGTATCACTTCCACATGAGTTGTTGCTAATGCTGTTAAGGAGCAGCTTGAGAAGCCCAGTGTGCCAGTGACCTCCTTCACCCTCCAGCCACCCACTAGGGCTTCTTGATTAGCATCCTACCTGGTTCTCTGAGGAATTCCCGTCATCCCCTAGGAGCTCATTCCGCACCTCATCACTGTAGGCGATCCGTGACCTTTTCTGTAAAACAAAAAGAAAAAAGGGTTAGGAAGTAAAGCTCCAAAGCCATTGGCATCAAGGCTGATCATCTTAAACCTCGAGAGCCCCCTAATGGATACCTATTTGATAAAAAAAAAAAAAAAAATTAAAAATCTGCAAGTAAAAGTTATTAAAAAGTTCTTCAACTGCTGTATTTTGATAAATCAGCATGGAAAAGTCTTAGCATTTCTAAGTCACATCCTCAATATTTCATCAATGCAAGAAGTTTAAGCCAAGCCCAAGCCAACTCATGTTGGATCGGTTCTAATAATCAGGTAACCTTGAGTGGCAAAGTGCTGAAGAAATGCATGTGTAGGAACAAAATGCATTATTCTGAAGAACACTTATTAGTTGGACACAGAACTCAGTAACACTGCAGTAATGCTATTAAATAGGAAAGGAAGACTGACTTTTTTCCTTACAAAAAAAAAGGCAAAGAAAAATAAGAACGAGCAATGGGCATTTGACAAAATTGGTTGAATTTACATATGTAGAAATTTAACAAGTTTTTCCTTTGTTGCTAAGGCTATGAAGGCCTCCAGAGAAAGGACCAGAAATCAAATACCAAAAGAAAAGAGAGAAAACTGCAGTACAAGGGAACTCTAGTTTACAGCAGTTCATGGAAACACCACAAACCTGAGACAGACATTCATTAAACTATTACCACTGATAGGCATTATTCACAGCTGATGAGCACTGGATTTTCTCATGAGCTGATCACTATATTGACTCTTAACTAGATCAAGTGGCAAACAACTGAAAGCAAATGACTGAAGATTACCAAGGTAGCACAATATTCGCTGGAACAATGGGGAAGTCCATAATAAGAATATTAGTCCAGCTTTCAATTTCTTGGCCAAGTAACACACTCACTGTTAACAGTATAAGTTAGTTAATACTCCCACATTAACCATAAAAAGAGAGAAAGGATTTTTAACATATTGTCTAAAATTATGCATTTTCTATGACTGAGCGTGGCTATGACCAGTTCTACTCTCCCTCAGAGGAAGAAGCCCTTTTTTTTTTTTTTTTTTAAACTGATGGGAGCTTCCCTCCCACTCCACTATGTAGTCACTACCAGTAGGAACTCAGCATAAGAAACTCCCTCCTCAAACCTTCCCTAATCAGAGAATTGTGCTAAAAAGTGTTCCTGACTGTAACACAGGAAATAATTCATTAGAAATCATACGGAGCATATGGAAATTCATTCCCTATTCACCTTCCACTACGAAAATAGCATTTGAGTAAGCTTTATACTGGTCATCTCAGAGCAACACATTTTAACATTTTATCTTGTGCATTTCACCCTTTATTACACCATTGTCATTGCAATGCTTCACAATTTGTGATTTAGTTGCTAGTGTTCAGATCTGGACTATATACTAAGGCTAGAGATGTACGTAGCAAGGACAAAGCATACCATGGTCCTGCTACAAGAGCTGAGTTGTGCCAAATCTTTTGGAGATCTCAGCTGTCACAGTTTCATACTAACCACGCTAAAAGTATTCTACAGCATTAAAGGAAATGAGAACCTTTAAACAGGCTGTGGTATCAGAGCTGCCTGTTTAAATTATTCATTTCATCACTATGGGGGACTAAAACACTCCACAGTATGCAAGAATATCATATGGAGATAGGTTTTGTTTTTCTCTTTTTTCACCAAAAAGCCAACAAATTGGCATAGATTGCTCAATTACATTATTTTCCTATTTTTATTTGATACACATCAAACAAGGAAGGAAATTACAAATATATACCAATAAATATCTAGACTTCTTTTCTGATTAAGATTCAATCTCCCCACTTGAGGTCCAGTACTTCAGCCGTACAGTCTCTCCCACTTGCACAAAATGACTCAGCCCCATTGATTCTGTCAGTGTTAAACGTATTTGTCATTATTAGGCTGAGATGGGGAGCATGATGCTTCATGAGCTTGTTCTCCAGTGAACAAGTTGCCTAACAATATGTGGAAACTGAGATGGGCCTTGGTTACATATCCTTTATTTGAAAGATTTAACTGGCTGATTCTCATTCACAAGAGACTGCATGAAAGAAAGGAAGAAGAACATTCTTCATGGGAAAGAAGTAAATGTTAACAGCAATGCAGTTTTTAAAGGCTCTTTATAATCCTTACATCATCACCACTGAACTTAATAAATATATTTGTATCATTGTTCTTTCATTGTAATAATCTGTCATGATATGAAAATCGGCAATTTTATTAAAAGAAATAATCCTTTGACTACAATTAGGTGTAACTCTTTGCCATAATCAATAAATAATTTGATAGTACTTTTGATCACAGTTCCACTGCCAAATGAATCAATAATATAAAAGGAAAGGCCTTTGAACTAAAGTGTTCGTTTGTTCTTCCAGGATTTGTCCAAAATATCAATACATTCATATCTTCAATTACTATTCTTATTTTTATTAAAGTAAAAGTGCCAACAGATTCAAGTGTGGCTAACAAAAATAGTGAAAATGAAATGGTTCATCTGAACTCAGCAATAAAATGAGTTTTAGGATTTTTATTTTTTTTTTTTTGAGTTTATAACTATCAGCTGTTTATAAATATATACTTTAGCCAAATGCAAGAATGATAGTTTGAGCTGGAAATGTCACACACTCTGCTACAGTTTGAAGGAACCCAATTCATAATGCATTTTATAAATAGTTAATGACTTCTATACATAAGCTAACCAGGCAAATCAAGAAATTGTCAACATTTTTAGTCTTAGTTGTCAGTTACCACTGTCTACTGGTACTTTATATGTATGTTTCTAGAAAAGACAGAAGCTTTACAGAGTTTGTAATCCAAGGCATTTCTGGGCAGCTCAGTATAAGTTTAAGAGCTTCTATGTGCAGTTTTTCGTCCATAAAGGTCTGTCATACAGATAAGTTTTTCTTGTATTTTGTATTTTTCTTGTGTATACATGCACAAAAAGTCTAAGCACCCAGGAGTTTTTACTTCATTGTACACGCTTCCATTCAAATGCAGCATGCACACGAACACACCGCTACACAAAAGGGTTAAGCTACTTTCTACAAAACTTCAAGACAGAGAAAGTTTCAGGGGCTGTTTTAAATGTACTACAGTATCCAGACCTTCTGACAAGGAAGAATTTCTGATTCCAGGCAGATCTCTCTTGGTTTATGAACAGGATTTTTGCATACTGATTGGGTGATTTTCTTAAAGCCCTGTTCAAACAGATACACTTGCTCAGTTCTGTCTGGCAATTTGGCTTTAAACAATCTGTCTACTTGACCCAAGCCTTAACATTTCCCAATAGAACTGAATGTGTTCATGGGCAACCACAGCTAAATTAGAATTGAAATGAATTAACTCAGCTTAAACTAATTAAGATCTGTGATCTGCAGTACCACCCCCCTGTATGATTCTACATGTGAAGCAGGGTACATGTAACCAGACTGTAAGAATTCTGCTACACTACTAATCTGAGCATAACAATGAAGTTCGTCTATTACTAAAGCATATGAGAAGTTAATTTCCACGGCCTACACATGGCAAAGCAATTGCTTAAATTGCCTCACCTGGGAATTTAATACAATGTTATCATCAGACCAGCCACACTGTAAATAGATTTATAATGCTTTCCATGTGCTAGGCTAGGTTGCATATGAATTAAGTAATGATCTGGTATTACAATACAATCAGCTAGTTCCCACACCTGGCAGACAGGGTATTTTGCTAAATTACTACCTATATAGATGCATCACAACATAAAAACAGAAAAGGCAATGGGAAGAGAAACAATCTACATGGTGTATGACTGATTTTTACATGGTAACCAAATAAGATGTAGATGGAAAGAGGTATCCAAAATAATCTGTTTCCAACATCTGTACAACAGAACGCATACTTATTCATTTCTATTCAATTTTGGCTTAATTTTCCGCATTCTATACTTTAATTACTCATCCACATTCTGAAATGTTCCCATTAGTGAAGGCCACAACTAGCCAATGCCCCCTCATTCCAACGCACTTTTAGCAATCAGACAAATAATTGCTATAAAGTATCACGTATTTTCATACCTGAACTAAAGAATAGCTTTCCTCCTAAATGCTAAGCAGGCCCCTGAACGGACGACCAAGTCTAGATACATTTCAGACAAAGGGCCCAGCAAATCCTTTTGTCCCAACCTCTCCATTTTTCAGCCTCAATGTTTTAAGAATAGATTAAACCAATTTTTTTTTCTGTAAAATTTGTAAACAAACAAAAGGGCTTATTTATTCACAAACATCTGTTTTCATTAGAATTTCCTAGTATATATAAATGGTTTAAAAAAACATCTTCAGGCATCTGTTTCAGAGTTTGGCCCTGCTCTACATGCAAATAAATACACAAGATTAGCATAACCAGAAATAATTTCTAGGAATAAATTATTTTACTTTGTGTTCTTCAAGAGTACTCAATTTTACCATCGTTCATGTTAAAACAAGGTGAAAAAGTGACCTGATCTTCAAACACAGTACTGCAGATTGTAGACTTTCACCTCTGCTTTTCTGAATAGATGCCTTAAGTATTTTTGCTGAGTAGCAATGGAAAAGAGAGTTCAGCAAATTTAGAACATAAATAAGTGACCTTATCTAACAGCAACACAACACTTCTTCAGGAAATAATTGAAATTGATTAAAAAATTGTGTTCTAACTACAGTTTACAAAACTTCCTCATTTTGCTGTAAAGGTGATGCAGGAACAAAAGATCAGATACTTCAGACTGCCATTAGAAATGGGTTTTCCTGTTCCTAAATAGCTCAGTTTGTGAATAAGAACCAGGAAACTGGTTACATAGTGTGTATATATGACATGATGCAATGCTGGACTTTCAAGCATTTCCTTATGAAAATAAAACCATGAAGCCGATATATTTCTGTCTGAAAGGAAATAAACTATTCTACAAAACCTATGAAACTTCTGTCTGAAAGAAGTAATTCAACAGTACATGTCAGCTGGCAAAAGTCAATGTCTAAGGCACTCTCAGTCTCTCCTCTCTCCTAATACATACAGAAAAGATCTTAAACACTTGTGAAAGAAAATGCACAACTTTAAACTTGTATTCTGCCACTCTGACAAGTGCTGTTGGCATCCAACAACAGAGATGAATCAAACTTCAAGTGCTAATGTGAAATTAGTGCAGAGATACTATTACCCATTAAGTTGAATTCACAGGTCTATAAATACTTTTCTTTTCCATAATCATCATCAAATACACTTTTAGTTTCATTATGAGGTGAGGGCAGAGAGGAAGGTCAAGGAAATCCCCATGAGGACACAATGCATTGTATAATATTGTTAGAGGAAAAATGAAGCTTCTGCCCACAAAACCACTATCTCAAGCTCATGACCAGTGGACCATGTATGTCACCAACAGGGCTGATGCTTAAACCTGTGAGATTGCATGTGCTGTGGTTAGGGAAGAAAACAGGTGACCTGGGAGAGAACTGTATCTCTTCGTCTGTGTCAGATTAAGGAGTAACAGTGGATGATTTCTGTTGTGAAAAGGCATTTATATTGACAAAAACAGCTAATATTTAGTTGACCTCTGCCTTTTAAACTTCAAAACATAAACAAGGAAAGATTTTTTTGAAACTCAAAAGGTCTGGAACTAAATGGCCCTGCCACCCTTCTATTTTTTAGATAATGCTCAAAAATTCACTACCATCACTTCCAGTTTAACCAGACCACATCTACAGAAAAGTGATATGAAATGATCCAATATGATGAAATACTGGAGTTACAAATCCAAGCATGGAAAACTTCAGATAAGCATCGTTTGGGTTTGGATAACACTCTCCAAATATAACAATGAATAACTCCCCTTGGCCTAGCGTTCATATTAATACATATATTTTTAATTAAAACAATTAATCTTTTTGCTTGTTTGATTGACCACATCCTATTACCAAACCTTGGTCCTTACATGCACACTACCTTATTCTTTAATCAGAATTAGATTTCTCTACAGTGCTTTCAGCTTTGGGCTGATGCGTGTAACAGTTTGTCTGCCTTTTCACTTGTGTGCCATAATCTCAAAGAACATAAGCCAGACATTGGCTAACACATGAAGAGTGACTGAATACTACTGCAAATTTAACTGTAACCTCTCTGTAGATCAACATATTGACATCTGCCATTTGCTAGTCTGTTCCTGTAATATACTTTTCAGTACTCTAATTTCAGTATTTCATATTGACAGAATTTATATTGACTGCTTCAAATGATCGTTATTAAACTATCATATTTCGTTATAAGAACCATCTCCGCACATCAACATAGCTGGCTAAGTTAACCAACTTGGTTCTTTAGTCAATGGAAAGTCCTCTAAATGGACTACAGGATCACTTGAGTTCATTCCAGCTGAGACTCACCTTCCCAAAAAGCCCAGTGCTTCCCTCTAACTACTCTGCGTGTGTTCAAAGGCCACTCAGAAAATCTTGCTTGCCCAATTAGGTGCCTAAATTTGGCTAGTGTTACTGCACTTTTCCTTCATATGTATAGCAAACATTGGCATATATTCACTTAGTTTGTTGACAAAGGTTTTGTAGCTACAGAGCCTTATTTACCACAGTCATTTCAATCAGCAACACTGGGGAAAAAAAGAAAGAGAGGTCGGAGAGGGAGGAACACCCTCTCTCCCCAGCTCAGTGGTTTGAAAATTTAAATATCTCTACAGGAAGACCATATTAAAAAGGGCTCCTGCCACTCTGCACTCCCAAGTGCCTATGGGACCACCATGAACTAGATACTAAGCTGATCAGGTTCAAAGTAATGCAAAACTTGACTAGTTGTTTGGGTGTAGGAGGTCTAAGAGGGATAAATTCTGTTGTTTATAGCATTGGTCCACTCTTGAACATGGAGGCAAAAGGGAAGGGTCAAGACTGAGGCATCAACAAGAAATTTGCAAACAAAGAATGGGAACAACCGAAACTAAGCCAGAATTGTTGAGAGGTAAATTGGTCCTCAGCTCATGTTCAGGCTAATCTGAAGAAAGGTTAAAGGGTGTCAGAAGGATCACTCAGGAAGATTTAGTCTCTACACCACACCCCAGAAAACACTCACTCCCAAAACAGATTTTAAAGTCATATATTGGAACAGTCACTAGCATCACTAGGCTGCTATTGTTCTCCAGAATTCTCTATAAATACAAGTAACTCCAATACAAAGAACAACAAAAATAGGCTGCAAAAATAAGCCTGTTTTGAGTCTCTGTAGCAGACCTTTGCCCTTAAAACTGGTGTATGTATATATAAGTGTGCATGTAAATAGATACAAGTTTCATTGCAAAATTACCTTTTAGGGAAAATTAAGTATGATGGGTTGTTTTTTTTGGGGGGGGGGGGGGGGGGGGGGGGGGGGGAGTGGGGTTGTTTTAATGAAATCTTCATTGGTCATCTTAACTCATATCTTCCTCATAAGGACAAAAATAGTATATTAATGTTTCCGTTTTATTTTACTACAAGCTTTTTATTTTTTTTTTTAATACTTGTCACCATGCAATTTCATTGAATCATTTATCCAACAAATGATAAAGCATGATAAACATCTCAGATAAAGCAAAACATGAAACACTATGAACCTATGTTCCTGTTGCCAACAGTAATAGGACATCTGCTGGTACTTCCCACCAGTTCCCTTCTTTTCCAAGAAGAAGTATTCAAGTGTTACTTCCTCCATTTGGTTCTTCATTGGCTTTGCCAGCCTGTACCTGCACTTTCTGGTCAGATACAAAAGAGCCTGGCAACTGCAAAGAAAACCTGTAATGGGGCTGTGGAAGTTGCCATTCCTGAATGCCATCATTCTCCACTCCCGCACCCCTTGGATATCTAGCAGTGGGTAAAGCCTCTGACAGCTGGTATGTTTTATGCTTTTAGGCTTTCCATTTTAAAGTATAATTTTGCTACAGAGCTCAGTTCTATTAATAAAGTATGTATTTTGTCCACCGTGAACTCAAGAGTAAAAAAAAAAAAAAAAAAAAAGGAAACCACAAAGACTCGTACACTTGGAATGAGGGCAAGACAGATGAATGAACTGCTTCCAAGGCAGCTGAATTGTCCCACCTAAATTTGTGCCACTCCAATGGGATCTATTTTAAACCTAAGAAACTTAAGTTGGCCTTTCCAAAAATACTTTTTATGGCATAAAAAGCTATTTTTAGGCAATGTTCTTTTTTACTGAGCTTATGCTCTAAGTTATCTTTCAACCCATAAATGTATACCAGTATACACATGTATAATTCCTGAAACACATATATGAAATGAAAAAAATTCTGCTGAATTCTTAGTGTCAATCATAATGAATCTCAAAAAAAAAAAGCATCAATAAGAGTAGCAGAGTTTAATTTCTGACTTCACCATTAAATATGAAATAAAGTAACGCTTGATGCAAAGAATAATAAAATAGAAAAACAGCATAATTAAGGTGGCTTGCATACTGATATACCTACATGTTGCTTATTTTGTGTATTTCAGTACAAGTATTTTGGACCATAAGTACATTTGCTCAAACTATAGATTACTAAAAAGGAAAATTAGAAAATTAAAAATAATTTGTGTATAACATGGCTCAGTCAAAATTGATTTTGGATCCTACTTGCCATGTTTCCTGACTTCCCTATTTTTGCACTGACATGATTTAGCCAGGATTCCTTTTCTTCCTTCTAGACACATAGACAGACTGCCTTGTTTGAAAAAGAAAAAGAAATGTCTGAGCTTAATAATTTTAGTAGTTAAGCGGTCACAATTAGGCTTTGATGTTTGCAGCAGATTGAAGGAGGAGTAAATCTGCACCTTCACTGCTCCCCACCAAGCACTACTGGGACAGAACCAGTTGTTTCACGCTGTGTTAAATCAATAGTTAATATGATAAAATACTAGCCCAATGTTCAAACATGGCATTTTTGAGTTTTATCACAAGCGATGATTAGCAGTTCTTGCTTTACACTACCTGAGATAAAAGTCAGTAACTAATCCACTACCTATATCTAACTGATGTCCTCCTCCTTTTTATACTGCCTCTTTATTTGTGCTCCGCAGTCTCCCACATTCAGTCAAAACACTTATTACCAATATTCATTTCTTGAAGTGCACAAAATGGATGAAAAAAATATTACTATGATGCACGTATCTATATGAAAAATGCCAGTGCAAACTCCAGCCATACTTGCTTTATTTCTTCAGATCCGAAGCCTTAAGCCATTCAACACAGCATAGCTGAAAGATGGTATATTTACACAAAACATTGTTATTTACAAAATATTTGGCATTTAAAGCATCTTTCTGACAGACAGGCTTCAGCTAACTTGTTATTTTTTCCTTTACCTGTACCATAGTCAGAAATTCTGCTTCTGAGTGGACTAACATAGAACAAAAAGAATAATGAGAAACACTGATACTGGCAGTAGCTCATTTCCCAGTAAATATTGATGTCCAAACTCAAAAAATTCAGTGAGTAGTTCTGTTTTGTCCCTGTTCCTATGTTGTCACCAACAACGCTTACACATTTCTATTGATCTTGTTTGTAGCTGCCTGGATTTTCACTGTCAAGACAATGCAGTGTGAACCTTAAGGAAAACCTCTCTTTACAGTGAGTATAGACTGCATAAAGACTGCTATATCAGTCAGAGCTTCAATTAATCCAGAACTTGTACTACCTCCTATAGTGGTCATTAATGGAAAACAAGGGGAAATCTTAAGGAACAGAGCAGGTATGGCACTTCAGTAGTTGCTGCCAGTTCCTGATGATCAGCAGTTCAGGGATTTCCTGAGTGTAAAGTACATGTAGATCCTCATACTTAATAAATCTTGATGGTTGATGCTTAACACAGAATACTTCTTTTATTTATATAGCAACTGAACATGCATCAGATTAAAGACTTTCAGATCTCAATATTAGAGCAAAGATTAAATTCCAAACTCTCTTAATTTTCACTTGAACAAAACTGAAGTTCCAAAGAAAGAAGGTAACATTTCAAATATGAAAAGCAATTAATTTATATATCAATGCTTTAACATCTCTTCATTTGGGCACATCTTGGCTATAAGAATTTAATTCAGAGGTTCTGAAACTATGTTATAGGGTAAATTCCACAATAAGAGAAAGATTATTGAATATAAGAGAAAGGTTATCGAATGAATCAATTTCCAGTTCATACTCATACAGGTCATTTGCTCTCCCAATCTCGTAATAAACTATTGCAAATATTCAAGTTACACAGATTAGAAAGCAGAACTATACTCTACAGTCATACTATATATCTGCTTAACTCCTTTGAACTGCAAGAAAGTCCCAATACCATTTGACCAAACATCTGTCCCTCCACCCCACCAGCTGTTCCTCTGTGGCACAATTTTGAATCTTCTAGTATAACAAAGCTGTTAGCATCAAATAAAGATGATCTGATACAAAGAAAAACAAAGTTAGGTAGCATATGGCAAACATTGTATTTCCAACTCCAATTCCTGAACCAGACATGTAAAACTAACACAGAAAGAATGGAAGAAATGGAAGAAAAAGAAAAAAAAAAAAAAAAAAAAGCATGTAACACATCTACATTTTTGATTCCTAAGCATTCAGGGACAGGTCCAAATTTATTTTTAAAATTTCAGGTCAAAATTTCATCTTCGAAACTCACACAAAGATACAGAGAATGATAACAAGCACTTCTATTAAACTCTCAGGTGATGTACCCATCATTCTTTCCCTTCTATCATTCATCAGTCTTACACCTTTCACAGTTTGTAACTTCTTCCCCCAATTTGTCATGTTTTCTCCAGTGCAATCATACTTCTGTGCATCAAAATGCGATGAAACATCATCTTGTGTGTCCTTTACCACCACTCATTTTGCCATTCCCTGTCATTTATCTGTTGTCACTAGACTCTAAACTACAGTACCCCACACCTATCACGGGTGACTTCATGGTTCTATAGAATAGCAATCTTTAAAAGCAGGATCACAAGATTAATAAATACATAAATATCTGAAGTAGTGGCCCCACGGAAAAAGCTTAGGTGACTGTTAGATGACATCTTCCACTATTTTTCCCCATTAAGCTGAGATATGTATATTTGATAACGTATGACATAAAACATTACAAGAATTGATGACTGACCACAACAGACCATTTACTGGCAGCAGAATTATGAAAAATCTATCGGCATACTTTTATTTTAAAATTTACTGAACATCAGTTTGCCCGTTGGAAGTATTTTGTTACAATTTTTCTGCAAAAAGAGAAATTTCAATTCAAAGAAAGAATTCAACAGGTAAGATATATTCCATTCTGAAAGACTGAGGAAAAAACGCAAAACATAGTCACATCTGATCTTGGATACACTGTATGATGAACTACCTATGCTTTTTTTTTTTTTTATTTACTTAGATTTTGCAAGGCATGAAAATTGCATGATCACAGCATTTGAATCAAATTAATAAATTTACAGAATTGAGAGAAACAAGCAGGAAGTAAGGTCTTTCAAGAGATACTTATAAGTAAAATTGATAAAAAATAAACTAAACACATTTATCTATAAAAAAAAAAAAAAAAGTGATTTCATAGTCAAAGATATCCTGAGAATTTCCAAGTGTAAACCAATTGCCCATAAAGAAGTCCTTGGAGTAACACATTGTGACTAACAAGAAGTTTTCAAGACTAAATTCATGGCTTGAATGGCTGTCAACCTGGGAAAAACTTGTCCTACAGTTAACCAGAAGAGCAACACCCGGGTCTTAACTCCGAAATGTAGGAGATTCCAAAGCTAAAAAGCAAAAATGGGATGCATAGTTGCATATAGCTGGCTGAGGATGAAAAGCAGTTATTGCACCTTAAAAACTAACAAAGATGGTTGGGATGACACTAAGATTCTTAGTTTGGATTTCACATTATTGATATAGCAACCTCATCAGAAAAATAATATTTTATTGTGTGATTTTATCCCAGAAAAATCTTTGCAGAAGGTCATTAGAAACCAATGTGTTTTCCTAAATGCCAATTCCACAGATGGCCACTAAAGAGTTCACGTTAGACTGTATCAACCTGAAAAATACACCCAAGACCTAGTGGCTGGATTTCCTATTCCACTGTAGTATTTTATTATGGATCAACCTTCAGATCTATAATAATCTCAATTAGGTTCTAAAACAAATAACATTCCCTAAGAGCAGAAATTGCCAAAAAGAGACACAAGCCAGATCCACTGAATAATTTATTGGACATTATCTTTTAAGGGTAGAGAGAAGCATTCTATATTTTTCTAAGAATCTTCTAATCTGTCTAATTTTACATAGGAACATCCCTTGTGTCTGCTTTCCATTGTTCTCAGAGGTTAGATATTCCCCATTGTTATTAAGAAGAAAATACCAGCCCACTATCTCAAAGAGAACGGTGTGCATACACATTTCTGCTTTGTTTGATTTACAGACCTGAAGAATATGGATTACCTCTGTTATCTGCACATACAAGCGCTGCTAAAATCTTGGCATTCAGTCAACTTTTATCTTGGGGACCCCAAATTGTACTGTTAGGCAACACAGAGCACCTATCTAGACTGAACTGTCATACAAATAGATTTTTGTTAGATGTTCAATTTGTATTGGGGAGCACGCCAACAAAAACAGAAGTCAGCAATTTGAAACAACAAACCAGCCCCTGTGCTGACAGGAACAAATTACTATATTCCAAATGAATAAGAATTACTGTATATCACAGATCCTCAGTATGAACACTATGCAAAGGGGGAAAAAGTATTCCTCAAATTAATTCTTTATGGTAACTCCATGCTCTGAAACAAAGAACAGACTGAGTACAAATAAAATACAAAATAATACAAGTTTATAAAAGCACATATAGAAGTACAATCAAAGATGAATTAATTAACAACTGGTAGTGCTATGAAACGAGATGAGCAAAGACTCGTTAGAGTTCAAAACTAAACTTTTGCAATTGGTCAAACAGTGCAGCAGCACGTTGTACTTCTAACAACTCCAAGATCTGGTTTCTAGGCAATGACCTTCAAGAGGCTGAGTGCACCGTGAGGTGATGCGTGCATCTACTGGGGCAAAGATAGAAGTAGCTGCAAAAACACAATACATTTTGTTAGCCCACCCTAGGAGAAAAACTGATTTCTGTTCTTCCACAAACCACACAGAAGGTCTAGCACAATCTTTTCAAAGAAATCTTCTGATCACTCTGTAATTATTCCTTTTTGAGTGACCCCATTCCATAACACACCATTCATGAAAAGACCTTGAAAACACTTTCCCTCTGAAACTTGGTAGTACTCTACAGACCTCACCATTTGAACTAGGAGTTGTTTCTCTTTTATGGATTATAGCACTTAAAAAAAGTAACTTTCATCTGCAAGCTAATTAGAATGAAGTTTGTCTAAATTTTTTCTTTTCTCTGCTGTTTTCAATATTCTTTCCTTTTTCTTTTTTTTTTTTTAAATAAAATAAATAAAAACAACTCAGCTTGTTCACTGATTTCCCAGCTCCTTCTCTGCCAAAAAAGGAAGCTTCAATTCCATCTTCAAGATTCCTAAAGTATAACATTAGGAAAATATGATGACAAAAAAGTGACATGAAATAATAATGCAAAATTGAGTGTTCTTGGAGATAAAATAACCTAAAAAAAAAAAATGACCACTTGGATGAAAAACAAATACCACCAATAACTATGACTGAAAGAGTGTACAAAATCAGGTTAAAAAAAAAATCTTTATCTACTTGAAGGATACCTGAAAGGTACTTGAAAGATCTCATCAAAATTCATAGAAAAAGCTTTTCTAATATACTCTCTGTAAATACATAATATTAGAAAAGTAAACCTGCAAGCAGGCACATTTTTAAGTTAATTTGTGTTGGGTCATTGCATTATCTAAGTTATGTACATAGTGATTCCACAGGTCCGAATCTAATTCAAAACATCCTCCTTCCCTCACTTTAAGACTTACCAGTAAATCTTAAACAGAAAATAATTCTGCCACTGATATATCCAAAGTGTAAACATATTGGAGATTAAGAAGACAAATGGTTCAAGAAAATTTTGTCTGCAAAAATATTATTGAACTTAATGTCCAATATCTCTGTTGCTTCACTAGTTATGAGGGAAACAACTACCTCTATTTTTTGCATTGCAATTTTTGCAGTGTTATTTTCTTATTAAAAAAAAAAAAAAAGGACTACATGACGCCTATGATATACTATGGTATTTCAATGCAGGGGAAGAGTTAAAAACCTCACAAAGTCTAAAAAAAATATATAAATACATATTTATATAATCTGACTTCTGCATGTTTGCAAAAGGAAGACTTTTTCCAAACAAACTATTTTATGTCAACCTGTGTCCTTGTTATACTGGCTGCATAAGATTCTTGCCTAATATTTAATCCCAGTCATCACAAGAACAAGGTAAGGCAATGTAAATCTGCATCGGAGTTTGATTCAGTTTGCTGAATGCAGTTGAAAATTCTTTAAAAAAAATAAAAGTTATTTGCTGCCTCTTTGCTTATGTGCTCCTCAGTGTTGGCAATTTACTAATCTTCACTCAGTATATTTCAGTGGTTATGTACTGGCCGCATAGGTTCCTCAACCTTTAAACAGAATGACATACCACATGTCCTGGTTTACTCTCGAAGAGTCATGCTATGGTAAGGCTGGTCCTTCAGCAGAAGCGTAGGGTATTGTCTTCTATTATCTCAAAAAACAGAAATCCTGATAAACAGGGTGCCCTCTTCAAAGATAAAAGACTGTTCTTACAAAGCATCTTGGTTATGCTTCAGAGAACCCAGAATTTTTTTTTTTTCCCACTTCTATGTTTTCTCCAGTTCGGACTGTAGATCATTATCTGCCTTTTTATATGACTCTTCACCAGTTTCTTTTCTTTTTTCCCCCCTTTTCAATCATCTGAAGCATCTTCAGCAACGTCTTCCAAACTTAAGACCTTCAAATAAATTTCAGATGCGCCATTACCATGTTTTATTCAAAAAAAATTTCTATAGTCAAGAGACTTCTCGCTTCACACGCATGAAATAAAACCAGTCTTCACCACAGTATGATAACAACTCTTTTGTTGTTGTTATTTTAAAGCACATTCAAGATATAGATGACATTATAAGAGGATGGAAAAGGGAGTCTTCCATTAAGTAAGGGCATTACTATTTTCTATAAGCTATTTAGCTCCAGGAGAGCATCCTCAATCTTCAGAACAGAACTCAAGATTCTCATTTTCCCATTTTGGGTTATACAGAAAGACGTCACAATGTAAGGGAGCTGGCACACCAACTTGTATTTCCAGGTTTACAAATGCAAAACATGTCATTCCTCTGGTGCAGGGCACGAAAGAAGGCCTTGACTATGCATTCACTGCCTGGAATTGTTTCAGTTTGAGGAATCAGAACAAAAGAAAGAGCAGTAGAACACTAAGGGCCCAGAGCTCAACCTCTATCTTAATTAAATAATTTGCATATAAATAGTATAAATATAAGGCATTAGTAAAATAATTAATAGCTACAAAAATGGTGAAACCTGGCATTGCACGAAATACAGAATAGCCCTGTCACTTTCAAATTTACTTTTCAAAATATATTTAGGTGATAAATAGGTTTCATTGAGTCTTGAGTTCAACAGCAGTTACAAATACTCAGCATCTTAGCCTCAGACCTAATGCAGCACAATCAAGATGGTTTTTATTGAATACTACTACAGTTAACCTAAGCAAATCTTGACGATCACTTTTCATATCTTACAGGGGTATGCGTAAATGTAAGATGCTCTCCTTCTCTATTTCATTATTTCCCTTTGCTCTCCAAATCCTATATACATTTTCAGAAATTAGCATGATAGCCAGCAGAAAGATGTGATGCTAACCCTCGCCCCTGCTTGTATTAGAGAGTATCGTCTCTGCAAGGCCACATCAGAGAACAAGTCTAGAAAGGGAACTGTGTATCTAAAGAGCAAAATGAGAAGCACCCTACATAATACAGGCAATATACCTGCACAGTTAAATACCTACTTCATTCTAGTTCTGCTTAGCAAAAAGAAAAGTAAAACTAATTCAATTTTAAATGACGATTTCATTACTTCCTGTGCAACATTTTTTCATGGTATTATAATTGGTTTGAAATTGTTCTTGTGACAGTGATTATTTGTTGTTCAATCAATACCTATGTGGTTTGCAATTAAGACATGAATTTAAAAAAAAAAATCTTACATCCCACCCTAATACATCCTTAGATTAAGCACAGTGGAAGAATGTATCTGCTGTATTAGATAGAAGTTATGCAATATACACAAGTGCTCAACTACATACTTCCTGTGGTCATTGTCTTCTCGTATAAGAAGGAAATCTTCCCTCATATAAGAGGAAAATCTTTTGGTGGAAAAGTGTATAAGGGAAATGAGACCAGTTCATTACTTTTTGAACAGTGAATGCAAGAAAGTGACTTCTCTGCCATGATAAAATTTTAATAAAACATACCTCTCCAAATTTTAATAGCTAAAGTTCTTTGTAATGGGACTTGATTTTGGGAAAATATCAAACTTTTCTCACTGCACAGTGACAGCATTCCTATCATATTTTCCTAATGAATGAGCATGGATTATATGAACACCAGCTATGCGGTAGCATCAATAAGCTCTTTGACACAATTAATAGAGGAACGTGGCTTGAAGTCTAGAGATCAAGTACTTTGTTTTTAACTTTTTATAGCATTATTAGGAGCATAACTTTGGAAAATAAAATATTGGCTTGTTTTAAAACAAGCCAAACACTGTGTTTTTTGCATAAGAATGATATCTCCAAAGTGCTTTTTTCTTCACAAAACAAGCTGATGTGAAGGTCAGATACTTAAGTTCTTTGGGCAGAGGACATCTTTCTGCCTTTGAAGCACCTGCTGCAGCATGGCCACAAACCCTGAGAGAATGATTTGGACTCTACTGACTTAAAAGTAGCACCGGAATATTGCAGAACACTGTTTCTCATTAATAAAAGAGCTAAGTGGAAGATATTAGGTTTACAATGCAGTTCCATAGTAATACTTAAAAAACAAACAAACAAACAAAAAACAAAAACAAACAAAAAAAACAGTCTGAGTGAACTGCTACACTCAATAGTTGACTAAATATTACTTCAGACAAAAATTAAGTAGTACTTCTGACACAGCTTTCAAACAACTTAGATACAGGAAAAGAACAGAATTATCCCAATGGGTAGTATGAATTCTCAATTTGTTCATAATATTTAATGGCAAACAAATGAGACTTTATACAACACTTAAGAAATGTGCATCTCTTTCTTTAATTGGGGTTCTCTATTCAAACTTGTGCAATCAAGTTAAAAAGAAATCTAAGGAATTCTTTCAACACAAACTTTTCATTTCCTGGAAGTTTGATAGTTGTTTGCTATATGTATTTTAAGTGCTACTTTTTAAAAACAACATTCATATGGTAACAGTCTGGTCCCCAGCTGGATGACTGATGTATAACAAATATATGACAAAAGTATAGCCTAATATTTGCATTACCTTTCAGTGGTCATATAAACTGAAAAAAAAAACAAAAAAAAAAACTTTAAAATTCTTCCATTTACAGAGCATTTCTTGAGAACGTTCCTATACAGTGAATACAACAGAAACATGGCAACAGATGAAATTTGTTTGTATTCACAGTAATTATTTGCAGCGTTGTACCCACTGAAGTTATACTATTTCTAGAACCCGTCATCACTCCAGAACAGAAGCAGTTTAATGTATTTTCTGTACAGGATGAATTTAAATATATGCATCTATCAGCTCATATAAAGCAATACGTGCTTGCTATAGAATTCTGTTCCCAGAGCCAGAAAGTCCAGACACATCCATTGTTTATATCTCCCCTGGGTACAAACCTACAAAGGGGATGGCATCCTCCTCTATGTCACACGTGGTCAGGACATAGAGCCAATTGGCCATACTAATTGAGATCAAAGGTCCATCAGGTCTAACGAGCAGTATCCAGTAAGAGCCAGTATTAGCTGCCCATAGAAGCAGTAAAAGTAAATGACACCTACTTGTTACACTCTCCTCACTCACTCTGTCACCTTGTGATGGTCTACTTATCAGGCAGTTCTCAACTTTGATGTTTATTTATTTATTATTTTAAGAAAACCGAAGATAATTTTTCCTTGAATTTTCAGATATTTCTTCAAACTAAGTCATCTTCTGGCTTCTACAATATTCTTCAGCAGTGACTTCCAAGGTCTAATAAGACCTTGTGTGGAAAAACTCCCTCTTGCTTTTTATCTTATTCAATAAATTCATTTGATGACACCTGATGTGTATTACGAACAACACTATACTAAACTCTATATACTTCTCTTTAATTTACATATCCCTTCCAGGTGCCTCTTTTCCTAGCTGAAGAACTCGCATTGAGTTGCTCCAGAGCTTTCATTACAAGAACTATTTTCCAGTTTTATTGCACTTTGGGGGAACAGCAAATAGTAATCACACACAGAACTAAAGTCATACACATATGCAAGTAGAGGGATGATTTCTCGGTCTCTTATTTTTCCCAGTCATTGCTCAATTCTGATCTGCTTTTCTGGTAACTACTGACTCCAGGCTTCATATCATATATTTTTTTAACCAAACCATAACACTTTTCTACTTTGTGAATAAAATGTCACAGTTGTTTTTCTCCCAGGTGCATGACTTTATAATTACCAACACTGAATTCAACACTCAATCACTTAGTAGTACCCCAAGATACTTCTGAAACAATTCATTAAGCTTTCCCTTTTACCACCTTGCATATTTCAGTATCACCAATAACTGTCAACTAGCTCCTCTTTGTATTAAGATCATCTGCAAATACAACAAGAATGGGAAACTGTGGGGGCTCCACTGATGTGCTTCTGCCACTGTGAAAATTGATCATTTCTTCTTATTCTTTATTACCTATTTGTTGACCTGGTCCATGAAAGCGCTCTCTCACACACCACAATAATTTAATTTTTTGAAGAACATTTGCTGAATAGAAATCTTCTCCAAACACACTAAACTTGTTAATTTTGCTTAATTAAAGAGAGGTTCAAAGTTACATACATCAAGAAAAATGCAATGGAGTGAATTAATTAAATGAAGGGTATGAAGTGCAGCTGTATCTTCTAGACACTGAGTAGTATTTATTTCCCTGAATATATCCTTAGAAATTCTTTCTCACCCTCTAAACAGATTTGAGACACACAGCCTCAAGATCTGTTGTGTGAATGCATACAATTTTTAATTTATTTAACTTAAAGAGAACCTTTGCTGACACCTAGCAGATAAATGATTAATTGCACTTCTTAGCATCTTTATGGAAGCCCTACAGGAGATATGTTTGAGCCTGAAGTGATATATATATAAAAACCCCATGGATATTTGCAAGTAAACAAAAGCGCAAGTTACAACCATAACGAAGTATTTCCTAAAATGATTTTCTTTGGGTACAGACATCCTCATCTGTTGTATAATTCCAAATGTCTGCTCAAATCTAAGTAGATAATAGCTTTAAGACAAAAATAAATAAATAAATACAGAGAACCCCATTTAACTTCAGAGCCCTGATTACTAAACTGGAGGTATTACTGTGAACTGTACTAGAGAAACACATCCCTCTACCCACAAAATAATAGTGTCCAATGACATAAGACGAAACAAATTAAACCGAGTGAAGGAATCTGTTAATATGAACCAAACCAACATAGTCTCATTTGCTGCAGTGTCTGTTTCTACGCAGTTTTTACCCCTGCTCCTTCCCAAGCTCCACAAGGAGTCAGGAACAGCTCAAAAGCATAAGGCTGCTCATGGCAGAATCACCCCCTTTCTCTCACCTTCAGGCCTGGCCCTGACACTTTTTGCCACCACAGGCCTTAACTTCAGTTCAGGTCTCACACTTTCTCTCCCCTAGAGCAACGAGCAGTAGAGACACAGCCATCTCCAAGCAAAATATTCATGGAAAAATGAGAAATACACCATTTACCCATTTGCATCCCACTTCCTTATTCTTACCATTTTCTGAGATTAGGAAAAAAACATAGCTGACTCACTGCCTGCAGAAGCTGTCCTTGTATTTTCTTCCTCTGATCTGTAACTCCTAAGCCACAACTGTGATAACTAATTCTCATTCCAGTGATACAGCCCCAGGTTGGAGACACCACTTCACTCAGGAATCTCAGTCACAATTGAGAAAGACTGGGACAGTGTACGAGCAGCATCAATACACATCTGCATTTACCATTGCAGTCTTCTCCAGTGATCTCCTACTCACAAAGAACATGAAGATACACATTTTTTTGGTCCAACCTAATGCAGCCGATTCTTATGGTTGTTGGGGATATACCACTGCTCTCAAACTACTACGTGAATTGTTTGATAGAGGTTTCAAACGTGATATAGGAAAATTTGACAAGAACTATCCTTCACTAACAGGACCACCTCCAGTATATAATACATCTATAATATTATTTTCAATATTCTATACAATTCTCAAAGTGTATCTTTCTGTTGGCTATAATTCCAGTTCCACTTCAATCTTTTCATCAATCTACCCTGCATCACGTTAAAATAGGAAAATTTATCCCTTTTTAGAAAAAGGGAGTAAGACTCCCCCCCCCAGTAAGAGGTGTGTAAGGACAAACAAATTGTGAAATTGCAGAGTCATCTTGAATCAAGCCCCAGAAAATCATCACTTTGCAAAGACATTAGTAAGGTCTAGAAAATTAATTCTAGAAGTTCATGAATTCCTCATTCTTTGTAACTTACAACCTTCAAAACCTTCCATGCCACTTCTGCTCCTTCCTCCAATGACTTCAGAATTAACTCTGCTACAAGTTTCCATTTTTATTACTTTAGCTGGTAGGTCCACAGAGCTGAAAAGCCTCTATATTACTTGCTCAACCATACTGGAACTTCAAAGGAAAGAAAATATGTAAGGGACATTGTCCAAATGGCAAGTAACTCTGAATTCACAGCTGGTCAAATGCTGTCTTGCTAAGACTGAAGCATGTTTCTCGAGACAAGACCTTGTCAAACGATGAAATTTCAAAAGCATTTACATAATCTAAAAAAGCAAGTCCCCCTGAACCACAAAATGAAGTATACATCTTCCCTGGGGTTTCAATGTATCTTCCTTTTACAGGTTACCCATCAAAAATTGAAAATCCCACCTGAAAAGACCTAAGACTAGGATTTTTAAGAGAGTCCTAAGTTGCTCAGCTCTAGAAGCCGTTGAGGATTGAGCATTGACTTCTTCAGGGTCCTTTCTGAAAAATATCAACCTATGTCTTCTAAGCTTCCACAGGTAAAAGCTTACAGAGGCTACAAATGGTGGCTTGACAATGGGGAAAAAAAGAAGACAAAGATGGCAATGGCAGTAGTCAGAGGTAACATTTTAGCATCTTCCTACAGACCTAGTGAGAAAGCAGCTTTAGATAACAGCCTCAGAAGCAGCTCAGTCTTCTGCACTGGGGCACGAAGCAGCTGCAGCATGGACTGACAAAGGGGGAAACAGATCAGGAGGAATAAGATGAAGAAAAGGAGATAGTTAAAGCAGACTAGCACCTAATTATGTCCTTGGTGAAAGAGAAATGCAGAAAAATATCAAGATGAAAAGAGTTTTGAATCAGCACCTTCCCCTAAATGCAAAGAAGGGATAGGAAGCTAATAAATGTTGTCTCACCAACCTACTAGCTCCCTTCCCTTGGACTCTCACTTGATAATTAGGTGAAGGAGAACCGCACTGAAAGATCCGATGCTTGGCTTCCTTCAAGCTTAATTTCACCATGCAATAGATACAAGTATAATCACAGCACTGCAGATTTGGTATACTCTGGTAGCATGGTTTTGCTGAAAACTGATTTTAAAAGTTGTATGCACATCCAGCCAGGTTATACAAAATGACCACTCCACTTGCTATACCACTGCATTTATTTGTACCTAAAGAAAGCATCAGAGAACAAAAACTATACATTAAGATACTAAGACATCACTTTGAGATATTTTCACTAAAGCGATCACTAAGATTCTGATTTACAATGCTAACTGGTCCACAGAAATAGTAGAGAAACCTTTCACTTTAAAGAGGAAGACTTCATATGAAAGATAGTTTCAAAGAAGCAGATCCAAAACCAGGACATTCCACATTTTTTGCCATCCTTATTTGAAAATATTTTTGTCTGAACCATAGGTGAATTCATTTTGTTGAGTCAAAACTTGCTGAACCTTCTAATTATTTTGGGTTCACAAAATAAAGTCATAAACGTTGCTGCTGCCTGTAATTTCATCTATTTCCTGCCTTTCCTCAACATACTCCAGAAGCAATGCAAAGACAAAATTAAATAAAATGTGTTTATATATTAAATAGTCTTAAATTATATATAGTTTTAACCACCCCGCAGCTGCCACAAGCCAAGTTGGCATCCGTGTATTCCATATATAGAATAATATTGTATGTGCATCCCCAGACACATAAAGGGGTATATAACCGGGTCTTGCACAAACTTTGGGCAAGTTTGTAAAATGCAGGAAGCGTTACAGTAATAAGCAGTTTGGCTGAGGAACCAAAGACACTTTGAGTAAAGGCAGTTCAATACAATTACAATTTGCTTTGTATAATCATTGTAGCCTACAGTTAATATAACAGGTATATTGACATATCCTAAAGTTTCCTTCTCAATCTTCCACTTTTTAAAAACAAACAACAACAACAAAAAAGATATATTTTGCTCCATTTTACATCTTATTTCACTTTGACCCTTAGTAACTGTCCCCAGATTGAACATAAGCCTAATAAAACTACAAAAACAAGACCATTATTTAATCTTAGCCTTTGTTCCCAAAGTTGGAACTTATGGAACAAGCCCCCCGTTGGCAGATGATGACTTTGACCAGCCCAAAGAACTCACTGCAATAAAACCATAATGAACAAATATGCCATGTCACACATTCACAGGACAGGAACAGTGTAGCCTTGGGAATGAGCCTTCCTTATGGGATCAAGCAGGAAAGAAATCGGGCCAGAATAAAAAGCTCTGACTTGGCCACAAACACCTGAAAGAACAGCTAAGGGCACCAGATGCCACTTTCCTTCTCCGAGGCCCATTCTTTGTCTCCAAGTTCTGTTCACCGTGGAAGTCTTCAGAGAAAAACTACCTGCTTTAGACCTCATATGTAAAGAAGTAAGATCCATGTTTCAGATATGCATTGATTACTTTCCAACGTCTCTAAACATTAATGTATTTCCTCTCACTTTCCTAGTTTGCCCTGCCATTATGACCTGAGCAATAAGATCCATCAGCTGTCCAGCTGAGCACCCACTCAAAGGGCCAACGCCGCTGTCAAACCTTGCCAGACTTTCTGCCAAGTTTGCTACCAGAACGGGGGGAAGCACCATGCTCTGTAATGAGGAGGGAGCACTGGTAAGAGGGACAACTGTCTCCTTTTAACAATCTTGTTTCTAGCTGAGGAGGTGGAAGTCTGAGCAGCTTTCCTTCCACTCCCAGCCATCTGTTATAAAACATAATAAAGGACAGTTCTGCATCAGCAATTACTACTGATGAAACCAAAGTGCTCTGCCGCAATCTCTAAAACAGGATGCCTAATTTTATCAGCCTACAGAGGAACTTACTCTTTCTCAGAACTACGGACTCAGAGCAATCTGCATTCCTCAGTTCAGCCCCCTCCTCAACCTTTTCCCCAATACGCAGCATGTTTTGTGCCGGTGATCTCCCCTGATTTTAACACTGTTATCTATGCTTGGAGGGGGGGGGGAGAGGGGAAAGCTGACCTCATGCAGCATTTTACTGGGAAAGCCTAGATGTCAGAGGGCACTTGTACAAATACCACAAAAATAAAACTACAGAAAATAAAACAGAGAAAAAAAAATCCACAACCCAAAACACAATAGAAACAACACTTTGTGTTCCTATTTTAAGTGCCTCTCTCAATGCTATATGCATAGCAGCTAAAGGCAAGCTGGAAACCAGCCAGGTCCTGGCTGCCAGCAAAAATTTTGTCACCTCCTTTGAACATCTGAAGTATGTTTACCCAATAGATTTCATTAAATTACACTTCCATTAGGAAGCATACAATGTTGATACTCATCTCAAAGATAAAAGGGATCGCTAAGAGGCATGTCATCCTGCTCCCCAGCTGATTGCTATTTCTGGGCCAATCAAGGAAAGGAGCCAGAACAATACTTAGTTAAAAAAATGCAGCATCTCCCCAAGGACTACATACTAAGAGACTGCAGCTCCATTATCAAAATGAGCATATCATTAATGACAATACACATACAGTGCGTTATTTTAATACAACTCATACACAACAAACAAGCTGTATTTGGGTCATTAGCTGAATTTGTAAAGCAGTATTTCCAAGGGTTAGAAACTCCTTATTGAGATAGGAAGTTATAGGCTGGGGGTGGGGGGGAACAAATATTTCATATGATCCCAAAATACAGTGAATAGAATAACACTGTGTGGTTTGAAGTGCATTGTAGTAGCTAACAGAACAATAGGCTATTCAAGCATGAGTTCCCATTTTAAAGTAAAGCAGAAGTAATTTAAAACACCAGGCAGTGTTTTGCTAAGTATGTGAGGGATAATGAAAGCAAAATGTAGTTTATACTGCATGCATCACCTTTTAAATTATTATTACAGTACAGTTAAAAAAAAAAAGCAAAAAAGGGGCTCAAAACAAATGTTAGAAACATTAAAACAATCTATAGAAAAAACATGCTGATTTTGAGGCAAGACACTAGGAAGGGAATGACACAAGAGACTCAAATTCACAAGTCTGCTAGGACTGTTCAGCTGTTATCCTACAGGAGGCTGAGCCTCTCCTAGTGGAGAGGAGGAGATATCTTTGTCTCTAAGCATTGGCGTTAGATGTATGATGTTTACTCTGCTTCCTAATCTCCAATTCACATAACAGCAATAAAGGCATGAGGACAAAACCAAAACCATACTAATTAAAAACTGAAGTAATAGGAAAGGGCTGGGAGGGGATAGCTCTTCACAGCCAGGCTCTACCCAGTCCTTTTGCAGCAATCTGTGATTATTAATCTCTAAAAACACTCCTTGCTCAGTATTCTGCAATCTAGACTTCAGCCAATCTCTTTCAAGATACAGAAAACCTTTCGGTTTAGCCATATTTGACATACAATATGAACTCCAATTATCCATCTTTTTGCAATTAATCATCTCACAATTACATTTCCTGCACTTATAAGCATCCAGCTGGGAACTGAGTTTTAATCTAGGAAATAAAAAAAAAAAAGAAAGAAAGAAAAAGAAAGATTCAGGTTTCTAACAAATTACTTCTAATTAACCAGAACCTTTTCTAGTCATTCCAACCTAAGGACGCCTACAGCAAATGAGAGAATTTATTGTTTGCATTCCTAATGATATTTTAAAATTTCATTTCAATTTCCCCAATGAGTAACTTTCAGGAAACTCACTGCATTTATATTTACTTAAACAAACATGTTGTTAAGAGGGAAACACATAACAACAACAACTATCCTAAGGGAAGAAAAAGAGAGCTGGGATTATAACACCGAGCAGAAAAGCTGCTAAATAAAAATAAGGAACCAGCATGGAAATTTCCAGAAGTACGCTGTAGTTATCCCCGCCCAGACCCTGCAGAGTTATGGGGAATCTCAAAATTGCGTTCCCAAATAATGGTTTAGAAATGAAAGGTGCATATAATTTTCAGAACAAAACACTCAGTTCTGCTGATGTGAGGCGGCAATTTATAGACAATATAAAGGAAGTGGATTAAATGAACCCACCTAGTTAGATAACTCAGGAAACTCAGTCAGTGGTGGTTAAAGAGCACATGAAAGAGCTTTGTCCCACAACTTTCCCTGATTTCCCCAGGGAAAGATTTGGAATAAGACCCACGCAAAGCATGCTTACTGCCCGATTGGGAACTGCTTAGTATCACAGGGAGGTAACACAAGGTAAGTATCAAATATAACAGTTTCATTTACATTAAGTCTTATCAATTTTCTCCAACTGCTTTAAAAAGTCAATGCAACCATCTGACAGAATATGATTGTTGCAAAGTAGAGTATACCTTTCATGTTCTTTGGACAGTCAAATACCAGAGGGTTTTCTGTCAATTATGCAATATCACAGATGTACATCCCAAATCTGTCCATCTAACTTACAAAAAAGAAAACACTATACAGCAGAAAAATATCTTTTGAACTACCCTTAAGTAATACATAATATATAAGTCAGTCTAACTGCAGAAATATTTCTGCTCAAAAGGCTGGTGTTCATTAATAAGCTACCAAAGTTTCCACAACACAAAATAGGACTGCATTAATTAGCTGATTGATTCAATACCAAGTTAGAGTAGTTAATTATTCTGGAAAAGAATTATTTTTAATACACCTGAAGCCTTCCAAATCTATTAAATTTTATATGCCTTCACCAGCTTCCCATTACTTTGAGTTTCATTAACTTCCTCTGTAGGCACTTAGAGAACACCGAAACTGTTGATGTAGTTTTGTTTTTCTTTATAACACAGAGGGCCAATTGTGACCATAGACATCCGCTAACTAATTTAAAACAAAGGAAAAACAAACAAAAAAAAAACTGGTAGTAACTTCCTCCACCACTAGTAAGATGTATCAAGTTGTAATTCCTGCCACAGCAGCAACAGCTTTAACTCCAACAACTCCGTGTCACGAGGCAATTAACACCAACCTCCACATCCGAACTTCTCCTTAAATTCTCTGTCTCACATGCACACACACAGAGTACAGGGCATTCAATAAGGTGCAAGGAAAGGGTGGATCATCCTTGCTGAGACGCACAGGCACGTCTTTAGCCGTTTTCAATATTTAGCCAATATTCAAAGCACTCTGAATCCCTCCCTCCTGAGAGCTGGGTCCAACTTCCCAAGATATCCACCGGAGCAATTCCAACCTACCAGTCCTTTTCCAATAGTGATAAAGGAAGACCTGCTAGAAGAGGCAGCAGGAACATTATGGAGAAGTTCATCTCAGTCGTGAAATCACCAAAAGCCAGAACAAACACCTACTACAGTGTTAAGCACAGCAAGATTTTCTTCCTCATGCCCCTCACGAGCCTGAAATGTGAAACTGGGAGACAGCTGAGACAGGTTACAGAATTCTGTGGGATCTCTGCTCACAGCTGTGAGGATTCAAGTCATCGCTGCCATGCTGGTAGCAGGGCAAGATAGTCCATCTTTCAGCATGTGCTCTAAGTAAGAGCTAAGGAATCCCACCAGAGGCCCCCAGTGCTGGTGAACAAAAGACCACGTACTGCTCGCCCAGGCACCAGGTAGGTGAGCCTAGGTGTGTGGTATAAAAACATTACTTGAACAGTTTGGATCAGGCAGTTTTAGGACTCAGAAAGAAAGAGGGCAGAGAACTCAGAGGTCACTTGAGACACCTGGCCCAGCTGTGCGGCTCCCAGCACCAACAGGTTCAGGTCAGCAATTTTTCAGGGCATGGGTCGACAGCTAAGCAGGGCTGGGCCATGGGAGCTGCAGACATCTTACAGCATTGCTGGGGCAGGGACTGATAGCCTCAGGGTTGAAATGGGGTCCTGGGCCATGAGCAGAACCTTCCTGGGGTTGAAATAGGGTCCTGGGGGTAGGCTACCCAGGGCTGTGAAAGGTTATTGGTGCCCTCCAGGCCCTGACACCCAAAGCTGTGGCTAACCTCAGCACAGTGTGATCCTAACCATGGCTCACAGAGGTTGCCAAAAGAGGCAAACAGACAACACACATTGGCTTCACGTCACCACGGAGGAGACCAGGAACACGCAGGTTAGAGATATTTTGCGTACAAAGTAACCCTGATCCGTGTTAAAGGCAAGGCCATGTGTTTGTTGTAATAATAAACTGCTCCAACATTTTAAAAATAGTTTTACTGTTTTACTGCCCTGGAGTTACCCTTACAAGCCCTGAACCATTGGCAAGTCAGAAATGAACAGGTGATGTAACAGCGAGATTCAGAGGATACCAGATGAACATGAAAAATAAAAAGAATTAGAAGAAAAAAACAACCCTCTCAGCTGCAGTCATTTAAGTAGGAACACCACAGAGAAAAGCTCTTAAGTGCAAATCTTTCTTATTGCAGCGTTACTTTCAGTGGCACATGAAACGGCAATGATAACAGGCTCAAAAAAAAAAACTTTGAAAATAAAGTTAAAAGATACATGTAACTTAAAACTAACATCTTTTCCTACACAGAAAGGTTAAATTGTGGGGTTGACATTTGCATTTGTTACGTTGTCAACGTTTCCTGCCTATCAGCCTATGTACAAACAATATCTAAAGATGTCATCTACATATTTATACCAAAGGAGTTTATGAACAAGACCTGTCAGTATATTTTAACACCTTTCCAAAACGTCAGCTTTCATCAGGTATAAACACAACATGTTTAATTTATTAGTTTGGTTTAATATAAAAAGTTGACAATCATATGTCACCATAACTATTGATAAGGTAAATAAGGACTACGAAAACGTCAAAAAGTTATTAAAATGTTTCTCAGCTTCCTGAATCAAATTGGGCTTATTGGCTTTTCTCTGCCAATAAGTGCATCATGCATTTTTCTCCATATGGCTATTTTTAAGTGATGTGTCCAACAGTGAAGTTTGCAGACAGATCATAATTCTTGGAGAATGTGAAATTCATTTTTGACTGTTTTGGACACGGGAAAGTTTTTTTTTTTATATTAAAAACAAAACAAAAGAAGAACAACAGAAACAAAACAAAACAAACAAACAATCAAACAAAAACACAACTTGTTCACCTGTATTTAAACATAAACCAAAGATTTCTTCTTCTGAAGTGATCTAAAGTATATGAAGCCTGCACACAAGAAGGCACAAGAAACTTTCAGTACAACTCCGCAGTTCAGCAAAGCAATACGTTTATTTTCACTTCCTGCAGTAGGCATTTGATTCAATTGCCTTGGGAGGAATGCTACTGTCATGTTCCCCCTTTTTTGTTTATAATGTCAGAAGGACAACCTTCTCCCACTTCTTCCTAGATATTGCCCTCAAAAATGTAAAAGGCAGCCTGGTCAGATTTCAAGCATTTCCCACCACCAGCACACGACCAAACAACTCATCAGTGAGGCATTCCAGTCAGATTGTCACAGCTCACAATACAGGAAAAAAAAATCTTATTTATCGGAAAACAAAGATAAACTCCATTGCATAGATTACTTCAAACACCCAAGCCAAACCCATGCCAAATTTCACCAGATACTACAAAAGAGATTAAAGGGGGTGGGGGGTACAGAGAGTGGTCTGGTAATTGACAATTTATCTCCTTGCTAGAAACAGGACATGTAATTCTTTACCAAACTGATACTATGATTTGATAATATGGACATTGAGGACTATGCATGCCATAGTCTCTTAACTATTCCATTAAAGTTAGAAGGCAGAGAAAAGGATAATGATTTCTTAGAATACGCCACACTTGCTGAACATAGTTTTCAATACTTGATTTGTATTTCCTACTGCTTAGATAACAAGAATTTCACTAATTCATGTCACTTTTGCATCAAAATGGCAATGAGTAAAGCTAGGGACTTAGATATGGAATATCATAAGTATCAGCCACTAATTAATTGTTGATAGCATCAGTTCAATGCTGAGGATCTTTAAAGTGCATTGGAAATAATGGAAAATTAAAGGTTTTGTTTTTTTGTTCAAATGACAAGTAGGTGAAAGAAATGACACATGAACCATCATAAGTGATCTTTCCATAGTAATTGAAATGAAAAGACAATTTCCAAAAATGAAAGCAGTCCAAACATACTAATAACCAGACTTCAGGCTGTAAGACCTTGTACCCTGGTTTCTTTTATTTGAAATATATGAGAAGGGGAATGGAAATTTACAAAGGCCCTGAAACTTCTACAAAAGAAGGAAGGACCTTAAAAGACATTCTTGCTCCAAAATAATGCATTTAACTACATCAGAAAAGATGGTATCTTGGTGTTTTTCTACTACAGTTTCTCTGCCGTGGAGATTTAGCTTACTTCTTGACCAAACATCCTCATTTTACATATAGTTCAAAACTGCCTGAAACACCAAGCTTTGGTTCTGACCCTTATTTCCCCACTGGGGCTGGAGTGTGTTTGGTGCACACCCCAAACAGAGATACCATTTTTTTTTTTCTCCAAAAGCAACCCTATCAATGCTCATGTACAGTAAGTGAGGAGAATGGGGGATTCACTTCAATATCATAGCACTGCCAAACCAAACACCCCTGTACATGAAGGCCCATGTGGGTGAAAAGGCAACAGCTAAGAGATTTTTTAAAGGTACAAATGGCTTGCAAACCGGTGCTAGATTGCAGAGAAGGAAACTCAGCAAGTGACCTTAGCAACCCAGTACTTTCTAGCTATGAATTAAAAGAGAAAACTCCTCAAGTTTGTCCCAGAAAGAGAAGCAGAAAAAGAAAAGCGAAACTGTGGCGGGAGAGGAACAAATTTTCCTTATTCTAAAGTTCATGCATTTTAAACTGAGATCTCTACAGGGCACAAATGCTGAGCCACCGATCCGCGCTGCTGAACACAGTATGTGTAGCCCAAGAACGGAAAAAGGGGACCTTAATAACACGTTTGAAACTGACTCCAAGTACGGGTTGGAAGAAAGATGCAGCCCAGGTGCCTTCAACTGAAATAAAGATCTAACAGGAGGACAACGTGATAGAAGGTGAGGAAAAGACAAAAGGAGCACTAAGGGCTTAAAAAGGCTAGGAAAGTGATTCAGGTTAGCAACCTCTAACTTAATCCTGACCTTTCTATAACTTTTTGTTTTGATTTAGTTGACTGAACTAACTTTGTGGGAAGCTTATACAACTGAACCACAAGAGTCTGATTTCTCCTGAAGGCTGGGCAGAAAGCAGAGGAAATCACATGGTCACGTAAGGGTACCAATAACATTGAATTACAAAACAATACACAAATGCAGTCATTACAAATCAAATACTTTTTAAATAAAAAACTTTTAAAATTATAGTTAAGCTTACCTCTACTAGTTTTACTCACATAATAATTTTAGGTAAATAGTAGCTTTTTTTAAGGATGTTAAGTACTATAAAAAAAATAAAACCTCTAGTTTCAAAGACAGATGTTAATAGAATAATCAATAATACTGAAACTAACCTATATTTCCTAAACAACACAAACAAAAATAATTAAAAGAAACACATCAACATACCAACTCCATTCTTTGCACAGTTCTTTATTTAAGTTCTTTATTTAATACTCGTTAGCACAGTGCCAAAGAGCTGTACTTGTGGATGAGAAGCGCTCTTCTGCTAGGTGCTCTACAAAACAGGCATGCCTCAGTCAAAATGCTTGCAGTTACATTTCCTAAAATATCATTACAGACTTAATAAATTACTTTTCAAGTTTTGAGATAAGAGAAGTTGGTTTGGCATTAATGTCATTATTCTCTCTTACATCAAATATTAAGTACCACTTTTTTCCTGGTTGGTGATATGCCACAGCAAAGGATACAGTTTGATTGAATAATGGCTCAAAACCCTTCTACTCATGAATCAGTGTAGAGGAAGGTGCTAACTTTATAACACAGGCACATTTTCTATCTAAGGCCCAATCCAAGACCCAACAAACACAGTAGGAGTCTTCCCTTTGACTTGCCAGGCTTCATACATGAATTCCTGTTGAACAGATCGGAAGTCTGAAATTGCATTTTGGTATTTTCCCAAATCCTACCCATTGTGCTTCCAAGGTAAGTTGGCGAACACTATCCATACTCATTCTAATCTTAACTTCTCTGAAAAAAAACATGTTGGACATGCCACTCAATAGCAAACATGCAGAGCCCCCATCGCACTCCCTAATATCCTTTTCTTAAGCAGCAGGCACCAAATAGCAAAAAACTGCTTTTCTTTTTTTTTTCCCCCTCATAAAATCCATCAGAAATGGTTAAATTGTACTCTAGCAATGGAATATTACTCTATTCTATTACTGATCCCAGAAGTAACCTCTTATATCCTTTTTTTTTTTTTTTTTTACTATCTTTTTATTTCTACTCTAATGCTCATTGATCAGATCTTTAAGAAGTGAAACCTCTGCAGTAATTATTAAATATTGGAAAAGGCTTGTTTTCCTGGCACAGGCAGTCTAACGGCAGTTTATAAAAATCGCATGAAAAGTAAGGGAGGCGCTGTACTTGATCCACCTGTTGTAAATGGAGACAAGCATTACGTTGTCAAATGTGCAACTTATTCTTAAGTAGTCTTTGCAGGGATTTCTCCTCTAAGAACAGCAAGCTTAAACAGACTTTGTGGCCAAGAATCACTTTTTGTTGTGGTTTGTACAGCAGCTTGCAAAGGGAAACTGACTGTAGTTGGGATTGACTACTAAATGATTGCAGAATACAAACAAAAAGTTACCAAACAAAGGAACAGAGATATTCACACTTCTTCCATATGCTTCAGATAGTAAAGAACATTACAAGAGGAAAAAAAAAAAATCATTCTATTCCACTTCCAGCTGCATTTTTTGCTTTATATTCCTTCCTCACCAAGCCTTACGCCAGAAACAAGGCCACTCCACTGTTGTAAAACTCCATCTCTGTGTACCTGCACTAGCCAATTTTAAAGAACCATAAAGTTCCTTCTGTGCTCAACGCTGTTGTGTTAAAAAGAATCAATGCAGAGCACAAAACGAGAAGGTTTTATCTGGGAGAAAACAGTTTAACATTGCATGTCCTGGTTATTAAATGACGTTTTTAAATATTTGCAACTTGTAAATATTAACATGTAAATATTTAATAAGTTTAATATTTTTTCTCTGGACAAATGAAATTCTACCTACATAAGGAAATAAGATTCTATTGAACACTGAAGGCATTAGCACAAACACCTACTTTGTTCTTGGGTTAGAGTCTGGGAAAGGGTGGCAGCAAAATTTACAATTTCAGTTAAATTCAACTGTAAGTTGCAAGAAAATAACGGCTGAATGAATGGATTGCATCATTCTCCCTAAGTATCCTTGACACTGTGAAGTTCATACTTAGATGTTTATACTTCACAAATGCTTTTCAATCCACTACAGGAGATTTCTGAGAGAAAAACAAAACAAACAAAATACAAATACAAAACAAAAGCAATTTAACTTATACGTGTTTCTATCACATTGAACTTTATGTGCCATTTTTGGAAACTCGAGATTAGCAAAATAAAACTATGTAACATGTGGCAACTTCAATTTCTTGTAAAATACACAAAAGTTAACATACAACATCACTAAAGCAGCACACTGTAAATCATCAGAAAGAATGGGAGAACACATCTATCACTTTCTTCATTTCCCTTATTAAGAAATTTAGAATACGTTTGCATTTACAGCAGTTGTTAACTGTCACAGAAGAATTTTTACTATATATTATCATAAATCTGCTATACTATGGTAAAGACTTTCAGCAAAAAATAAGGTAACTAAAATATTATTTGTACTAGCAGAATATAATGAATGCCACTATTTGTAACATTTGACAGCTATTTGACACCCTGACATACAATATATTTGGTTATGCAAAGAGATTTTTTCATACTCTAATATTTGCCTATGATGCAATAGGAATTTCAACAAGCATTCAATATGTAATGATCATATAAAAATTTCCCCTTGAATTTCAACTGAGAAAATATCAAGATGAAGAACAAACCTCTTGAAGTTGGGTAGAAATAGCTACTTTTAACAGCACTGCCTATGTTTCAAGTTTCATTTTATGAAAGCAACAGAACCCAGCATGCAGCCAAAATATAAAAAAAAAAATAATAAAAAAAAAAATTAGCCATTAGCCATTTGTTAACCAAACTAATTTTTGACATAGGACAGCTAATCAGTTACCAACAGAAAGTTCACCATTTACCAGACTGCTACTTCACCATAAAGGAAAGCTGGCTTTGACCATGGCAATTAGTATCCTCATGTTTCAAACACTAAATTCTATTTTCACATTAATTTTTAAAACTATGTGGCTTTAACTTAAAATAAACTGTACATCAAAAGAATGGAAAATAAACAGCCAGGAACACAATTTGACGAATTGGATTTATTTAGTTTATTTAGCTAAACAGGGTCCATTGGATCTCTTTAATAGGCTGACAGTTGCACTGGGCTGGTTAATAAAACATTCAACACAGTATCTTCAGCCAATATAGAAATGCAAATCCCACCAGAAATATTTTATTCATGAAACAGTAATTTCAGTTACTACCAAAGAAAAAAAAAAAAAAAAAAAGGAAAAAAAAAAAAAAGAAAAAAAAGGAAAAAAAAGAAACGTAAGAAGAAAAAAAGGACTTGCTTTGCAAACAAACAGTGCCATCTAGTGTCAGTCCTTGAACAAACAAACCAAGAAATCCGAGGTCTGTAACTAAGCTTTCCAGTGTCAAAACGCTACCTTCTCCCTGTTTTTTCCTTTATCAGTAGCACGTCTTTCCCCACTTTGCAGTCAAACACAAATTAGCCTCTCTCTAGTCAGACAAAATAAAATTTAAAAAAAAAAAAAAAAAAAGTGAATCATGATAAGGAACTTGAGTGTAGTTCTAAACCAAAAAGTAAGCATGTTAAAATTATTATTTTTTTTTTTTTTTTTTTGCTCAGCTTATCAGCTGTTTTTTTCCTGAAATCTTTATGTTTAACTCATGATAGCAACCAAATCAAAATTCTATTTATATGAGTGCAGGTGAGGCAATATGATGACAGGAGAGTGAGATATGCTCTCTGCTGCTTTATTCATCATCACAACCGCCCGCTGCGTTCCAATTGCAGAGTCTTTATTACTGCTGCTATCAAAAGCAGGACAACGACAGCTTGCTGCTTTTTACATGGCAGGTAGGGGAGTATCACTTGACTAATATACAAAATCACTCAGAAAGAGGGTAACATTAAAGCCTTCCTCCTTCTCCCTGCCCAAAAAAAAGCAGAATTCATCCTCTTCTGTATAAGAACTCACCTCACTCTCCAGCTGGCTATAAGTAATTTTGAGCAGATATATTGCTCCTTCCAACATTGGCAAGGAAGATCAGCACTCAGATTTAATATTACTACTTTGAGAAGTGGAAGTTCTGACATAAGAACAAATTATGTGGTAAACAGAGAAATGATCCTTCTTTACCTGGAGAAGGCTGATGAGGGTTGGCATCCAGACATGTCTAAAGACTGCCAGGTGAGAAAGCGTGCTTAGTGAAGAAGGCATATGTTGCTATACCAGAGCTGACATCATCCTGAATTTATATTACATGCCTTAAAATATATTTTACTGAAGGATTTCATTCTGCTGTAGACCAATTTTTGGCTTCGTTTAATTAAAAAATGTTTTTTGTGTGAAAGGAGAAAGGAAAGAAAGGCATGAATGCCTACAGTGCATTGTGAGTCAATATGCTTTTCATACATAGCCCCCAGCCAAACACGGAACTACCAGACTCACCAAACTATTTTCTGAAAGTGCCTTTATTTGTATTGGGCCAACACTATTGTTCCACAAACTGCTTTTTCATAAAATCACGTGCAACATCTCCACCACAACAGTCACTAAGTTGCTTAGAACCAACAAACTACGTACCACAAAGCTTGCCAGTCTCATCACCACACATAAACCGAGAAGCAACATCTCTGGAGAGAGCTCTACAAAAGTTCCTAGGACCATCAAGGGGAAGTTAGTTGAGAGAAGAATCTGGTTAAGGAATTAACTTTACAGACAATTAAAATTTGCTGCTTAGTTGACTTTATCCAGTAATATATCTTCACAAATCGTCTTCTGAGATGCACCTTACTGGTCAAACATGGGAGGGTTCTTTGTAAAGCATACCTCCAAGTATTGTATTAAAAACCCAGGAAGTAAGGTGTGCTTCACTAGTCTGGCCTCTCAGGAATCTCAGGTAAATTGATCTAACCCCTTAGGTTAATTATAAATCAACCATGTTAACTCCTGTCTTTCACGTTTTCCTCTAAGGAAAAGCATGTCATCACGAGTAAATTTCAAGCTGAAATAAAATTCCTCCCCTCTCTGCTCTTCCACATGAAATTAAATATATTCTGAAGATGTAAATAAATGAAGGTAAGTTTTCTTCATGGAATCTAATTTATTGCATCTCTTAATCTTTCATTAAAAGCTCAGTCTAAACCTTGAAAATTATAAATAAATAAATAATTTTCTAATAAGTATTCTATCCTGCCTCATTTTTTTCCCATTTAAAGCAGCAGTAGTGTAATAGCAAAATGTCAAATAATCCCTCCACCTTCTTCCACCACAAACCCACCAAGGTGGGGAACAGAAGTGAAAACAAACTGAAGACAACATGGAATTTTCCTCTACAGAGGAGAAGTTAGCACAATGTTCAGCAGCAGCCAAGTAGGCAAAGCAGCTCAAACTGGAAACCTAAGGAAGATGCTGGTGATAAAAATGCAAGTCTCTAAATCATGTTTTGACAAGCATCTTCCATTATGCTTATAGCCTTATGATTATTTGTCTGGGTAGGTGACAGAACCTGAAATAAGGGCGGTGGTGTTGGCAAAAAAGAAGCCAGTGTGTGACTGGCACAATTGTAGCTGTTCTTCAGGTCAGCTCCTGGACTCAGGTGGTAACTCAGAGCTCCACAAAAGACCTAGCTTTATCTAATGAAATTTCATTGCTTATCTCCTTAAATGTTTTGAAAGCTTAACAGTAGCTGTCATTTTAACTATTATATTAAACAGAACCTGTGGGATTTATGCAATATGAATATGTATCTTCACTATTTACTGAACTGAAGCTAAATGCCAAAAACATATCAAATTTGTCCAGTTTCATACAGAATATTCATGGCTTCTCCAACTCTTTTTTGATCCTAAATTGAAGGTCAGAATTACTAAAAACAGTAGCAATTCTGAATCTTTATCAGGAACGAGTACTGCTTCATAGACTGATAACAAATGCTACCCTCAAATTTTACCTTTGGGCTACCATGATAGAACAGAACAGTTCTTACGCCTCCTCTGTTTGATGGCCATTTTTCTTACAGAATATCCTATCCTACTTTCAGCACTGATTGTGTGGTACTCATGTTTTATAATACATATATTAATACATAATATGGTCTTACTGTGTACTTATATTACCTATCTATTGAATGCCTCATACTTCAACTGTGAGCTTCATGTAAGCATAGATTTGCAGTTTAGATAGTTACAGTTTCAGGCAAATTGGGATAAATTCAGATCAAAGTGCATTAACAAAATCTGGACAGCCTTTTAACCACTGTATATTTCCAGTGTTTAAAGATCACTGGCTATATCACTGGAGTTAATGCCTATTTGAAAAAATAAATCCATTTAATTAAAAGGTTGCAATAAAATATAGGCATTTGTTTGCGTTTATAACTTACATTGTGCAGTCAGTTACCATAGACATTCTACATGTGGAATAATTGAGAAAAAAAATGTTTACAAGCTTAAACTACACGATGATGCCTTTGTAGGTGCAGAAAAAATAAAAATAAAATAAAAAAAAAAAAAAAAGCTGCTTATAGGAATCTTGGCCTGAATTTCAGAAACTCTTTAGTAGGTGGTCCAAAAACTTTAATGAACTCAGAAAGCACAAGTACGTGGTCTGCAACTCCACTCGGGGCCACAAGATAGAGCTATTACCGCAGCCTCTGCAACCCAGCAAACCTTCCCTGTGCACAAACCCGAGAGCCACCAAAGGTTTGGGACTACACTTTGCAATACTTATCAGTACCCATGGTGCTGATACATATTATTGAAAATAAGATAATCTAATTAAGGTTAAAAAAAAAAAAAAAAAAAAAAAAAACAACACAGCAACACATAAGCTTTAAAAAACAGTTTAATTCTGTTTTGATAGATGTTAATCAGGCATAGTAAGCAATTCTGAAACTTGGCCTTTTGATATGTATACAGTTTTTGTTTTGGTTTGTTTTTTTTTTGCAAAGTATCACTTCATTCTTGCCCTCTTCTTATGCTTCTCCCAAGGCATCTGGAACTCTGCCAGGCAGCAAGTTGGTGTGACCTGACACAGCCAAATCAGAACCGCTTGCTACATGCACGGATCCTTCCCAAGGAAGGCTGCACAGCCCAGATGCAAGTATCAGAAATGTCTAGCTTCAGCTGAGGTGGAATGCATTCATTGTTAAATTTTCCCCCTACATAATCACAGTGCTCCGGTATCTGAGTACTTTTATGGACAAAATTGAGCTATCCTTTTATTCATTACCACTGTTCCTCTCCAACAGGGAAGAACAAGATGGAGCAAGGTAGTTTTTTTCTCCTCTAATATCATTTAATGCAGTTAGTTGGTAACCAGTTACCCATGTGGGATACGGTGCATGGAAGTCATTGCCTCCAGACATACCTCTGGACTGCAGACTACTGATGAGTAATTCTGTGTATGACTCAAGATAACGAGGCTTAGCAATGAGGGGAAATAAATTTCTATTAGCAACTTTTTCCTACTTGATCGGAAAACTAATTCGAGACAGATAAGTGATTTTTGAACTTTTCAAAGCATAGCTCAACTAAGCTTAAATCCATATTTTTCAGAATATACTTCTGGCATGGTAGCGTGCATGAAACTAACCACATCATTCAAGTAAAGCATGGACAGTGTACGTACCTCACATTTACTTCTCCTAACTTTTAAATATGTTATTGTGCTGCTGTTCTCCATAACTTCTTGGGTATTGGCAAATTTGCAAGATGTTAAAGGCATACAAAGAACCACAAAAACAGAAGTCTTATTAATTATGATGAATATAAAGGTTCCAGTTCCAGATCTACATTCACTTCTTGTCTGAAATATACATGTAGAACTTGTTTTAAAATAATATATAATGATTTATATAATTCTTGCAATTCATTTCACAGAGATTATTTCTTTAAATGAAATACACACTTCAAGATGATTGAGAAATGTCCTGTCTTCAACACACATGTGCTTTACACAGGAAGAAAGGCCAAGCCAAATACAATGCAATCCAGCTGAGATTCCAACCCGTTTATAAAGAACGTCACAAAACTTTGCAAACTCACATCTGCCTGCCTTTTGGAAGAGCTGAGAACCTTGAGCAGCAAACCTGTAAGCTGATCCTAACCCAAAACTGCCAGTATCATTCCCAGTTAAAGATTTCCCTTCATCGAAAAAAGCAAATTCATTTTAGAAACACTATGATCTGCTTTCTCTAAAGGTCTGCTAAAGCTCTTAAAAAATCTCTTACAATCAAACAGGTCACAACTCACTCAGGACAACATTCAGACAGAACGCACAAAAGCACTTTAATTTCAGCAAACATTTTCAACTTCCTGCCTTCAGTGGCCCTCCAGCCAGAGCAGTTTAAAGAGTCAAAATAACATTTCCTTTCCTTCCTCCTCTTCTTCTTTGAACTCACAATTGAATCATTTTGTTATACAGTTTCCAACAAGTTGTTATTTGACTGGACAGTAGGACAAAAAGAGTCTCAAACCTACACATACAAACTTAGAAGATGTGTTAGTACTTAGAAACTGGAATTATGCAGGAAATTTAATCATAACAGCATTCTATTTTCTATACAACTGCTTTTTTTCCAGGCACAACCATTGGCTTATCCCCTCCTCCCCAGTATTTTGCTTCATTATTCACTCCACTTTCTTCCCTTGATCTTCTGCTGAATGCCATCCTTGGATTTGGGGACTTTTTTCCCATTCTTATAATTTATTCCTTCCTCTTTCTCATGCCATTTTTTGCTTCCTCACTCTGAGCAACTACTTACCTTCTTCCAATCACAAGTCCTAGTGTTCTGACACATTTCTTCCACACATGCTCATTTCTCCTCTTCTGAACTCTCCCATTCCCTATTGCTTGGGAGTACAGAAGTGCCAGCTCCTTTCTTCTGGCAGCATGGAGAAATTGGCCAGCAACAAGTGTGCTGACAGGGAATTCTCCTACACCTGAGGAGGTAAACAGCATTCACTCCTGGACAAGAAATTGCTCTCTTTTGGAAGCCACTGTTTACTCAATAAGACCATATACACTTCCTACAGGGGAACAGCATGAAATCATCTAAAATTTTGATGCAAGTCTTTTTATCCTAACATTCCTTAAACTTTACAGAATTGCAGACATCTTCCTGCTAATACATTTTTGTGCAACTCTTCAACTTGGCAGAAGCACAGAGGAGTGACAGTCAGCTGGATTTCCTGGCTGCAGGTACAAACATTGACTCCCCTCCCCTGTAGGGATAAACTGCTGCCAGCAACCGGAGAAAATTCACAGTTCTCTAGTGAATGGAAAACACTGCCAACAGTTATTTCTTTCTCCCCACCCTGGAGGAACTGAGCTGCTGCCAATTAACAAAGCATTTTCCTACACTTTGCAATCCCTTTGAACTTTTTCAGGACTTTAGAGAAAACGGTTTTGTCTCTATGTAAATCTATTCAATGCAAATCCTAGTCACAAAAAAGGACTGATAACTGTAGCAGAAAACCCTAGACAAGGGAATCTTGTTAATTCGCGTCCATTACTTGAAAAAATGTAGTATTTTTCACAGATTTTTCCAAAACCGAGAAGAATCTAGGTGGAATGGAAAAGAAATAACAGAGACTAAGAAAAGAAATGCATAGGAGATAAATCATATTCAAAAATTCCATGGATTGGAGATTACACTGCTTTTCATGTTACTGCCCACATTGCAACAAGCTGAATTAAACAAATTGTTATTTACCATGAAGAGTATACTTATGTTACATTTTTAGTATTAATTCTAACATTCTACCAATCTTTCCTTGAGAACTAAGGTTACCAGCTCTTATTCCAACAGCATAAACACTCCCAATGTTTAATGTCACAGAAACAAACCAGATCTGGGACAAAGGGGCAGAAGGCTACCGACTCAAGTTGAGAATGCTACAAAAATAAAAGCTTATCTTTCCCAGTTTTTATCTGACCACAAATACAGAAAAATACGTGCAGAACTTCTCTCTCACAGTAATCAAAAACACAGACTGAGTTGCCTGAATAACTGATTACGTTTAAAAAAAAATCTCATGGATGCCATCTTATTTTAACATGTGATATGTTAAAAACTCACGAAATCAGCTTCAAGTTTTCCCATTTCTTGTTTGTAGCTTCTCATTCGACTGCTGTACATTCCCCGACTTTGAGGTGGGATCTCTCGAACTTCAAGCTCCATCTGCTCAAGCTAGCAAGTAAAAATAAGGAAGAGACATGTAAATCAAAGGGATAATTAAAGCAAGGATAAATTTCTAGTGGGAGTTCCAATCCATGGCAGGCAGGTTGGAACCAGATGATCTTTAAGATCCCTTCCAACCCAAACCATTCTATGATTCTATGATTTACCTAAATATTCACAAATACAAAGAAATATTGTTTCTTTAACAAGAAATATAGTCTATCTTGCAATATAGAGACAAGTTATCAAAATCTTTGCACAGCCTTAAGTCAGCAAACAAATGAAAAAATTAATATTATTAATGCTTAGAAAAAAAATATTCTATTCAAACCTTTTTGGATTTCAGTGCCAAATGTGATGAATACTTTTACGAGCATTATTCAGAAGATAGCCTACCTACACATAGATGTGTGGTTTTGGAAACCTTTGGATGCAAAAGGTATTTTATTTATTTTTGGATAAACACAAACATATATATATATATATATAAAATATATGTGTCTGTATATATACACATATTTTGTAAATATATTACACATATATGTGTATATACATACACACACATATATATAACACATATATAAATGCTAAAATTTCATTTACCAATTGATTCTTTGTTTAATAAAATAATTCTTGTACTACTATGCTTAGCCAGCAGAATTAGTAAATAGCCTGAGCTTTCTCAACTGGCTGCTTAAATCTACATCCCAAATCTGCGTGCAGGTATATTATATAACTGAATTTTAGAATTATAATGAGAATATTGTTAAATACAGTTGAATGCATAAAATATTAGAGAATTTATTTTTCAAACACTTTTGCTATTCACTCTTTCCATGTAGAAGTTTAGGGGGCCTGAAATACAAGAATATGGCACGGAATTATAGAAAATCAGGAATTATAAACCAGCCTGCTAATTACCTGACTGCTGGGTCAAGGAACCTCCTTTACACTATGCTAGCTGTTCAGGAATTCTGTTCTGCACAGCTGAAGAATACCTTACTCACTTTTTAAAATATTTCTGACTTACTTTAAAAAGATAAAAGAATACCTCTCCTTGGTTGCTGTAGGTACCTGAAACAATATTTACTCACCTCCTACTGAGCTCAGCTGAGCAATACAGCACCAGAACAGAAATGCCTGTTAATTAGGATCCCAAGCTGCTGTTTAAGGGTCTTCACAAGGGACAGTTATAGTTTATTCCTATATAATCACTTGCTTATACTTTGAAATTTCATCTTCATATCATAAGAAAAGCATCTGAATGTAATCAATTGAATTACCAGATACTCAAAAGTCATTCAGCCTGATCTATTTTGATTATACAAAATGGTTTTTAATAATAAACTGTAAAGCAGACTTTAATGAAATAGTCAGTAATGAATTAAAATGTACAAAGCTATTTCTAGTTCTACCCAGTTCTTTCACTCAGGCATAACTTTCCAAAGGGGTACTATAAATTAAACTGATAGCTAGAGTTAATGGTTTATTTCTTATCATTTCACATCAGTATATTTGATCTCAAACGTTCCATAAGCATAGAAAACATTCCTCTTTCATCTATACAGTTAAGTGTGCAAGATCAGGATATTTCAATGAAGTCTTAATTCTTATATATTAAATAAAAATGAAACAATTTGCTATATGAATAAAGAATTTGCAGCAAGGATCAGACCATAGTCCATAAAATCCCAAATCTTAATTCTAAAGAGTCAGTATCAGAGAGTGTAAGGTCCTAGGAGCATACCCATTATATTCCTGGAAATGTTACAGGTAATGATGAATTCACATTTGAACTGACTGAAGTTTCACACCTGCTGTTTTGTTTGTTTTCTTTGTGTGTCATCATGAGTTTAAGCAGGTACATTTTGTACCTGGGATGATAAATTTGCATGCCATCTCATGCAGAAGATGGTGATCGAAGCAGGTGTCAACCTAAATGCAGCCTCATTTCATGCATCTTCACTTTCACTTTATTTGTCAAAATAATATGTTTCATCCATAAGCAAAAACAGGACTAGACCTACAAAAAAAAAAAAAAAAAAAACACAACTAAAAATAACCTGGCACTTGAATCTGAAAACATCTGTAGATGTTTCCTTCAGAAAACCTGATAACCCAAACTTCTGTTACTGCTCATGTTCAAATATGCCAACACTACGGTGAGGGAAGCTGAGCATTTTGGCACCTGACTCCTGCACAAATTGATTAACCAGGCCCCATCCCTAAGTCTCCTCAGGGGTTCAAACTAGTGGGTTTCCTTCTCACAACACCCAGTATGCTGTCAGCACTGAGTACAGCATAAAGCAGAGCAGACACTGGTATTTCCACTCCAAACCCCAATGGGATAAGATATGATGCTGCTGCTCTGTATTGAGACTCCAGAATAAATCTCCCCCTCCCACAGGGACTTCCAGAGGCTATCCCACATGGAAATTGCTTTGGACAGTTGTTAGCATTTTATGTTAGCATTTCATGTTAGCATGAAACATGGGGATGATTCACTATTTTATTCTAATTCTGAAGTCCTTGAGCTAAAATAGAGATTTGCATAAAAAAAAATAAATAACACAAGTGTCTAAGTAAGAATAACCTACCATTTGCAACACTAAACTTAAAATAGCTGCAATGGATTTGTGACGTGCACATCACCATAATGCATAAAGACAGATAACACATGGCCAAACTTTATTTGGCCATGCTGTTAATTCCAGCTCTTCTAGCACACGACAGATACTCATAAAACCTATCTAAGTTTATCACTCACCTTTCTTAAAACCCAGTGAACATAACGGCCACATGCACTGGTGTGGCCTCACTTCAAGCACTGTGTGCAGGTTTGGGCACCACGCTATAAGAAGGGCATAAAACTATCAGAAAGTGCCCAAAGGCACTGCATCTGCTACGAAGATGGTGAAGGAAGGACAAGAGGACAAGAGATATGAGGAGTGGCTGAGATCCCTTGGTTTGCTCAGCCCCGAGCAGAGCAGGCTGAGGGGAGGCCTCATGGCGGCCTGCAGCTCCCTCACAGGGAGCAGAGGGGCAGGCGCTGAGCTCTGCTCTCTGGGGACAGCGACAGGACCCGAGGGAACAGCATGGAGCTGGGACAGGGGAGGGTCAGGCTGGGGGTTAGGGACAGGTTCTGCACCCAGAGGTGGTCGGGCACTGGGACAGGCTCCCCAGGGCAGTGGGCACAGCACTGAGACTGACGGAGGTCAAGAAGCGTTTTGGACAATGCTCTCAGACGTAGGGTCTGATTTTTGGGTGGTCCTGTGTGGAGCCATAAGTTGGACTTGGTGATCCTCATGGACCCCTTCCAACTCAGGATCACAGAATCGTAAAATAACCTGAGTTGGAAGAGACATTCTATGACTCTATCACACTCTGCATGGAGTGTGATATTTCTCTCCAGAAATCTCTTACTCAGCAGCTACAGTTTTAAAAGGCAGCCTGGTAGTCTGCAAAGTCTTGGTGTCAGTTCTGCATATAGCTCAAGTCGGTTACACCAGTGACTTTACCCAAACAAAGCAGACAGTGTTTTGAAACAATCAGTGATTAGTCAATGTAAATTAAATGTCTTTACAATGATATTCATAACACGTGAGAGTTATTTTCTAACCAATTAGGAAATAAATTCTGCTAAACAAATCTTTTATCAGACAAGACAAAGAAGCAAACTGATGTACAAAAACTATCAGTGGCAAGAAATTAGGTTTATTTTGGTTTTCTACTGTAGCCTTTAGTTTAAAAGGGGATCTTTTTAATCAGTTCTGCTATTAGCAGGTTTGTTCAAATTGATTTTAAAACCCAAGCCTCGACATTAATCACAAACATGTAAGGTAATTGCTTAAAGCCAGTAATTGAATTAAGCACCTGTCTAGCAGCATTAGCAACAAGATCTAAAACAAAAGCGTGAAAGAAGTCAGTACACGAAATCAAGATCGTCATTAGGATGAAAATGCAGCTACAAGAATTCAATTTTTACTCTCACAATAAATATAAATTCAGATGATCTCTTTTCTGACATAAGAAGAAAAGCAATGAACCATTAACTCAATTTCTGCTCCTTCCAATCTTACTTTGTATAGAGAACCAAATTTGAATGATTTTTCAGCAGAACACCCAGGCTGCAATTTCCCTGTACTGCAAGATGCTCTGTTTACAAGACTAATTCAATCCTTAGACTAAAAGCACAAGGTATGTCAACAAACACACAGCCACCCTTTTTCTTTCTATGCCACAATCTTAAAAAAGTGAGTTTCAATATTACCATTTGGTTAATAAACAAATCATTGATTTGAGTTGCTCAATTTGAACAGCTTTTAGTCTAGCAGAACTAATTTAATTTTCCTATCCCAGGAATCAGATTACATTTCTGACACTAGATAGACCAAACTCATTTGAAAGCAATAAACAAAAGCTGCTTCAGGGTAAGATCTATTGGCTACGTGGAAAAAAGTCAATCTCAATTGTCACCTACACCTTTGCTCACTTAGTCCACATCTACAAAGCTTTATTTTTATACTCCTTCCAGATGGAGTACATGACAGATTGCTGGAAACAAAAATATAAAAAGTCATAGATGCTTTATCTGTACTGCTTTCTTCTGTTAGTGCGGACCACTAACTAATGCTCAGTTAACATATATGGTCTTCCCAGACGAAGAACTCATACTCCTATTACCTCCTTGACCTCAGACAGATAAATATTTTTTCCTTCACTTGCTGAAAGAGAAAACAAGACCTATTACCCTACAAGACAACCAGACAGATTAAATCAAGTAGATGAATGGATCCTAGAAGAAAAAAAATATTCCAAGTGTACAAGTATTTAATTCAATTCTTAAAGTAAAAAACCTAACCCATAAATCAAAGCCTGTAGCAACCTGTAATAGCTTGCAGTAGTAATACAAACCTTAAATCACTTAACACAAGATTAAAATGTCTGATACACTTCTCTTGGGTATTTCATATTCTCATATATTAAGTATCTCAAAAATGCTATGTAATATTCTAATATATTAAATACTTCTAGGACATCACATGTTAAGCGTCACACGTTAAGACTCTAATAATACCATTTTTTTCTCCAGCAGTTTGTGGTTAGGCTATGAAAAGTCACAACGTACCAGTTCCCTTGCTTCTTCAAGCTGTTTCTCAACATTTGCAACCATCTGCTTCTTCTCATCTGAAAAAGAATGGTGAAGATACCAATATGATTGTGATCTTGCCATGAATGCTTAACTACTGTAGGCTGTTATGCTGCCATTTGTACTGCCTTGTGCCCCTTGCACGGCCACATCTTCCATCCTCCTGACTGTAAATCCACCCCATTGCTTTGACAAATTTAACAATAAAACTCTGAAGATGCCACTTTTTATACCAATGTTTGCTTGAAACTAATAGCATCATCTGTGCTGGTGGTTTGCCTGATGAAGCAGATAAAGTGCACACGCTACAGTATCACAAGCCACTGCTCCCCAGTGCTGTAGGCAAGTGGATGCCAAGATAGAAACCAAAACCAGAAGTCCTGCCACATAAAGCAAAATGTGCCCTTGAACCAACCTTCCTTAAAAACAACAGAATGACTCCTGCAAGGACTAAATTGTTAGAGATTTTGGTGAAGCATCCCCAGTATAAGCAGGTTGAGTTTCAGCTGAGACCTCCTGTTGGTGTTAGTGTCCTGCATTACATTTGCATGGGCCTATGCATCTATCTTCAGCTTCACCAGAACTAGTCTCTACAATCTTCTCTACTTCTCCCATTTACATAATATACATTTTGCTCATTGAGGGACATGCTAACATCACGGTCAGCCCTTCATCAGTTACGTACATTGGAGCTCTGCCTGCAGGGACGATCAGGTTCAGGATCATCTTTCTGCCTTGAATATAATGCAGAGATTTTGCAAATAGATAAGAATTAGAAAATCTGTCTTCTGAAGATATATTATCCTGCACATGGCAGATTCTCAAGAACAAAGCATATGGCCTGAGTTATCACCTAAGAAGCTGTTATAGTATTGTGAACTAAGTGGGCAACTCAGCTCCAATCCCAAAATGAGACTATTATCTGCGGTAAAACTAAGGCAAAGATACTCTTGCAGAAGCCCAACTTCTGATGAAAGTGTTACAGCCAACTGGAGAGTCAGTAAAGACTACTTCTGAGATTGGACTGCATAAGCAAGTGGTCCTGTGCCAATGAGGCTCATCCGGGGGCTAAGAGAATCAGTTTGGACTCCACCACATCCTATACAAGCAAATCAAGGTGTCTCTGGGTGGCAGCAGTAAGAACAGCATGTCTTGAACAAAATATTGTCAAACACTGATGCAGAGTAATGGGAACTCTGTCAGTGATGCAAGTGAGAAAGAAGCAGATGAATCCTCTCACAAATAAAAAGTTACAGCTCACCTTTAAATCCCTCACAAGTAGACCTGCTCTTCTTACGCTTGAAAGAGGCCCAGGATTTCATAAAGCAATCCTCTTTACAAAGCTGAAGCCATGGAAAAAGCCTTTCTTGTAAATCTTGAACTTGCACTGCCATGTCTGGTTGATGTTACTACAGCAGAAGATGTATGCTAACAATGGCTCTCTGGAATTTCCCACCAGGTTCTCATGACAGCACCCAAGCCAGAAAATGTCATGGTTAGTGATTTATCTTCTGAACATAATTTACCCTCCTCCCCCACCCCAAGAGAATCTGCCCCTTCTTCATTTCAGTTCCCCTACCCAGCATCCCAAAACACCTGTGCTCCTCCCTCCACTTGGAAGCAAGATGACAATGGACCAAAGGAAAAACAACATGAGAGATAAAATATACAATATTGTTTTATTGAAGCTGAAATAAGATTAAAAATATAGCAGCAGAAAATAAATGGACTACAGCAATGTCAACATTTCCCTGAGTTTTACTGTATTACAAATTTAATACACATTAAAATAAATAACCTGAAATCTAGGGATAAAGTGTTGTTGTTGTTTATTTTTTGAAGATATTTCATGCTGTTCAAATCTGGGTGTATTTGCTGAATACACCCTAGAGCTGAACCCAATAAAGCCCAATGCAGTCATTTACATTGCTCATCCAGATGATTTCTGTCAAGCAAAAATACAAATGCCTGTCCCAACTCAACTGCTATTGTTGCAATTCCAGCAGTAAGTTTCTGATTCTCCCTGCTACTTGGACAATGACCATGTTTTTCTTTGCTGGTACACGAATGTTGCAAGGAACCTATAACAATGTTGACCAGACCTTGAACTCCAGATCTGTAACATCCCCTGTTCTTTTTCCAGTACTCCAAACGCATAATCCAGTTACCTGCATCTCCTCTGTGGATATTCAAGGAACTCATCTGTCCAGCAGCTACATTTGCCAGTAAATTATTCTGCTGAGAACTTGCCAAAAATTATTCTGGGAAACTGAGGTTTAGCAGTTGCACTCAAACTGTTGTGTACGGTGATTTTGAGAGATATCCCATTCCCTACATGAAACAGGCTACGCATTTAAAGACCTTGTCACACTGAGTCTTCCTCTACTATCATACAGTGCAGGTACAAACCAGCTGTGATAACCAGTAAGATCTTACTTACCCCCAGAGATACTAACCTACAGACCATGATAGGGAAAACTCCCCAGTATACTAGGTTGTCCAGCTACAACTGATTGTATAAATTTGAGGAGGTATTCAAATGATCTTCAATAGCTTAGCTAATACTAAAATTTAACCCAACTCTAGAGCAGGATGTTAAGATCCTCTCATTTATGTATACATAATCATCCAGCTGGTGACCAAAACAACTGCAGGGAGGGAGGCCTACCCATAACAGGGTAGTGTGTCCTTTCAACACAAGTGTGTGAGCAGGTATGGCAGCTTTGGAGCAGTACCTCCATAGATTTCCAGCAAAGCAGATGATGTTTTGCAGCTGCTGATCCCCCTAGGGCACACAGTACCATATGCTCCCCTGAGCAAGAAGGGGTGGCAGGGTCCCAAAAGGGCACTTCGGTGAGGAAAAAGTCAACTTAACCAACTATCATTAAAAGTACCCACTTGTTTCCATTTGCCTCCTTCCTCTAGTAGGATCCACATAAATAAATCCAGGTGCCAGGGTGCTGTCTGGAGCCACTTGCCTGCAGGAATGGGGATACATCTAGACCTGTTGCTGATACCAGCAACAGAAGCAATGAAATGCTACAAAAGTATCAGAAAGCACTTGCTGGAATGGTGTGCACACCCTTTGCTTTCAGTCTTAATGCCATGCCTAAACTAAGGAAGCAAAGACTTCTTTCGCAGTCAGAATGCCGGTAGAAAGAAGGACACAACATCCACAGGATGAGTTGCTCAGAGACTGCAGATGAGCTCTGAGTAAGCAAAGCTTGCCACTAATCTAGTAGATCAGGACAAACAAGTTGGGATCCAATTAAAGATTCTCATATTAATAGTGTTTTACTCCACTTAGTCACGTCTTAGTTTTTAAATCTGCCCACTTAGCGATTTCTTTAAGTACATTTTCATCATATAAAATACTGGCAAGTGGTTTTTTTATTTTTTTCTTAATTCAGAACAGGCGATACCCTTTATAATAAAAAAATAAAAAGCAATGTTCCCTCAAACATATCTAAATTTAGAATGTAATTTGTGTTTCCACACTGCCAGACAGAATGTCCTAAAGAAAAGGCAGCACTTAGCTTGCATAACTGAACTGGTCAAATTGGCAAAGTATGGATACGCATAAAGACTGGAAAGAAAAGTAAGGAATCTGAGTAAGGACTGCAGTGAAATCAATTCTGTGTCTGTACACAAGGTTTTATCACTTTCTTAAATGAAATAAACTTTACTACATTTTCCTCTGTTCTTTCAGCTTTTTTTGCCCTTGTATTAGTCCCCCAATGTCGAGCAGTTACAGAAAGGCAGATGGCTGCCTACAAGTATAGAAAGGTAACACAGCACTGGCTTGAGCTCACAACCATGGAAGACATAAAAAATCTAGACCAAGACTATTAAGTCTCATTACTTGTGGAGTTGCTTCTTTTTATTAGTACACACTGAGGAAGAGACTGAGTGACAAAGAACTTTAGTTTGTAGACCACTTGTAGATTTCACTACACTGGCTGAGGTGTTTTACATGTTCACCTAACACCCCTTTGCCAGACAAACGGAACACCACATGCTTTTTTCTTTGTCTTATAAAACTGAGTTCCAGAGGCACATCATAATGAGCCAGCCCTGAAACGAAGACAGTAAACTCCATGACAGAGGTATGAAACAAAATTAAAGGTAGGACTTTCTTTAGTTAAATCTGTTGGAAACTGAAATACAGTGCTTTGATTGCCCAGTAGAAGATGCAGGTATCAAGTATGAGAAGAAAAAGAGCACTCCAGTTGAAAAAACATCACCACACAGAGGCTACCATGCTGGAAAAAGGCTAAATATCACAGTTTACTAACTGAGAACATTCTCTTTCAGATCAAGCAATCAAAATTTATATATGTATTTGGTCAAATAACAAGACAGATGTTTCTCTAAAACACCAAGGAATATCAATAAAACACATCAGTCAACGATCTTTGTTTTCCAAAGACCTGCAGCACCATCACAGAAAATCTACTTAAAAGACATTTCTGAATTTAGAACACTTTCTTTAATTCTCCAGATGACGTTTGCCTCAACAGAAGATATTTCTTCCCCAGACGTTCTATTGTCCCTGACGCTTATTGTTTCTGTAGTATCAGACTGTCTTTGTTACATTTCTTGCTGAACTATTTATGCCTTTGTGACAATAGGATTGTTTGTTGAGCCATCCTCCTCCTAGAACACAAGGCTGCATCAAATGCTGTCAAACTCTGAATGCAGGAACATTAGAAAAGCAATTAACCGTCATTTCTCCAATTCAACTGAACATGAAGCTTACAGCAGGTCCGTCTTGGGAAGCAGAAGGAAACAAACCAGTCACTAGACTTCAGTAGATCTCTCTGTATTATGCAGAAGTAGCTCAAGTCCTTACACTTTGCATCCTGCTTCTTCCAGCGTGGAGGAAGAAGGCCATCAGCAATCTCTCTCATATCACTGCTTCTGAAAAATGCCACCTCACGTGCATCTGTCCTCATGTCCCCCTCCCACCTTGAATCATAATCCTCTTTTTGAGGCTCTCCCAGCCATCTCCACAAGAACTAACTGGAACTTCTGGTGATGAAGAAGCAAAGATCTTGCAAATATTCCTAGTAAGAAACAAGGGAAAAATGTGTATTTAAAATATTCTGTTTAAAGTGTTCAGCATAGTCAGAGTTGTTTTCTTTTTTTTGCTTCCCCAGGTGGACAAGCACCTCTAAGCCAAATTGCAATCTTAGGTAATAAAGTTATATGTGAACTTTTTGCTGATGAAAGACAAGAGAAGTTCTGAAAACTGAAGCACTCCATTCAGAGCAAAAAGTAGCTATAAAGCAAGCCAGCTCAAACCATATAAGATCAGCCTCAAATCCTAACATGGAAAAGCCACTTCTAGGAAAAATAAATTAGTTGTTGTATTATCTTGAGGCCATTTAGCCCAATACCACACTATCAATCCCACAGGGAACATGCATTCTTTCTCCTGAGAGGACAGTAAGTTCTAACAAAAAAAAATAAAATCCTTTTAATGGCTACTTAAAAGAATGATGATTTCAAAGCCTGTTGCTCTCAAGCTATGTCACTGTTAAAGACAATACTCTTCATTCATTTCATGTTTAAGCTCCAAAGTCTCCCTAGAGTGAATAAGGGGGGCTGACTTGAAGGAGAGGATTATGGAAATCCACTACTGTGAAGCAGAATATTCTTCAGCCGCTAAACAGACTCCAGTGACTTCCATAATCCATGCAATTAAGAAATGAAGTCTCTACTCCTTTTCAATAAGCATGCTCACTTTGTAGCACTACCAAATTTCAGAATAGGAGACAGCTGTGTATTTATAATGTCTTCCCTTACTTGAAAGAACTCCTTGTATTTACTGCTATAAAAGTCAACAATTCTTTCTGAGGCAGTGGAAAAAGAAATACTGCCTCAATTAGGAACTGCAAAATAGTGAAGAATTTACTGTCGCTCCTCTGTAAATGGTTTCAGTAGCTATTTATAGGTTAAATATTGTTTCTGGGCAATCTAAATTATACCCATTCTAAATCTCAAATGCAAGAACGCTACCTTATAAGTACCTGCAGACTGTGATTGAATTAACGCCAAATGCCTTTTATTATTACGCCCAACAGCAAAACAGCTTTGTTAAGCCAATGAGAAGACAGATTCCTGTCTTTCAGTTATTCCTGTGGTTGATCTCTGATCCTCAATTTATTAGAAGACTTTCTAACTTCCTAACATTAGAATTAGACATAACCTCTCAAAATCAGACTTTTACTGAAAATCCCCATTGATTCATTTCAGGTGTACTTTGGACCTCTGACTTAACAATGCACTGGGATTATATGTTTTAGTTAACCACCTACCTCAAGTCCTCTTTAGTCACTACTTCATCACTTCATGATGCACTTCTCACCCTAAAAGTAAGAAGTTATCCTTTGGTCCTGGATATATGATTTTTTTTTCCCTTTGATCATACAGATGTAACATCAGTGTGTGCCTTTTGATTGCCTGTGTTTAAGATAACCACTTCCACTGGTTAAGCATCGCAAAGCTTTGCAAAATGTGCATGGGAAAAGGAGGCAGAAGTCCTTAGCAGCCTGGACACAGAAGAATAAGGTGAGTTGCATGAGACACCCAATTTCAGCTTTCCTCTGCCTCGTTCTGGGAGCACCCCATCAGCGCACTGATTGCATCTGTTAGAAGATGCAGCTGCCTGGTTCCAGAGATTATCATTTTCAGCCTTCTGCCCTGACACCCGTGGACTTTACCGTCTGTACCACGGGGATACGTCACGCACCAGCCCGTGAACGCTGCAGGCTGGTGACCAACACGTTAAACACACGGACACTGATCTCCTTCAATCTCCTGCTCCACGTGAGTCACCACAGCCAATTACCCAGCTCCGGCATTGCCTACACCACACGAAAAAAAAAGCTCGGTTTTCGTTATTCACCGTGTGGCAGGACCCCAACAGCGAGCCTTCAGCACCAGGCAGGTGCAGCAGCAGCAGCACCCCCACAGCCCTCCTCCTCCATCCCCAGCCAGAAGCACAGGGACCCGCAGCCAGCTTCGTGAGGCAGCCGGCGGGAGGCTGCCCCTACCCTGCCCTGCCCTGCCCTGCCAGCCGGGCTCCTTGCCGAGCCCCCTCTCCCCGCCGGGCTCACCTCCGAGCAGCTTGGGCACCTTGCCGATGCGGCCCGTGATGTCGGCCGTCAGCACGGCGAAGTCCTGCTCGTAGCTCTCGAAGTCGGAGGACATGGCGATGGCGACGGCGTCGGCGGCAGGGGGGGCGCCGCTCCTCGCAGAGCCGCTTCCGTGTTCTGCTCGCTGCTAAAACGCCTCCCCGCCGCCCGCACGGCGCTTGGCACAGGGTTCCGCCGCACTTCTCCTCCTCTTCTCCTCCTCTTCTGGGGGATGGCTGCGGTGTCACCCACCCAGCCCCTCGCAGTGAGCCCTGACGCTCAGGAGGTGGTGGTCGGCCCGTCCGCTGCAACCCCACTTGTTGAAAACAACCCCATGGAGCGCTGTGGGCTTGGGGCAGAATCACAGAATTATCTAGGTTGGAAGAGACCTCAAGATCATCGAGTCCAACCTCTGACCTAACATTAACAAGTCCTTCACTAAACCATATCGCTAAGTTCAACATCTAAATGTCTTTTAAAGACCTCCAGGGATGGTGACTCCACCACTTCATTGGGCAACCCATTCCAATGCCTCACAACCCTCTCAATAAAGAAGTTCTTCCTAATACCCAACCTAAAACACCCCTGGTGCAACTTTAGCCCATTCCCCCTCGTCCTGTCACCAGGCACGTGGGAGAATAGACCAACCCTCACCTCTCTACAGCCTCCTTTAATGTACTCATAGAGAGTAATAAGGTTGCCCCTGAGCATCCTGTTCTCCAGGCTGAAAAAGCTGAGTGGCTGGAAAGCTGCACAGAGAAAGACCTGGGGGTGTTGGTTGATGCTCGCCTGAACATGAGCCACCAGTGTGCCCATGGTGGCCAAGAAGGCCAACAGCATCTTGGCTTGTATCAGGAGTAGTGTGGCCAGCAGCACCAGGGAGGTGATCATCCCTCCTGTATTTGAGTACTGCGTTCAGTTTTGGGCCACTCGGTACAAGAAGGGCATCGAGGCCCTGGAGCGTGTCCAGAGAAGGGCTACAAAGCTGTTGAGGGGTCTGGAGCATAAGTCTTGTGAGGAGCGGATGAGGGCATTGGGGGTGTTTGGTGTGGGGCAGAGGAGGCTCAGGGCAGAGCTCATTGCTCTCTAAAACTGTCTGAAAGGTGTGGGGAGCTGGGGTCGGCCTCTTCTGACGCATAACTGGTGATAGGACCAGAGGGAATGGCCTCAAGGTGCGCCAGCAGAGGCTCAGGTTGGGAATGAGGAGACATTTCTGCCTAGATAGAGCGGTCAGGTATGGGGATGGATTGCCCAGGGAGGTGGTGGCATCACCATCCCTGGGGGTGTTCAAGGAGAGGTTGGAGGTGGTGCTTAGGGACAGGATTTAGTGTGTGACAGTGGTGGTGTAGGGAGGGCTGGACACGATGAAGGTCTCGAAGCTCTCTTCCAACCCTAACGCTTCCATGCCTGACCCCAGCCCACCCCTCCACACGGGCCGGGACTCCGTTTCCCAGAGGTCCCCGATAGCCGCGCACTGCCAGGCTCCTGAGGCCGTGCGGGGCGGGGCTGAAGCCCGGCGCTTCCCTTTCCCTTCCCTCCCCTTCATCTCCCTCAGCGGCCGCCGGGGCCATGGGCGGCGGGGTGGAGGCGGCGGCGGCGGCGGCGGTGGCAGCGGCAGCGGCAGCGGGCGGGCGGCGGTAGCGGCCATGGGCGGCCCGGGGGGGCTGCGCCAGGCGCGGCGGCTGTGCCACTGGGGGCCGCTGGTGGCCCTGGCCGTGGTGGCCGTCTGCTCCGCCACCGCCATGGCGGACGCCGCGCTGTGGTACTGGCCCCTGGACACCGCCGGGGGAAGCGTCAACTTCGTGGTGCTCCTCAACTGGACCGTCATGATCCTCTACAACTACTTCAGCGCCATGTTCGTCGGCCCCGGGTACGTCCCGCTGGGGTGGACGCCGGTAAGAGCTGCCTCGCTGCGGGGATGGGGATGGGGAGGGGAAGGGCAGGGAGGGGAAGGGAAAGGGGTGGAGGGGGAGGGCTGTGGAAGCCCCATGTCGCGCCTTTGTCGCAGGAACTGGAGCTTCGGGGTTCCCTGCACGCTCATGCAGGTGCTGGGGTGGTGCAGGCTTCGCCACCAGTGGTACGGACTTCATTCAGTAAATTGAACGTGAGGCAGCACATTACGTGCTAGGCTAGGGTTCAGCACGGCGTTGTGGGCACAGAGTGGCCTGGGTTGGAAGGGAGCGCACAGGGCACCCAGTTCCAGCCCCACCACAGCAGGTTGCCCAGAGCCCCATCCAGCCTGGCCTTGAGCACCTCCAGGGATGGGGCAGCCCGTGCCAGTGCTGTACCACCCTATTTGCAAGTCAAGGTAGAAATCCTCGCTTCCTTCCCTTCAGTAACCTCAGAATAGCAGCAGTCAAGGACCAGCATGATGCAGGCTTGGTGTCTCGAGACAGCTGGCCAAAGCTTGTGTTTCAGGAACACCAACACTAGGAATAATCGCACTTCGATTCATGAACTAGTTCTTAAGACTAAGTGTAGGGAGAAGAATATCCAAAGGTAGTCCCAACGGGATTACTGTCTACTCCACTTTGTGCAGCATTAATACATGCTCTCTACAAGTTTCTCTGTCTCTGTAGCTATCATACACAAGTGTTTCTGTAAGACAGGGAGACAAGAGCATGATGAGAGCCAGCTCAACATTAACGCTCAGTAGTACCATTTCTAGTAGCTTGCCTAGACTGGCTCGTAGGTTAAAACAAAAGACAAGGCATACAATTATTATTATTTTTTTTAATGATATAGACCCCATGCTCTTTTAGACTCTTAGTTCGCTATCAAACCCCGTTTGCACAATTCCTAATCCTGATTGAAAAATTGTTTGTTTATTTTAGCTAGGAGCAGTCTCAACAGTGAGAGATGGCTGTGTTGATAGCAGAGAGATTTTTTTTCTTCTTTTTTTCCCCCCTCCCACCACCTACCATTAAATAGGGTTGGGTTGTGGAACACACCCTGTCAGAAGAAAGCAAGGATGCATTAGGCTGTGCAAGTGCCAAGATGTGTGTTGCCAGTCAAATTATGTATTCTATCTAATATGCCCATTCTTCTGTTTAAAGGAAAATTCTCAGGATTGCATGTATCTCCAATACTGTAAAGTATGTCAGTCTTACAAGGCACCACGTTCACACCACTGTCGAAAATGTAACAGGTATTGTCTCTTTAAAATTGCTTTGTTTGTACTGAAAGCAACTACTGTGCTAATGATGAACTATTAATATTATTCATTCTTTCAAGTCTTGTACATTTTTAAAAGGTTTCCCAATGGACACTGTACCTGTTTCAGATATTTCCAGTTGTATGACTTCTGTCTGTTCCTACAGCATTATAGTGAAGAAAGATAAATAAGTTTATCTGCCTTTAACATTTTCTTCTTAGTTGAAAATCAGTTTCTCGTAAGAACTTGACAGTATTAACAGAATATTTCAGTACTGTTTCAGGGAGGTGAGCCTGTGTAAATACCTAAAAATCTTTCAGTCCTTTCTAAGTTCTGAGCCCAAGTTTTGTCCTGTTCAGGCAGTACAAAAGCCTGTTCTGTTATCTTACCAGTTAAAACGTTGATTTGAGTGGGAATTTTGGACTGCTCTTTACCATTTGCTGAAGGGTTTTTTTTTTTTTTTTTCAGAGGGAGTTTCCTTGTTAAGTCAAGTCATAAGCCTTTGTGGTTAACTTAAAATATTTGTGCCTTTTTTATGTGTTAATCTTCCAACAGGTCTGTTTAGAGCTAATGTTTATATGTTTTTATTATAAACAGCTGCACTGAAATTTAGTGCAGCTTGAAAAAAAATAAAAAAAAAAAAAAAGCAAGACACTTGCACTGTTTGGAGTCCACACTGTAGATGCCTTTAACCATTTACTGTGCAGGTCCTCCTCTGAAGGACTAACTAGAGATCATGGTAAAAGGGTATTGTAACATGCACATTCATTTGTTATTTCTATAAATACAAGTTACCCAATCACTGTGCTTTCAGGAAGCAGAGCCTGAAACCACAGACCAGGGCTGTCATTTAGCTGCATCATCCCAAGTTTTAAAATTAGTCTTTCTCTGAGCGACAGTCCGTATGCTGAGGAGTTATTTAGAAATGGCAGCAGATTCTGATGATTGTCTCTGCAAAAGCAAGTTATTTTAATAATTTATTGTTAGTGAAATAAACCAGAAGAAACTGAAGCACGTATTGGCAAAATAATCTAAAAAAATAGACTATTTAAAGAAGTTCCTGCCCCCTCAGCTCTGGCCAAAATAACTCACTCTGCATGTATTTCTAGACTGTTGCAGTGCGATGAGGTATTTAACATAAATCACCACAAAGTCTTTTATGCTCTGTCAAGTTTGAATGGATACAATTCCTGTGGCCCTCATGAATGGAGTGAGATTTCTAGCCAAGACCCAGGAACTACTTCAGAAACACTTGTGCTGCTAATTTTTACTACATATTCAAAAACTTGTACAGCAAGAGCTGAGCATACGCTAACAAAGTGTTAATTTTTTTTCAAAGGGAGGGACTGAACTCCCTGTTGGGAGTGAACTATCTTAAAAGATAAACGACACTGGTAGTTCCAAAACAATTAACTTTTGATTTCAGAGGAACTGGATATTTTTGCAATCCAACCCTTTGTTTATCACTTACCTTTGGTCTGCAGTTGTAATTAAAAATTGCAATTAGTGAGTTTTACACCTGCTCAGTTAATTCTAGGCAATTTGGTATGTGGACAAATCTTTTATCATTTCTTTTTTTTTTTTTTTTTTCACCTGTAAGCCGAAGCAAAATAACTGGCTTAATATTGGATACAAGGGTGTCTCTAGGGTGTTTACACTAATAAACAGATTTAGGAAAGGACTTAGAGTGGTGTGAGGTCAATATGTAGCAATTAATGAAGATTTCAGAGGATCTTCTACCAAAACCAGGAGAGTTTAATGAGAAATCCCGCTTCTTTAAGCAAGAAGTACACATGGGATTCGACATTTCTTTTGTTTTCGTGTGTGCTTATTTAGAAAAAAATGGCAATAACATTAGTGATTAATTATGATGTTCATAATTGGTTCTTAAAATTCCCTTGCCTGTTGATTCTGAATTCTGGTGTTTATTAACACCTAGAAAATTTGAGTAAGGTGGAGGGCAGATGATCAGGAAGAGTAGGACCTGCAAGTACTTGTTTTGTTTTCTTTCATTCTACAACATGAAATATTATTTTGAATAACAACAACAAAGGACACTGCTGTGTTGATTTGTCAGAAATGGATGGGTTTAAATTAACGAATGAAGGTTGTAGAAAGCTAGCTGTCCTTTTCTTTAAAAAAAACAAACAAAAAGAAAAACCACAAAACTCATTTGTCTTCTATATTAATCAGAATTTATTATTCACAGATGTGTCATGAAGATGGATCACCATTGTCCTTGGATCAACAACTGTTGTGGATACCAGAATCATGCATCTTTTACTCTGTTTCTCTTCTTAGCACCGTTGGGATGCATTCACGCTTCTTTCATATTCATAATGACTATGTACACTCAGCTTTACAACAGAGTAAGAAAATATAGTTAAGTGCTGAAAATGTTATTTAAGCTGGATGGATAATTTGTTCCTGGGAGTATGGGACAGTTTGGTTTCCTGAAAAGATGTATGTGGAATTCCTTGCTGTCGTTTCATCATGTACTTACTTCTCAAACTGCAGAGAGCACCACAATGTTCATTAGTTGGTGAAGGAATCAGAAAAATACTTGTTTTTTCCTTTTTTTTTTTTTTTTTTTTTTTTTTTTCCAGTTGTTTGTCATAATCACAGGGAGTTTCCTAGAGCTTTGCATTCACTGGAAACTGATACTGAGTAGCACTCTTTATATACGTACAAGATGTGTTTTGGCTGGCACAGAAAGTATCTGCTGCTCATTTCCAATACACAAGTTAGATGCTATTTATTTTCTTGTTGCCTGTTACTTTTTTTTAGAACTGTATCACTTTCTTCAAGGAAAAGCTAACCTACTTTGTTTTTGGAACTGCAAGCAAATTATGCTGAATTTATTCTAAAATGAGAAAAGCAAAGCCACAATGAACAAAGCTTGTTCTGGAATACATTCCTCATTCCAGATCCGTGGTTAAGATTCTGAGCTTTGATTTCAGCTTTTGCAATTGCAATGAAAAGCTCAAAAGCATCAGTGGAGTGTAACAGGTGAAGGCTGTATGCTGTGGTTGCAGGACAGTGACGTTGAGAACTAGTGCTTGCAAAAGCTTTCAGAGGAAACCTGTAGCGTTTCCATTCAAAATGGGTACTGTGCTATGCACACGTTTTCTGTCCAAAACTGTTCAGAATCTAGATTTTGCTGCACGTTTTAGGCTGTGCTTCTGAAGCTTGACAGACAGTGATTTTGATTCAGCTTTATATTTAACAAAGGCCTACATGTTGCAGAGAATATATATATATGATGAGGAAAAATTGGAAGAGGAAAAATACTTTGAACGTGTAATATAAAATAAAATATATAATATATATATATACATATAATTATATATGGATAGTTTTTATTTTGTAACTACTCTGCTTGCATTATAAACCTGTCAGAAGTTGGGCGTGTTTCTTACAGGTAGCCAGCTTTGTTTCAGCAGTTGGTATGTTCTAGAACTGACCGATGCTGTTTTCCTTTCGCAGATATCTTTTGGGTGGAGTTCTGTAAAGATTGACATGAGTGCAGCCAAAAGAGATCCTCGAACCATTATTCCCTTTGGACTGTCTGCATTTGCTGCATCTTTATTTGCCTTAGGACTGGCATTAGGAACAACTATTGCCGTTGGTATGCTGTTTATTATCCAGGTAAGCTTATGGGGTCTGTTACATGGAAGTTAAATGCTGCGAGATTTTCCTGGCTTGTTGCTGATGTCAGTTGCAGGGCAGAAATAGAATTGACTTGAGATAGGAGCACTTGTTTAGAGCTAATGCAGCTGCATGACTTCTCAAGGTTTTTAGGTTGCTTTCTCCTCCCACTTCCTCTGTTGTTACCACAATTTTTTAATTTTCTTTTTTTCTTTCTTTTCTCTTATCCACTGCATGGGAGAACTTATAATGGGGAAAAAAAAAAGAAAAAGTGCTTTAAATTCCGTTCTGGAAAAAGCAAAATACTGGTATCTCTAGATACCAGTTATGTCCCTATCCATGAAATAACCATGCCTGATACATTATTACAAATGTTTCGGATTTTTGGAAGGGAAGAAAAATATGCATAAATGGAAATATGGTATCCTTCCAAGTGTATAATTCTAGAGGATAGCACTAACATGCATCTATGCTGACTCTTACATTTGAATATTTTACATGTTTCAGTTGAGCATATAAGAGTTGTTTTGTTTCAAGTAAATTTAATTAGTTAAATGAAGTTTTCTTTGCCTAGCTGAGGTATCTCTGCAGAAATCAGTGCTATTTTCATCTAATGCTTTTATCTATTTTAGATGAAAGTCATTCTGACAAATAAAACTTCAATCGAGTCCTGGATTGAAGAAAAGGTAAGCTGTTATTACAGTATTCTCGTTCTGTATTGCTACAAAATTTACTTTCTGTATCTACTAATTTCTTGTTTCACCTGTCTGGATTTAAACGAATGGTGTCACTTCAATTCAGCACTCAGTTAACACCTACAATCAGCTTTTCCCTTGTTGTCTCTGAAATTCACCGAAGTAAAGGAGAAATCCTTTAACTGCATAGGTTTTTTTGTTTTGTTTTGTTTTGTTTTTCATGAGAAATCCAGAGTGGCCCTATTAACTACTTGCAGGAGTCTTTGCATATCTATTCAGAATATAAGCACACCTCATCTGAAACTTAAGTTGTCTTAGCTTCTAGTTATGCCTGTCTGTCTTTAACTGTCTGATTTCCGTACCTATTCTAGATAGTCTGTTTTCCATTGGGATGTTCCTCACTTACTACTTCTCCAATTAATCTTGGGAGTTTTTTCCTTCATTTTGAAAAAATCCTAGAAAACATCAAGATACCTACTCCCATCTCTTTAAATTTCTTGTCAATTTCTGTATCTTCAGAGGTTTTCCAAAGGCTTTTCAAAAGTAACAGAAGCTAAGTATAGTGGAAGCAAAAGCTGACTTAATGTTTAGAAAATAGTTCAGTGCCACCAGTATATTTTGTATAAAATCACAAACATTTCATTATTATCTTTTTGTCTTTCTCTTGTTCAGCGTTAAATTTAGCAGGAAGATCTTGGGCCCATATGAGTACCTAGATATTGTAATGCCTTCTCTTTGCACTGAATCTAGCTTAACTGGATCATAGTCCTGTTAGACATTTGAGTATTAGCACAACTATTACAACTACCTAATTAAATGCAGAATAACCTATTGTAACTTTTATTGTCAAATGTAGATATGTCCCTTTGAAGAACACAGACTGTAGTATGTGTTTAATAAACGTTGCTGCAACAGAGAACGAATTCTTCTTTGACTGTTCCACTAGATGTCAGTGTTACTGAAAGAATGAAATGGTCACAAAGGCAGGAAGTGGGCATGTCTGTATATGCATTTCTTTCAGGTGGAATAAACACTAACAGTATTGAATTACGTTTGTGATCGTTAAACAAAGAATCCTGAGTTGTGGAAGTCTTTGTAAGAAAAAGCAACTGAGAAATATTGAAGAATGAATCTTTTTTTAAAAAAGGCATAAAGTAAAATTAAGGCATGGGGTGGATTAATCAGTGTTATAGCCAGCTGACTTTGTTTTTGAAGAGTAAATGGGGAAAACAAACAAAATCAGATAAACTTCTAAATGCCATGATAGTTGCATTTAATGACAAGTAGTTTAAAAGGCCTGGGTTAGTATGGCAGGAGTTTATTGCTCTTTCCCTCAACTTGTAGGGTTCATGGACCCATACAGTGCGTATGGCCTGGCCTTCCTAATATTTGCTGCTCAGCTGTAGTTTGTAGGGTATTTTTTATGTACTGTATTTCTTTATTATTTCCAGGCCAAAGACAGAATCCAGTACTACCAAACGGGTGAGACCTTTATTTTTCCTTATGACACGGGAAGTAAATGGAAGAACTTCAAGCAAGTGTTTACATGGTCTGGGATTCCTGAGGGAGATGGCCTGGACTGGCCTGTAAGAGACGGCTGTCATCAGTACAGTTTGACGGTAACTGATCTTCAGTGTTCTCTCAAGTTAATCCTCCCTACTATCCAGTTGTCTGCTTTCCTCTGCAGTAATATACCAGATTTTTAAATAACTGAAATAGACTAAGAAATGGGAATTCTGTCAAGTTTTCTGCTATTTTTGATAGACTAAGAAGTTAGGCTTTTGTGAGTGCTTTTGAATGCTAAATATACTTTCCTTACTTTAATGGTTTCAATACCTAACTTTATTGTGTTGAATGCACAAGTTGTCTTAAACTAAACGCTGCCTAAATTTCTATTTGTAATTTATAGATAGAGCAACTGAAACAGAAAGCAGACAAGCGAGTAAGAAGTGTAAGTATCTGGGATGTTTGTGATCTGGATCTGAAATGTCACTTTGAAATTTCCATATTAAATAAATGTAACTAATTACTGATGCTGTTTCTTTTTGTGATTTTTATACCTGGCAATTAAATACAGACTTGGTGTTTCCACATAAACTGTGCTGCAACCTCTGCTTAATTAAATTTAGAATTTAGCTTTCTTTGCATTTTCTCCCTAGTTTCCAGATAAGAAATGTGATAATAAAGATGACTCTGTGCTTCATTGTTAAGCAGCTAATTTAGAATTTAGAGTCTCTCTGACAACCAGTTGTCATTATGCTTTGATTTTTGGTATGAGACTGTCAGTAGGGCCATAACTCCTTGCAATAATACATTGCCATGTTTTGTTCAAATTTGTAGGTGCGGTATCGAGCAATAGAAGACTACAGTGGTGTCTGCTGCCCTGTGACTAAAGGTGTTAAAACATTCTTCACGACACCATGTACTGAAGAACCTAGAATTGCACTGAGTAAAGGGGATCTGATTTTAGCCACAAGAGGCTTAAAGTTAGTGGCTCCACAACTTTGTTTGGTTAAAAGAAATATTGAGATGAGTTCTGGCATCTAATTACCTGTTACACTTTCTTCCCCAGACACTGGATGTATGGTGAGAAGATTCTTGACTCGGCTGCTGATGGTATGAAACAGTTATTTTCACTTCTGTTGTTTAAAAGTTGCAAATCAGTTGTGTAGCTGTCTAACTGCTGTTAGAAATGTGGATGTCATTACGCGTTCAGTTCTTAAGGTGTAGAATGACTTACTTTACTGATGTTAGTTTCTCTACTCTTTAAAATCACATCCTCAGGTTTTACTATTTATATCTGGTAGGTCTGTCAGTTTTGATAAATATTAAGTGAATTTGTCAGACTGAAATAACATTCATGTAGTGGTTTATTGAAGGTTGAGTAGCAAAGGGAATATGTCTTCATATTCAGAGAACTACAGATATTTGAGTATTGGTTATTCTTAAACACGTTCAGATTTCCTACCTCAATACCCCATGTGAGTATAAAGGTTAGGCTTACTCTTTGTCTTAAAAATGAGATGTTAGATTTAGGATCAATTCTAGGGACTACAACATGTATTACATAACTAGCAAACACAGTTATCAAAGACAGTTAAAAACTCCTGATAGTCTATAGAGAGACAGTATCGTAGCCACCTGCACTTAAATTGTCACATTTCTCCTGCTGAAGTCTAAGCAAAAACATTACCTGACAGATTTTCTGTTGAGGGTGCATTGGATTTTGTTGTCTCTTAGAAAAAATTGTGAATTCATTGCATGAACATTTATTGTTGACAAAAGAGAGGCAGCCAATGGTGATTACTTTGAAAGCATCCTTGCTTTTCATGGGAAGCTGGAGACCTCAATGAGCTAGACATGCTTTCAAACACCAAACCTAAACAAGTCAATGAAATGGGTACGGTAATGGCTTGTATTGTGGTGTTCATTTTGAAGATTAGGAGGAGATGATGTCTGTGCTAAATAGAATATCATGTTTTTTTCAATTTCTCATTCAAAGTGAGGTCTGACTGAGGACTAACACTGACATTTTGGAGAACTGGACGCCAAAATAGGATGAAATTTGTTAGGAATGTATAGCAAAATTCTATAAATGAAAATACCTAGCTGTACTAAAACAAGATAGGAAAAAAAAATGATTAAGTAGCAGTTCTTCTGATGGGGAAAAAAGTAGGCAATCATAATCTTACGATGAGTCAACATTTGCAAAAAAGAAAGCATCTAGTTTCACAAATGTATGAAGTAATCCTTCCATCCCACTCAATATTGTCAGAGACTTGTCTGAAATACTGACACAAGTGAAAGTGTGTACTGTATCTTCAGAAAGAGTAAGATCAGCTGTGGAGGGTTGAGAGGAACACAATGAGAATAATCGCAGTACTGAAAATAGACCTAAATGGAAAAGCTGAAAGAATTCTCAGCTGGAGAAGAAAAGTAGATAGTAAAAAGCTAAGGAATGTGCAAATAGCCATTGCTGTAGAGAAGGTTATTAGTGACCTCCTGTGTTTCTGGTGCTTAGAAGAGAGTTGTGAACATGAATTGCAGAGAGATTCAAATTAGATATTAGGAAAAACTTTCTAATAGTAAGGAAAGTTGAGCACTGGGAAATATTGGAGATCTCTGAAAACAGGTTAGGCAGTGGGAGAGAATCCAATCATCCCCAGGCAAATAGATTAACAATGACTCAGTTGTGATGCCTTGGAGAAGAAAACATATTAGGTAACCTCTTGATGTCTCTTCCAGTCCTGTGTTTTTCCTAAACAGTGGGTCACATTCTGTTCCAAGTTAATGTAACTTTTCATATCTTAAGGTGGAATAAGAGAACGAGGCTGGTTCCCTAGGAAATGTGTGGAAAAATGCCAATATGACTCTGAAACGGATCAACCAGTGGATGGAGAGAAGAAAAACAGATAGCCTTCTCATTTTTTTTAATAAGAAATGGAATTTTTACTTCAGACCACAATCCTTTACTTGAATTTTTCTGTATATTACTTATGCAATGAATATGTTAGGACAAGATTTTCTCTTCTTCACGGCTGAAAGCGTTGGATATGCCTGTGCCATGTTTTGCATTCTTTTAAAATGCTAAATGAAGAAGCCATTCAGTGGATTGCCTTCAAGATGCATCTCTTTTCATCCCAAGTCAGGTTTCTTTTCTTTTTGCCATTTGAATTGCATTCTGAGGAATCATCTTTTATTTTTTTTCCACAAGTGCATCTGTTGTGATACGTGATGCATATCTCTTGTATTTTACTTTCTTTGAAACTGCCCCTGAAAAGTACAAAAATAAACCTCTAATTCAAATTCAAGATAAGATTTGTTACCTGTGACTTTTGATGATGTGAATTATCCACCTGAAATAAATAATACATTCTTATTCAATTGTGGATTTAATTGTTCTTAGAGCTACAGGGACTTACTTATAGGCACGGAAATGTAAACTGATTGGGAAGTACAGATTTCACCTGCTGTTTTTCAAGGTTAGAAAGACTTCAGCTCTTACTATGTAAATATTTTGTCTTTCTAATGGCAAAACATTATAGCCAGTTAATCTCTTACCCTTCTAATATATGCGCATTTCTCCAAGGGACCAGAATTGTTGATCCGTCTTAGACTGAAAAGAAGCACTAGTTTCTAGAGTGAAAACTTTTGTAAGTGCAGTCACTACTACGTGATTAATATCTTACTTAAAGCAATTTGTATTTAGCATCTAATGTGAATTATTAGAAAGAAGACCTTAAAACAGAGTAATTGTACCAGCTGAAAACTTTGTAAGTGTATCCTAAGTTCTGTAGCTGGTTTTGTTCTCTCAGTTAGGCTAGTTCCCTATCACCAGTTGAGAGTTTTTGCAAATGATAGTTCTAAACTAATACCTTGTTTGTCTCCACCTGCATGAGTTGTCTCAGGCAAGTAAGCATATGTCTTAGACAATATTAGCTGTATACAGAAATAACCACATAACAGACAAGCCAGCACTGCAACTATATGCTGCTGTGCAGAATCGTTACCTCCAGCACCAGTGACTTTTTATTGCTTCAGCCTGCTGTGCATTACTGCTGATGGGAAGCCACAGTCTTAGGCTATGTTTCTGAGCTCTGATAATGAGGAGCTAGCATTCAGTTTCAGTATGTCATTCAGGCTGCTTTCCCATCTTAAAGTCAATGCACTCTTATTTTCTAGAAGCAGGCTGCTATAGAAGTATAGGAATATATCATACTTCTAGTTTCCCTGCTAGCAAGAGCTGAAAGGCCGTAACCAAGCAGAATATAACAAAAGGGCTAATTTTCCACTATTTTGTAATGTGATTGGAAATTAATATGAAGGCCTCCAAACTGTATGGTGTAAAGTCTTAGTCTTGACTGGAGTGCTTTCTGTTTGGTGTTTTGGCTCTAGATTGTACAAAGAAAGATGACAAAATAAGCTAGTCTTCCAGCTGAGGAACTGTCAATGCTGACTATGCAATGATTAAATAGCTGCTATCTATATTAACAGGTAGCAATTAACAATTATTTGAACAAATCAGCAGCACTGCTGACCATCGTTGAGTGTTATCTATTTGGAGAAGGGGCTTGGGGGGCAGGAGTGGAGTTCATGTGTTCTGGTCTGTTTATAGGGACTTAATGTCTTTTTGTGTTTGAACACCTTCAACTGGATTTCAACTTTCACCTGAGCAGAATTTTGCACACCAAGATCACTCCATACTGCACCATAGAATGCCCAGGAGCTTTGCTTCACAAGAACACTCAGTCTGAAATGAACTCTAAAGTATATGTGTGTTTCTTTTTTTAATGCTTACAACTTCTTTCCTTAAGGCTATAACTGCAGTCCTACTTTGTCCCTTTTGTAGCACAGGTAACTGTTGTTTCTACTTACCATTCTACCACCTTCACTCAGCCAGTGCTTTCCTTCAAAGAATCAGCCAAAACAAAATTGCCTACCTCCTGAAGGTGTTTAGAGGTCCTGCAGTGAAAAAAAATGCAAGCTGTCTTTTCAGTGCCAGAAGCAACTGTATCAGAGAATGAAATTTAAAGACAAACCTATACGGAACTCTCATGGTTACCGATAGTAAAAGATATCAACAATGAAGGAGTTATTTCCTCCTCTGTAGCCTTGAACAAAAGGCTGCTTTTTTTTTTTTTTAACAGAGCTTTAGCACCTCCCACATGGTTACCTTTTTCACATGCAAAGCAGTGGCCAGGAGGAGAAAAGATAATCTACCAAGCTAAGAAGCCAGGGACATGCAGGTTCTCTAGTCTTTACACTTGACTGTCCTAGCTACTGCATTAGAGAATGATGCTAAAGCTGTCTTGAGAGCACTGATTTAAATAAGGACCTCATTAAAGTTAAATGATGCATTAAGAGTCGATACTTCTGTCCAAACACTTCCTCTCTGGATAGAGAGGAAAGAGACTAACCAGTTGTTATTAAGTGAATTGCAGGCATAGGTGGCATTCCACTGAGATGGAAAGAAAAGACGCCTAACCAGGTGTATTTTTATATACAGTTCTTGCATGATTTGGAGAGTATAAATCTGGCACTCTACAACCGTGGAAGGAGTGAGCTCTTTTTACCTCCTATCTCTTTATCATTGGAAGAAAGCTGCATTGAACTTAACTGTACCTGTAGTTGTCCTTACATCAAATCTTTGTTCATTCTGTCTAATACTGCTTCAAGCCATCTTTAGTTTTCTTCAGTTCACAAACAATATCCTGAAATCATTTTTGCATCATTTCAATGCCAACATGCCTAGAGCATTCCTGTTTTCACTTTGTAGCTTTATTCTGGAAGCAGTTCATATGGCAAAATCATCATCAGGAGACCAGACTAATTTACACGTGAATTGCTATGTTTGATTTATTATTCAGACAATGCCATTACCCATCCAAATCAATCTTTGTAACAGCTAGTAGTAGATGCCACAAATGTGAAAAATCTAAAAGTCTGTGAGAACAAGCTTAATTTCCTCTAAGAGCAGACCAAGTTCAGCAACTGAGATGTTTCCTGTGCCAAAAGAGAAAGTATCATTACTATGTTTGAAAGTGACCTGTATGGAGTTACTACTTTTTGAGGCATAATGCAGAAGTGTAGGCATTCCCCATTCACTACAAAAAGAAGAGATCTTCTGAATGAAGCACGGTGTTGTAGTCAAAGGGACCACCTCTGACTGCCAGGTTGCAACTTCCAAACAGATCTTGGTGGAATAATTTCACTTGTTGATAAAACAAACAAAGTATCTTGGTTGCTCTAGATTGCTGCCTCCAACTGAGTAGCTTATCAGAACCCACAACCATTTTAAGTATACATTTATACATTGCACCTTCTCCCCAATCTGACATATAGGCCAAAAGATTAAGCCTTTTTGCAACTCTTAAGTCTTTTTGTTTTAATGGAATGAGAAAGACATGCAGCACAGGTAGTTGCATGTCTTTCAGGCTCTTTAAGTCTTTATACCCTGAGCTTATGACAAGAACTGTGCTCAGTGCACATAAAATAATTGAAAGTTACCTAAAAGCATGAATGTCTTTGGGCCTAGACTTGAAACAGAGCTAGGTTTAGACTTATGAAAAAGAAGCAGGTTGTTTTTAGCTAGTTGAAGCTAGAGGTGCCTCACAGCAAGGGCTGGAAATTTCCTGACCAACTGGTTGCTTTCAGTTTGGAGTATCTGACCATGAACATTAAATAAAGAGATAAATGGCCACTAGCTGTAAGAATCTGGCACAGACAAGGGGAGTTGATATAGTAAAACTATATGTACTCCTTCTTAGAGCTGCATTGCCTTTAACAGAAACAAAGGCACACCGATTCAAACTATTACAGAAACAGGTAAAAATTGTCAGCAACTTGGCTTAACTCTCTCCAGAGCCCTGTAACCCTTTCTAAAGATAGAGGAGGACAGCACTCATTTGCCTAAATAGTTTTCCTAAAGAACCTAATCATTTTTTTGCCCTAAAATAAGACATCACATTCAATTTTCTATGGGACAAGCTGAGTAAGAGACTATGCCGAAGACTTTGACATATATTGTCTTACTCTAAGAAAAGGAAAGCTGATTAGAGGAGCAATATCTTGTTTCACGCTAGCTTATTGCCTCATGGCTTGAGCTGCAGCTAGACCCTGACAGCACAGGAAACAAGTTTACAGACAGCCAGAGCACAGCCTCGGAAGGAAACCATCCATAATCAAGGCAGCAATAAGCCTGCAGGTGGATGTCTGGTTGCTGCAGAGAAAGAAAAACAGGCTTTGGTCTGAGTTTGTAGTCACAATTTATTGCATTTTATATCCTTAAGAAGGACACTTAAGAGTTTGAGTTACTAGGCTCATAAGTTCATAAGTGTATTGGCTTTATAATTGCCATTGCATTTGAGAACATGTGCAAAACAAACAAATGATCCAGTGCCTCCCATAGTAAAGCTTGAAACATGTTTGCTTTACACACAGGCATTTCATAAACCAGTTTATGCCCAACTAATCACACTTTCATTAAAAACAACATATAGTATGCAGTCCAAGGCTAGGAGCAGGAAGTTCATTTTGTAGTTGCTGAACAGATGTTAAGCCCCTATTTATATTGTGACAGCTTAAATTAAGACAGGTGTGTTGAGAAGATTATATCATCCTGAGTGGAAACTGAAGTGTTATCTTCCCGTACTTTGTCTTTGAACTACCTCGCCCCCGAACATACAACACAACTGCATGAAAGTTCAGTCTGATTGCAGATCAAGCCACAAGTTCAGAATGGAGTTCATACTTGGAGCAAGAAAATTATATTTGCTTTTAACAACAGTAGGAAGTGCATACTTGGAAAAGGTTGGGGCTCTTCAGTGTTTGTGTGCTTCATTCACAGCCTAAGGAAGAGGGAAGTTCTGGCTTTGTCTAGACATCTGATGCACAGTCCCATGAGATTCTACACTGCCAGTCACCAGTCATAGAGTAGCCATCTTCATCTGAAAGTCCTTTTTCCCAGGATGCCAGAAACAAATACATTTAAGTTCTCCTTGTTCCCCTCCACTCATGCTTGTGTTCTCCATAAGTCAAGTAGTGTTACAGATTTGTTTGGATACTCCATTCAGTTTACTTTAAATTAGCCACTTATTCCTGCATATTTGAATAGAGGTCCTCAATCTCCTTCTGGAAGAGTTTAACAAGTTCTGCTCTCTTTGCCTTCAGTGTTGGTGTCAAGAGTCCATTTTCTACAGAGAACAGCTCAGGGTGGATGTGAAGGTCTTTAACCTATTAAAAGAAAATAATTTAGCACATGACACAGAATTACTTAGAGGGCAAACAACAGTTCTCCCCAGCTGCCTTGAGCTTAGTGCTCAGTCTCTACTAACTCAGTAGTCTCTACTAACTAAACTGCTTCTCTGGTGCAAGTCAAACTCCTTTTGACTAGGAGAAAGAGGATGAGCTGGAACTACAGTTCAGGTCCTGCAGCCTATGGGAAACCTTCGCTCCATTTCATAGCAATTGCAATGGTTGCCCTGTACGCATACCTGCCTCTTGGTCAAAAGACAGGTAACCAGGTAATGCTTCCCTGCCTACTGCAATCAGTTTTCCTGGGCATCTGACTTCGGTTGGATGTCTTAAGGTCCCTGTCCTGGCAGTCAGTAACAGCAGGAATACAGACTTCCCACCCATTGTATTACCAATACAGGTACTTGTGACAAGCAGGATTTGGAAGTACTCACTTGTTCAAAGGATTTCAGACCAGCCTCTTTCCCCAGTCTGACCATATCTTCTAAAATAGCTTTCTTCACTGCCTAGAAGAGAGAGCAGAAGCAGTGTGGGTAAAGCTACCATTTTGTAATTGGCTCAGGACCACAACCAGTACCCAGTCAGTGAGAACTAAGATGGCAAGAATATATATATATTTCAGCATTCAACATTTCTCATGTTAAGAAACATGGTGACATCTGGTGCCATGACCACTACAAGGTCATGCCTTTCTTCTCATTGGAAAAGAAACAGTGATAGTCATTGAAAGTCACCCCATATTAAGCTGGTTTAATTTACAAAAAGATGGGTAAAAAATGAAGTCAAAGCGATGCAAGATTGGACTTCAGAATTAAAAATCTACCTATAACCTACTAAGAAGGTAAGAAAACTCACTGAATTTTTGCAGATATCTTCATAGGAACCCTTTATTCCCAGTTTTGCTGCAAATTCTGGAAGTGTCTCATGATCAGGAACCACTATACCTATTAGACAAGACTGAAAACAAGTAGGAGGAGTCACGTTTATACCAAGACAAAGCATTTGGAGTTACTTAGATTATCTACATGAGAACTTGATAGTCAAGAATATCTCTGTACTAAGCCCCATCTACATCCCAATCTGCAGAATTTGGAAAGCAGCTACATGGACTTTGAAACCCCTTATCTGAGTTCTGACAGCAGCAGTCCAAGTGCTCATGCAGTATGTCTTTTATATGCTAACCACTTCAGCAACTGACACCTTTATGGCAAAGCAGTGGAGACACTGCTCACCTGACATACTAACTCCATACAAGTACGTAATTAACCTTTACCCAGCTTCCAACTTGACACCAAAGAAAAGGAGATCTTGGTATCAAGAAGGAAGGCTGTAGAGAGGATATGCCTATAAACGTCATGCCCTTGAGAACAGATCTTGTTCAAGTGCTATAGTATATATTAAAGTCTGTGCCCTGATATTTCAGAACTCATTGTGGGAGGAATCTTGCAGGATGCTCACTCGTAATATCACTTACCCTCAAACTTTCTCCATGTACAAAGACTTGGGCTACAGGAGCACTTCTAACATAGACATTTTCAATCTTCTCTGGAGCAATGTATTCTCCCTGTGCAAGTTTAAATATATTCTTCTTCCTGTCAATGATCTTCAGTGTTCCATTCTAGAAGTTAAAGGTGGATGCCATTAGTTTCAAGTGCCTGTCTCCCTTCTATAGGCAGCAGAATATAATGTTTTTCTTTTTTTTTTTTTTCCTAAATGAAAGGCACATGATAGTCTGGAACTGGTTTTTGCTTTCTACAGAATAAAAGGGCACTTTATCCAATTTCTCCAATAGCTGCAGACATGATTAGACAGTTCCTGTGTTCTGTGACAAAAATAATAGACTTCATTCTTTGTTGTAGAAGATGCATATTAACTACTCGCTTAGCAGGTGCTATGCAGGATCTTATAACCTGACTGGCCTTTGGAACTTTGCCTGGAGTTACATGGTGAACAATTTAACAAAATATTTTGTAAAGCTTCTATTCTAGAATTTTCTGCAGCTTTGCAGTGTGCTGAAAATTCACATCCAAGGGATGGTTTGTATTAAGCAATTACTTACTGGCATCCATTTCCCTATATCTCCAGTGTGAAGCCAGCCATCTTTGTCAATTGCTTCTGCTGTCTTCTCAGGGTCTTTCAGATAACCCTTGAACACGTTTGGTCCTTTAATGCAGACCTGCAGCAAGCACAGAATATTGTTAGTCACAAGCCCCATGTTTCAGTATTTCCTGATACACACAGGAGATGGTACCTACCTCGCCTTCATTATTGGAAGAGTAGTAGTTCATTTCTTCCACATCATCTAATTTTATGATGTTGCAAGCCAGAGGGGGTCCAACATGGCCTGAAGAGAAAACACAAGGAGTCATGACTCATGGATTCTGTTAGGAGTTGGACCTATTTGATATGTAACTAGAAAGACGAGGTCCCCCTACATATGACTTTAGTGATAGTAGATACCTAATGGGTCTATTCACTACTTTAGTAAGAAACAGTACTGTTTAAAGGGGTCTGATACCAGAAGTTCAAGAATATTTATTATAAATCCATTTTCAGACACTTAATGCAGGATAAGTAGCAGTGAAGTCTCAATGTTTAGAGCCATTTATTGGTCTAATGAATTGCACAAAACACATGCCACACTTGCCTCCACAGAACTCCCCCACTAACCATGGTGTTTATTTGCATTTCATCCTCATTATGATCTGCAGTTATGGTGCAGAAGGATGGTGACCTAAGCTCGAATTTAGAACGCTGAATATTAAAAACAACCCTCCTAAGATGAAACTTAAAACTCCAAGTTAGTGTTGCCCTTCAGGAAAGTACTCCTATCTGGCATTATAATCAATTCTTTGAGGTAAACATGATTTGTGGGCTAAAACTAGTTTTCTTAAAGCCATTTGGGAAGTTCTTGTCAGTTTGCTCAGTTCTGTACAGACACTCCTGCACAGTGGGGCAGGATATAGGCTGAGCTAGGAGCTAGGGCACTTTACACAAGAGATGCTCATCTATTTGAGCTGAATATTCTGGTATCCTGTTAACCATACAGGTGACATGCTGCTAAGAATCACTTTGAGGTTAAGCACTCAGAATTTGTCTATCATTTAGCTAATAGCTTGAGTGCCACTTTCTATTGACAGTTGTGCAAGAGTTTCCAAGTCTCAGCTACCACACCTGTTGTCCAGTCTCCAGGCATTGAGAACGTGCATCCAGCTGAACATTCAGTCTGGCCATACGCTTCAAAGATCTATGTGAGAAAGCATAAACATCTTTTGAAAACCGAACCCTTGGTGTAAAAGACCTCACAGTTTCAACTATGCCCGTGCACAAATCTCCTCTTAAGGAGGAAACCAAGACAGTATTATCCTACTTCAGATTTCCTGGTCTTACTGATGTGACTGGATGTTGTTCAAGTTCAGCTATCTAAACCTTGCTCTGGTTACCTCATTCTCTGCGCTCTGTTCTCAGATGTACCACAGTAGGAGCTTACTGACTGTCAAGATAAGCCACAAAACTCAGAGGCAGCTGCCTGACTTGCTGCGGTTGCTGCATATTCCTATTTCTGCTGCTCTATTCCTCCTCCCAGAGCATACAGGAGGTTTTGCAGTACTGTAGTTTGATGTCAGTTAGCTCTGCAAAATTTTGTTCTGTTGCTGTTAATCCTCATCAAGCTGCCTGTAAATACTGAAGACCCTGGCAGCGGTGCCTCCAGGAACAAGCTGAGCTAGACCACAGCTGCATCACTGATTACACCCAAGTGACCATCAAATAGGCATTCAGGCAAAAGAATCAGCTTACCTGGCAGCCCAATGCTGCTCTGAGAAATGTCAGGACAGAGGGAGATATAGGGGCTGCAGCCGTTACCATTATACGCACTCTTCCACCCATGGTCTCCTACAAGTGAATTAGAAGCCATCAGATCAAACTCTTAGCGTTACATTGCTTGGGTTACTTACACTTGTAAGAGCTTACCTGAACTTTTTTGAAGATTATCCGATCCAAAATGCTGTCATTTCTTGTTATGCCTTGTTTTACTTCAGCCATCTTCAGAGTCATACCAATATTTAACAGTATTTTTTTCACTGGGGTATTTGCACCACTTTGTATCTGTAAGGAAAAGTATCAGACTCTCAGGTTTCAACTCATATCTGTACCTCCAGTTCTTGCTTTATTAGGAGGCACCATGCATTACTTTGTTGTTCTAGTATTTGTCTTCACTATTGCCATGATCTAGGAGACGAACCAAGGGGAAATACTAAGTTGTGCTGCTGCAGTCATACTTCAGCTACAACTCTGAGGGCTAGTGATCCTTCTAGCTTTGCACTTGCTTGATTTTCATTCTGAAAGTAAACAAGATCTTTGCCTCAGAACAGCAACAGACCTATCTCAGCCATGACTGCATAAGCTGCTCTTGTAGTCCAGGTCTCAGAGATCTTTCCATCTCCTGGAAAAGGATTTTAAAAAATTCCTTCTGATAAGGAATAATTAATGTAGTGATGATACTATGATGTATTCAACTTCAATTCGAATGTGCATACTTGCTTGGATACATGAATGTTAAGACAATTTAACTAAAGATTGCTCACGTACCTTGTCATATATTCTATTGAGTAGTCTTGGTACAACTGGAAATAGTGTTGGCTTCAAGGTTTTCATGTCATCTGTCAGCAATTTGATGTCTCCTTGGAAGAAGCCTACTTTTGCTCCACAGCTGTAGATCACAGTCTAAAAATCAACCAAACATCAGTCAAAGATAATGCATAGCTTTGTTAGCCATAATAATTTTACATGGAAAGCAACATGATTTCCAATACTCAATAGTAGTGTTGTTCATATGTAAATAGACTTTGAGGAAATGCAGAAAACCAACCGTTTTTGCTGTAATTTGATTTATAGATGGCTAATGGCTTGCTGCCGCTAATTTGGCCTGCAGCTTTTCAGATTGGTGTCACAGACTCAGTGAAGCTGGGCTGAAGAACAAAGCTTCCTTACAGGAAGTTAGTAGCCATATCTTGGAGAAGTAACTAGGTGTTATTTAGTCCGTTTAAAGGTTTACCATAGGTAGGTGAGCTTAGCCATTTAGGAATGACTCCTACCAGGTGTTACTGTCAATTAGTTTGTACATCCTATGTCTTCTACAGAAGCTTAGTAGCATGCACACAGTCTACTTACCTGTACAACTCTCTCAAACATGTGAGCCAAGGGGAGATAGGATATGCTGATATCTGAAGGCATACATTCAACTGTGTTCTACAGGAGAAAGAAACAAATGTCAGCACTCCCTACACCCGCTTGAGCAGAAAGTGAGTAAGTTTGGATAAATTTGTGCACATTAAAATATATGTTTTTAGAGAAACTGAGGCAACTTAGGCTCATCCACCATCTCTGCAAAACTTGCTGCTATAACTGATTCAGTCAAGTTTGTGACAGGACACTAGATCAGGGTTAGTTTTGTGTTTCAGCAAAGCTTGAAATATGGTAGTTCAGTACTCTTGGCATGTAGGTCTTACTCATTCTAGAGTAATGTCTAATTAGTTCTTGTTCAAGGTCAAACCAAGTTATTTAACATACAATTCTCCCATGGAAACAAGAGCACTTAGGAAAGTGCCTACAGGGAACGAATGGTTTGCAGAAGACACCCACAGTAAAGCAATTTTCACCACTCAGTCACATAGCCTAGAGACCATCATTAACAGTAGCTTACCTCTACGCTTTTAAGGAAGGCAGCGGCATTTGCAACAACATTCTGATGCGTCAGCATGGCTCCTTTAGGGTTACCTTTGGAGAGATCAGACAAAGTCAGCTGTGAGTGACTGCTGCTGCAGTCAGTTGCTCATGTCTTCTTTGGCTCAGTCACTTTGAGCTGCCTTAGTATTAGGCTCAGTCATAGCTTGCATTATCTCACAAATACATCTCATCTTGAGCACTTTCAGCTATGGCCCTAAGACCCTGTATTTTTCAAAGTAGGACAGCATATATTTGGTTAGTCTCCCCTCTAAGAAGCTTTTTCTTTGTGTACTTGACTTTTACTGACAATGTCCCAACATACTAAGTGTCCTCAGTAGTGGCTTGATATGGCTCTAACTTAATCTTATACGTTGTTTGTATTTCCCTTTTTTGCACTGGAAAGTTAGTGTTTTTAGTACAGCGATTGTTTTAATATGGAAGCAACAACATGCATTCTCTTACCTGTTGTACCACTAGTAAAACACACAATGCAAAGATCTTCAGGCTTAGGAGGCTAGAGGGAAAAAGCCACATTAGGTCAACAGTGTAAGGATTATTATGTTAGTTATCAGTATCTACTAGAACTAGGAGTTGTTTGGAAACATCAAGACAAAATCTACAAAAAAATCCTGTCAGCTTCCTTTCCTAGCAGCATGTCAAGAGGTCTTTTCAAAGACTAGTTTCACAAGTTTAGAACTATTCCACAGAGATACTTACATTTGGTTTTCTGATGTTGTTTCTTCCCAGCTCCTGTATTAGAGAAAATACAGCTTAACAATTGCAACAGAAAGAAGTGCAGCAATAGCAAATGAATAGGTAATTGGATTTCAAATGCAATGTTATAAAAATTATCTCATTCAGTGAGAGAAGTTGTTCTTCATGCATTTAGTACCTATAACTTGGAAAAAATGACTCCTGAGACTGTGAAAATCATGAATGTGTGGAAAGTGAGTAGAACTGCTTAAGGAATTTGGAAGTCCTGAATGGAGGTAGTTCATTTCATTTAAAATAGGCCACATCTCTTACACTCCACATTTACACCTCAGATGTGGAAATTAACCCTAGTATTGGGGTGTCAAAACAGACAGTAATTTTCACTTAGAGTTTTAATTAGAATTAACTGGCAGCTTAGAAGCCTGATAAATCCTGTTACAACTGTACCATGAGATATGCTAAGGAAATCTTCAGGTTAATGCGTAGAGTATCCACAGCATATGAGCACAACGTTAGTCAATGGTTTGACCTCTGCAAGTCTACTTGTTTAAATATATCAAGTTTCAAAATGACTGATCATTAAGATCTCTGATACAGGCATGACAACTGGATGATTCTTACATTGTAGTGTCATTGTTGCCTATTTAGCAAGGTATTCCTCTGCAAGATAAGAAGTCTTTAGTCACCTACCTCAACCTCCTGTAGTGCTAGAACTTCAACTCCCACTTTAGCTGCTCTGTCATTGAGCTCTTTATCGAAGAGATCCATAAGAATTATAGTCTTCATGCATGGGGTCTTTCCATGCTCACAGTTTTCAAGTAAGATCTGTGCTTTCTCCGGCTTGTCACAAATCACTACGCTTATATCAGCTACAGAAAAGAAATTACATTTCACAAGTCTGTTCTGAGTAATTGGGACACTAGTGAGTGATAACTCAGGAGAACATATACTTAGAATGTAATATTGGTTATGTTCCAAAGCCATTTGCATTTAGTTCACATGGATTCACTGGCTGGCTTGACAGTGCTAAGAAAGTTCTTTCCTACTAGGGACAACTGACTTTATAGCTAGAATCTCAATTTTACCTAATGTGAAGCCTTTACACTGAGGAATCAAAGACAAATGTCTTCAGTCATAGGCAAGACAAGTATTTATTCTTTTGGTATTGCCATAAAAGCACACTGATTGTTTAAATTTGACTGCTTTCCTTAAATCTAAGGAATTTTAGAACTGTTTGAAAGAGGTAGCTAAAATTTGAGTTAATGCCTCTACTTCCCTGGATGTGCAAGAAAGTTTTATGCAATTACAAAATCATTTACCAGTAAGACAGCAGAGGAATTGGATTTGTCTGAACATGCTGGTTCCCCATTAACCTTATAAGTCACAGCTGTGTAGTACTAAGGCAAGGCCTGTTGGCAAGATTCACCACCATGATCGTTGAAGTGATTTACTTGACAAATCCTGTTTATAGGTTGGATCCTAGATAGTTGTGACAGCAATTGATTTTTATTTCCTGTTTGCCCTCAATCACCCCCAGACTAGGGAAAGAAATTTTGAAGATGCATTCAAGCTCCCTCTCCAGTTTCTTTCATGGTGGCATGCTAGCTGTTAATTCTGTAGAACTAAACAGATTTGGGCTTATCTCTACTCCTCCCCTCCTCTGCTCTTTGCCTCCTAGAACTTTTTAAATCAGAGACACACATCTAGTCTTAATTTGCATGCAAATCTGTCTGCATTGTCTGTTTGGCAAACAGTGTGGGAGTTCAAGATTGCCAAACCTCAAACAGCTAGCAGTTGTTGACCCCTCTGATTGCAGCATGGTCCACAGAATCTAGCAGGTTGTCAGTGGACTTGCACCCAAGACACCAGAAGACATACAAAACCCACTGCCTTCTTCTAAGCATTGAATCTCATACGCTGCAAAGCAGCTTTACAGAAGCAGTGTCTATAAAATTATAGGGTAAAGCTACTCTATTTTTATTTTTTTTTAAAAATCAAATTCCTTTGCACTTTAACCTTCTCAAAATAAAGCTTCTTAGAGAAATCATTATTATGAAGTAGTTGAAGTCAATATTTACCTTTGTTGACAATATATACAATAGCTTCTGGCCCCAGAGTGTCGTAGAGTGGAACAGCAACCATTGAGTAAGTGTAGCAGGCATACTCTGAAATTATCCACTGAAAAGAGAAAACAGAGCTAAATAGCAGCTCACAAGACAGGATTACCTAGTGACTTCATACAGCTTGCCTAGCTCATGCACACATTAGTAGCGGTGTTTGTGTAAGGAGCATGTCTATGAGGTTCTTACAGTATCAAGGGTTCAAGATAGTTATAGATTGCGTTACATGCCCAGCATAGTATGTGCCCAGTCAGTAATAAGGGAAATACGGGGGTAAAAGCCAGTTGTGGTTGCTCCTCATGTGGCCTCAAACTATTTAAATAGCAAGCTGAACAGACCCTCTTCTCAAGATGTCAGAATATTCTGGGAAATAACATTCAATTTGTTGCTTACCTCTGGCCTATTCTGAGCAAAAATGCCAATGAATTGGTCTGATGATGGTGTACATCCTTTCTGCAGGAGTCCTGATCCCAAGTATTCAGCTCTGTCCAAAACCTGTAAGAAAGTTTCCCCCTGTTTTAGTGCTACAAAACAGCATCCCAAATTATGTCATCCATGATGTACAACACTCACCTGCTTGTACGTCAGCCACTGATAAGGTTGGTTGGGTTTTCTGTAGCCTAAACAGTTGCCATTTCCTAATAGAAGAGTTCAGAAAAGCAGCTGTAAAGCTCAGTACTGAAGCTGCATCACACAATGCAACACTGGTAAGTGGGAAGTATTTTCAGACATCTACCTAACTGCGTGAAGCATGGAAGTGTGCAGTGTCCACGGTTAAGTACATTGCACAAACAAGGATTGTAAGACTGATGGCTTCATCTTTATAAGCAATACTTCCAGGATCTGGTGATATTTTCCCATTTCACAACACAGCTGAGTTTGAAATAGTTTGTAATCTATCACATTTTCATGCCTGGGACCCTTGAAGTCATACAGACAGACTCATTCTTATGAGCAGGCAGTAATCTTACACTGAAAAAAACTCACCCACTTCAGAGGACAAAACAGAGAGATTTATTTGCACACACCCTTTCTCCCCCCAAACCACACTTGGTATTGCTAAGTCTTCACAGGACTCTGCCACCTTAAGCTCCCAATGTTTGCTCTTACCCAATCTACCACCTGCTACTGCTTCCAAATCGAGGGGGGGAAACATGGTCACTTGTCACTCCACCCCACAGAAGTCTAGGAAACCTTAGCTGTTACTACAGACGAGAAACAATGCAAAAAAGCTTGGAACCACTTTTTTTTTCCTTGTGATGTGTATGTACTAACTGGCAGCTGCAAAGCTTACCAGAAGCGTGCAGTCCTCTCTGGAAAACTTCATACAAGGTTTTAGCATCTTCAAAGTAATAAGAAATCAGGTTATTATCTGTCAAGATTGCAGCTCTTCTGGCTCCTCCCTAGGAACAGAGCACAGTTATGAAATCAGTGCAGAACAGATACAATGCCATTTGTTCCTCATCCAGTCTGCCAGCAATCCCCTTTAAAGCATTTAAATACCATTGAGTTGTCAGGGAAGTCTCATTTTCCTTCTTGGTTTTGATCTATTCAGTCACTAGTCACATGCAGAGGAATTTTCTATAAGGCCTAGACTAATATTCAAATGCACGTTATTAGAGAGACCCTGACTAAGATCAAGCGCTACCACTTACATAGTTACATGAAATCCTTCATCTCAGTATGCCATCAGCCTCAAAACAGTTGAAAATCATTTATAGTATGTAAAAAAATAAAAAAAATAAATAAATAAAAAATTCAGTGACAGCCAAGGGTAAGAAGCACACCTCACCCTGTTGGCAAGAGTTGCAGTTTCTTACTCTTGGTGTATTAACACTTCCCTTCCCACAATACTGCTGAGCTGTACAGCAGGTTTTGTATCTCAGACAGGAGAGTTCCCACAGATGCCCAGAGTCAAAATGAATTGGTATTCAGAGCAAAATCTCAAAGTGCTCCATCCCTACATGCAGAATAAACATTACCTCAATTCCTATCGACTGCTTGTTCAAGTCAACAGAAGGAAAAACAGGTTTGGGCCTGCTCATCACCCACAGGGAGATGACAACCCCAAATACAATAAGAGTTATCAATGCCGGTGTTGGGAGCGGTGAGAACAAGACTTGAAGTATCCAGATCATTGTGCTGGATCAGTGCAGTCTGAGTTGAACCTGAAACAAAACAGGAGGTTTAGTAGGTATACGTTAGAAGCACTCACTACCTGTAAGCCAGGGTTACTTAAGTAGTTTGTTAAGCAATACTACAGATCGTTTCAGCAGTTTGCCCCTAAAGACTCCTGGTACAATAATAAAGCATACTTGTGCAATGCTTTAAGCCTCTTAAGAGATCTGAAGTCACCTGTCCCCATAAATCTTAATCTATTCTGCATCCACCTCCACAAAAAGCAAGTCCAATGATATCAGACAAGGAACAGATGCCATTTTTTTCCTATTCAAGAGTAAAAATCTGCCAGTATATAATTTCCCAAGTTAAGTATATACATATATAAAAAATAATAATAATGCATACATGTATAGTTCAGAGATGTGAACAGTGGAAGAGAACACCTCAAGACATTTATTGCTGTCCAACAGGAGGAGGTATTGCTGAAGCTTACACAGACATAATAAACTTGTAACAGTCTGCAGGAGAAGCAATGTCCTCATGATCAGCTGCTCCTACTGGAAATCTGGGTCTATGCCAGGAAAGTGCTTCTGATACTGGTAGTGTCCTCAGCATGAGATACAGTACAAGTCAAAACTCTTAAAGATACTTTTGCACAAAGAAATGGTGCCCTGGAAGTCTGGCTGGGAGATACAGAAGCCATTTTGCTGCTTACATGTTGCAGAATCTCTTCCTGCAATGGCAGGGAAATAAAAACTGAGAATGCAGGATTTCCTCACAAGAGATGCAAAGAGACATCTAGCTCCTTCTCCTCTCTTAGGAGCAAGTATTTTAATTTCCAAAATGCTCTGGTATTTTTCAGATTGAATAGCCAAGGCAAATATAGCAGATCTGACTGTATTTGGTCAAAATGAACTCAGATCTCACTAAGTTATCTTTGCTAGTATCTAAATAGGTATGCAGGACACGTCACATCATACTTGGCAAGGTCATTAACCACACCCTTTCAAATTCCTTCATGCGGAATTGAGGGGACCCAATCAGTAGATATGCCAGCTAGCAATTAACTGACTCCTTATATAAGAATAATACCAAGTATTCTGGAACAATGGGCTCCAGGTACCCTTTAATTAGAATAACTCGAGAAGGTTGAAGGTATTTTTCACACAGTAAGTTCAGCCAAGTCCCAAAGTCAGAATTTGGGTCCCTGAATCCAGACTGATCAGTTAGATCACCCACAGGAGGTTTATGGGTTTGTACTTCTCAGTTTCCAGTGGCTATGTTAATTGGCAATCCTAATGTGTTCTCTGGTGAGAGAAAAGTAAGGCATGCTTTGGATGCTCAGCATCTGGATAAGAACAAGGAACCATGAAAGCTTGCCAAGTCCAAGCTGACAAAAGCACATCACCCATGTATCTGGCAAGTATCAATTCGTTAGACCTACTCATTTTGAGTTACAATGTGCCCTCCAAACCCCTGACCTAGATCTCATGCATTGAGAAAACTGTCCCCAAAAAGTTTTGCTACAGCAAGAATGGCAGGAGCTACTGATTTATGGTGATATTGAATGAATCTGGTCATTGGGCATACCATGCCTAGGAAGTACAAACCTATTTTTTCTCAGTACAGAATATTGCCCATCTCCATGCCCTTCCTTTGGCTTTTATCAACTGAGTCTTGGGGGGGGGGGGGGGGGGGGGGGGAAGTCTCCTAAACCAGGTCTGCTGATGAAGTTTGAGTTCATGTCAAAGTCACCCAGCAGTCTGCTCTATCACTGCTTTATTTGGAAAAGTAAGAATTTAATACTCTTCATGATGTATACATTTGGTCTTGTTAAGCTTTACTTCAGCAGTAAGCAAACAGCTTTCTGTAGGTGGCTGAACAGTATTTGATTTATGGTGGAAGTCAACTACTTGCTTTTACATTATAGTACGAGAACTGAAGCAGCTTGGTACGGGCATCTCCACTGTTCAATATGCAGAGGGGTTTAATATACAAACTTTTTTGCTTTAACTCAGAGCCCATTGCTAGATCCATGTGGCAAAACAAACCACATTTGAACCATTTGTGTGTTGGAAGCTTAGCCTGCGGCAAGATAGCAAATCTAGAGCTCAGACCATCTATCCTCCCATCCTTTTAGAGGGATACCAGAGTACTCATACCCAATTACCCTGGATTTTCATTCATAGCAATCAGCTTCTGCAGTCTTTTTCCATCCCCAAATGGGTTAAAAGGAGTTTTCACGCAGTGTGTTTCAGACGACTCTTCTCTGGATGTAAAGTTCTCCCAGCGAGCAGTAAGAGAAGGGAGCTATGTGAAGGCAGCTGAAGGGACGTAGTTGTACCAGTGTTAATGGCTGAGTTGTGTTCTCATGCTTATTTTAATAGCAGTTTAAGGGCTATTTCCTAGAAACCAGGAAGGATTGGTTGCCTTTAGAATATCATGCTAGAGGTAATAAGCAGAACTGTCAGTCATATCTGTAGCACAAAGTTCTTTTCATTAACTGATTAACACTGATTAGCAGTGTTAATTATCCTAATCAGGCAGATTGGTACAGTTGTCACAAACAACTACTGTCTGTTAAATGGCCTTATTTGACAGAAAATTAGTAGAAGACATTTGTCTAATCTTGCTGTGGTAAGGATTCCTAACCCCAAATGTTCCAGGCAGCAGTAGGTAAGGCACTGAAAGCTTTCAGTCATGGCATTCTCATCTCCTCACTGACTCACATGTAAGGCGGTCTTCCTAGATGCCTTGGCACAAACTGACCATTGAGCTCTGAAAAATGCTCGGAGCAGAGAGCTCAGAGAAGTCTAGGGACAACACCTGATCAAGTGTGAGAGAAGCCTGAAGGTGACTGAATGCAGTAAAGCTTTTGCCTTCAGGTTGAATGGATTCCACAAGTCTCTTCCACAGAGAAGAGAAAGCAGGCAGTAATCTTAACCCAGTGTGACCTAACCAGTGTTCCTATAACTGAAAATTATTCTTGACTAGTTACAAGTCAAACCAAAACAATTTTAAGTTTAAAGAAACATCCTATGTCAAGCTAATGTCCAAAACCTGGGAAGTATCGTGTGTTCACTTGCTTCTAATTATTTTTTTTCTAGTAACCATCATCTCTAGCCCACTTACAATACCGAATAAGCCTGTATATGTATATAAGAGGCAAAACCTGACATCCTTTAAACCCACAGAAGTTATTGGTGTGTCAGAAGTACAAATACCTAGATCTTGTTTACATTACATCAAAAATATGCCTTTCTTACCTGAAAGGCTATTTTGAATTCCCTTTACTTATTACAATGTTTTGGTTTTATTTTCCAACTGTGTTTGCTTAGTTGGCTTTAGCCCCTACTGTCAAAGTACACAGGGTGTGTTATTCAGGCTGTGAGAAGAAACCACAACTGAATTTATCTCAGCTTCCAGATCTAAGCCAGTTGTCTACTATTCCTAGAGTTTATACTGTAAATACCTGTGAAATCCAAGGCACTTCTAATTAACCACCTCTGGCATCCTTCAAATACCACTTAATCCTGCTGCCCTGAAAACAGAAGAGCCATCAGAGAGGACAGGAAACTTTTTTCGTCATGAGCCCTTTGTCCATGCACTCCACCCTCGATATGTGCCATGGAGTAACCACAACCTGAGTTTAACCCACAAATCTGGTACATTGTACATAGGTGACAGCTGATCTATATGGGCTGAGTGAAAACTCAGCTTGGCGCAACAAGCAACAGAGCCAGGACATTTCTGACTGTAGGGTGAACGAGCTCTAAGGGCTTTCTTAAGCATGCAGAGAGGCTGGAGTGCTTAAAACCCCAGGGTTTTGAGGGACTTAGCCCCCAGTGACCAGAAAGATGGAAAATGCACAGGATGTCTCAAACCACCTCTGTTAGTCCTCTTGTGCAATAAGATGGTAGATGGTTAAAGTGTACTTAGGTTGTCTGACCTGATCAATGGTCAGGGATAAGGTGCACCAGGATCAGAAGTGCAAAGGCTTAGGTTCCCTTCCAACAACCCCCTTTTTATCAAAAGAGATTACAGTGATTCCAGTTACAGCCTTAAGTTCAGGACTGCGTGTTCTCTTTCTACTGTACACCTCCTTCCCTCCCCTTCCCACCCCCCCATAATTTCCAGCACGATTCCTTCATTAGCTAGAGAAATGAATGAGAGTTGTTCTCTACAAGCCAGCGATCATCAGAAAGTAACTGAGCTCTGGTTTCAAGCACAAAGGCTTGAAGAAAGAAACTTAGCATGTATCTCACAACAGTTCTTTACAGACAGCAAAACTCTTGTACTTGCACCATTTCAGAGGCAAGGGTCGTGCACTGACTGTGAGATTTTTTCCCAAGATTATATTCTTTGTCTCACACCTGCCCAAGAAACAGTTTAATTATGCTTTTGAGTCAAGCACAAGAACTTGTTATCAGCATTAGTAACAAAATACTGACTGAGCGGAAAAAGTAGCAGCCCCAGTGTAGTTGGCTCTACCCTAGTTTGTTAACTAACCACCACTAGCTCACCCTTTGCATTTGCTTACTCATAGTGTGGCTCTTGCCTGTCTCCTGCAGATGTGAGCCATGTGCCGGTGTGTGCTTAGAAGCATTATGTCCCATCTTCCTCCAGCTGCAGCAAGGAAAGCTGATGTTCTGCAGGGTTTAGCATTCAGAGGGAAGCTAAAGTGCAAGATCCCAACAGCAACTGCTGCAACATGCACAAACCGCATCACCTATTGCCTTGGGAGATTTGGGGCTCTGAAGACAGCTCACTTCACAGACTCAGTTATGTAAAGAGAAGTAAAATCCCAGAGTTAGCTGCAACGGCTTTTTCTCAGAACCGTGTTTAGAGGCAGATGGATTTATATCTGAAGCAAAACCCACAGTAACTTGCATTAAGCCTGAGACGCACTTTGCTTTCAGAGTACCTCTTACAAGAGCTATGGCCAAACAGTTCAAGTGTCCTTTGATCTTGCCTGAGAAGCGCTCTGCCATGGGAAAGCACAGGGCCTCAGTAGCTTACTTTCAGGAAGTACAGCACTTGTGGTTTCAGACTCGGTGTTACAGACTATTTCTGGGTCTTCCTCTATTGAACTCAAGCTCTCAGTACTCTAAAATAGAAAGACCGTTTTTATAAAGAACTTCACTTATATTACTGCCCGTCCATCAGGCGCACAGTGACGCCATGACAGTGCTTAGTGCTAAGGCTTTGTCAGATGGCTGCTAAAGCCAAGCTTTCAGGGGTAATTTATACCAGGTTTTCTCCTTGAAAGCTACCTATTCAGAAAGTATATTTGGTCTCACAGAAGAACAGAACAGCTAGCCCTTTGAAGTTTTGAAGAATTTTAAAAATAGTATAACAAGTTCTGCTACTGTTTCTTTCCTCTGTTAGATACTACAGGACGATAACCTCGTAAGATATGCACATGTCAGCATTACATTAATGGGAAATTATTATTAGACATAAACATGCACAGCTGAAACAGCTAAAACTAGAGCTCAACTTAGAAATCCGTAGAGAGCCCCTCAGAAAACTAGAAAATGATCATTTAGCAGCTTACATAGCCACATAAAGAACAGGCAGCACTAAGAACTTTTAAGTATGGATGTCTTTTATCACAACATATTACAGCAGCTGTATTACCAAGAGCAAAGAGCAAGCACATATCTGAATTTAACGAAGCTTAAGATTAGCATCTGATGGCATGCTACCAGAGCTTTCCTAGCAGGTTCCTGATAACCGCGTTATCTTGAACCTCATAGCTAAGCACTACATTTGCACGTGGTTTGTACTAAAACTGTACACTGTGAATAACCATCAGCAGGGCCATTAGCAGTAAAACAAAAGTGGAACTTTATTACTTGTCCAAAAAGCGCCTACAGAGAAGAGAAGCAGCAATCAAAAGCACATACCATGCTGTAGATGAGGCAGGAAGCCAACCTCTTTTCCTTAAACACAGGGAGCCTTATGAGCATAATAGCAAACCAAAACCAATTAGATAATAATCGTGTTAAAACTAGAGCTAGTTCCCTCTCCCCGGTTTAAATAAATCAGCAAGCAGAAAAGCATGCCGGGAGCAGAGGTTATGAAAGGGAGGAACTTCAGTGGTTAGAAAAAAAAAAACTACAGAGGAAGTTTTTCTTTTTTATTATTTGGTGAAGCAAGGAGGTTGAAGTTTGAACATTTCTGAAAAAGGAGATAAAAAGTGTTCCGAGATCTTTTGAATTTTTATTTGTAATTTACCATTTATAATCCATTTGCTTGTTTTCCCTCTGTGTATAAAGCTGCACTTTCAATACCAGGGATTATCTTCCTATAGCTGTGCTGTACATTAAGGTGAGCAGAGCTTTGCAGTCTCTGGTGCTAACAAAATAGTTTGGGTACAGTATTTCTTATCTAACCGCTCTAACTTACTTGTTGGTAGGCTGCATCATGGTTTCTGCTGATTTTTTTTTTCCCCTAAAAGCTGCCTTGTTCCTTCTAAACTGCTTTCTACTGTGCTGTCATTTTACATGTGCACAATTATTTGCACAATGTAAAAGTGAGTCACGATTCAAACTTTAATTTTGTTTCCTACTACAGCAGGAATTTTCTTTCTATCTAGAGTTGTGTTCCTTCGTGTGAAAGTTCACGGCTACTGTTGTTTCCCTTTTTCTCCATGTTGCTTGCCTGATATAACTGGAATTTTGCAGCAAGCTTTGAGAGGTAGGAAGGCAGTATCTTTACTTAAATTTCTTCTTTTGTGCCTTGACCTCAGATCTTGGAAATACTTTCCCACTTGACAGTTTGCCCATCTGAAAGCTTTTCTGTGCTGTATGACTTCAGAATAATTTACCTAGCCAGAATAATCTACAATAAAGCTAAGAAATTACATAGCTTGTACGTGCATAAAGAGTTCTACCTGTCCTGGACCTTGGCTTGCTAAAACTTAGTCTCTACTAATTGCTATTATGTCTTGAAGTAAAGCTAGCTTACTCTGCAATTTCAGCATTATTTAACAATGCAGACCTGTAGGGAAGCTGGGGGTTAAATCACTGATTTTGTCATGAGCTTTGTATGAAGATGAAAAAAAAATAGCTTGTTCTGCACAAAACTCCTTTGCTTTTGCCTACCCAGAGCTGCTCCTGTGGCATTTAAGTGAAGTTGTGACTTTGAGCTCTAATAGTGCCAATCATGGTGCAATTATGCTTAGAGAAAGGGAATGCCTCTTAAACAGAAGAAAAAGAAAATACAGGCTCCCAGCCCAGCCAGCTGCATTAACAACTTCTGGGAGTTCTTCTCGGAGGATTTCTCCCTTCAGATATCTGACCTCAGGCTGTTATTTTTTTGGGGAGGAAGAGGAAAAGTAGAGAATCTGCTCTGTCTGTGATCAGTTGTTGGGTGGCAATGCTGTACGTCTCAGTCAGATGCCCTGACTTTTGCTGGGGGTGTGAGAGAACTTCACAAAAGCCTTGTGAAGGATAGCTTTTCCTTAATGATTTGTACTTCTTAACACTCTTAATTAAAATAGAGCTGATGTTCTTTCCCCAGTATACATAAGAAATAATATGATAGTTTTGAGGCTTATTATTTTTGATAGCGCCTCAAATGATCTCAATAAACCCTGGCTTTTTAAAGGAGGCACAAATCTATTTGTTGCTAGTAATTCTTTGCCAAAAGATAAAGCAGAGCAGAGTCATTAATAACCTAACCTTTGTTTCTTTTTGTACACGTATATAAAATATATATAACTGCATCTTTCATACCTACTAGTAAATTAAGATCAGCAGAGCAAAGATAGTATAAAGAGAGTTCAAATTGATTGCTATTGTCACTATCACCAAAGAAGAAGTAAGATGAGCTTTCATAAGAAAAAAAAGGTCATGGCACAACACAAGCAATAGCCGTCCAAAGATGCCCAAATATCCCATCTACCTATAGCAAATAGAATCAGTTGTAAATAAGTGAAGGAGAAGCACTAGCTCAGTGCATAGTTCTCTCTGTTGTCACTTCAAGACTTAGAACTAGGTTTTGTGAGTCTGTGGAAAGTGTGGGCTCACTTTATCTGAAGGGGTTTTCAATTCCTCTTTGTTGTCTGAAAGCTATACAATTAATAATTCTTAATTGGCCTGCTATGTTTTTTTGAGGACATCCTTCTGGCTTTTGTAAAACAAAGAAACCGTACAGGGACATAAATGATCTTCTCAGAGCATAAGTGGGTTCCTTGGAGAAGGCAGCACAAGCAGGATGATGGAGCACACACATCTTTCCAGCTTACTTGCAGCTTGGTTTCTGGTTACCCTTTCTCTCTGCTGTCCTTTCCTCAGTTACAGCTGCAGCTCTATGCACAAGCAAGAGCTTGGAGAAAGCTCCATCTCTATAGCTCTGAAAACTGTGCTTTTATTTATTTATTTACTAAAAGGTTGTTACAGCCAGCTTCTGTGGTGTTAGTTAAGGATTAAGCTCCTATTGCACTAAACATAGCCGATACACTTGTGAGTGTAAACAATCCCGTTTATAACACCTTTTTACTGACAACATTTCAAAACCTGCCTGTGGTGCTGTGGAACCCAACGATGACTTTTTCTGGAGCTCTTTTTTCACGAGGAACCTGAATGGGAGCTGGCACTAGCACCCCGTGCGCTGGATCTTTAAACAGACAAAACCAGCACGCTGATAAGAAAATGGCTTCAGCCACGCTTCAGCAGTCAGGTTTCCCGTTCCAGCCAGGTTATATCAACAGGGAGTGTTGAGGTGGTTGCTCTCACTCCGGCACTTCCTCTGGCTGTGATTTCTTTGTATGACTCCGTGAGCCCAGACCCTCTCCTTGAGCAGCCAACTACTCAGTTATCACCTTTAACAGCACCCAGCATGCACATTACAGTGAATTTGGGCTGTTGTCCCCTTTGCAGTACTCCTGTGCAGGAGCAGGAAGCCTAGTGCTTTGGAAAACCTGGCTCCATCAGGAGGGATTTGCTTACCTTCTGTCCGCACGGGGTGGAGGGGCCAGTACAGCTGCCTTGCTTCTCTGCTTTACAACTCCAAGTGGGTGCTCGAGGGCTGGTGCTTCCCCAGCTCCTGCGGCAGGACTGAGCCCCGAATCATCGGCGTGTGGCTTTAATAAACAGGCGATACTGCACCCAGGTAACCCTTGAACCTGCGTTGCAACAGGTTCAAAGGTAAAAATTATTCTTGATCAAATATAAAGAGCAATTTTGGCTGGTTAGAAATGTTAAACATACAACTCTTGCGCAACAGCTTCAGAAGAGAGCAGCGCGCCGTGAAAGTGAACCCCAGCCCTGCGAAAGCTGCACACTGGGATTTTCAGCAGGGCTCCCATTTATTCTGAGTGTGCGTGGAACACCAAATAGGCATCATTTCACTGAGATGAGGTACCTCTTAATTGCACTTAGAGTTTACAAACACGTTCCCATATTTTGCCTGTCCTTAGCCATGTCTGGCTGCTGAGGAATAGGTTTTCTTTGCAGCTGAAGTGGTCTATGAAGGAGCATGTTTCTTTACAGCAAGAGCTCTGAGTGCAGTTGGGATATGTAGGGGATTGATTATCTTACCATTATACATCTTTGCCCTTGAAGGTGTGCAAAGGCTCATTGGACTGGAAAGAACAGACAAACCCTCCTCCATCCAATTTGCAAATTGACAAAACATACTCCATCCAAACCTCCTCCTCCAACTTGTTTTAAGTGGGATTTATTTACTTTTGTCTCCCTCCTTCTATAGAGTGGGAGTAACTGCTGATGTACTCAGTGCTGATTGAGAATGGGTTCAGCTGTGCAGTGACGTATTGGGACCTGGCTGTGAGGTGGAGCAACTTTGCTTCACTTCTGAAGGTTGTGGGTGTAATCTCTGGAAGAGCTTTGCTCCTCAGGATCCAAGACACAAAGCTAAAATGACAGTTTCTTCTGCATGTTTTGTACTGTTTGGACCGGTCAAAATCATGAAGCTTTTGTTGATTCTGGCTGGGTTTGACTAGTGCTGTAATTTGACTTCTGTTTAATATTTGAATTCTACAATATTAATGCTTTCCACTTAGGATCCTAAGTATTCTTGATTGGGATGGGGAATCTGCCTATATCAGCAGAGATTAGTAAAATTGGAAGCACCTGTGGCAGCAGTAATCATCATCCTAGACCTTCTGATCTGTAATCTCCTATAAGTTTTTAGAAAGCATCAGTTTGGGGAGGATGAAAGAATGAGTGGGATGGTTCTACACTTGGTGTAGAGAGTTTGTTTGCTTTGTTTGTTTTTTGTGCAAATCTCTTGTCTCTGGTCTGTGGTGCACCTTGCATGTGGGAAGCAAAGCCATCAATTTAACGCTGTTATGAGGTATGCACTAGATTCCTGCCCAACTATTTTTTTTTTTTTTTAATTGTAAGCGGGTGTTGCCTCACTGCCTCAGAGGAGCTAGAACTATTGACATCAGCTGTGGATTTGGCTCCAGATACATTGTTATCTCAAACATGTAGTGGAAGAGTAGCAAGGAGACTTGAGACAAAGCAAATTACCTAGGCTGACTGTATGTGTTAAATGGTAATGGCATTTCCTTCTCCGCTCTTTCTCCCTGGTACGTAAAGTACATGGCTTTTTACCTCTTTAGAACAACAAATTAGTGTAATTTTATACCTTTCACCTCTGAAGTTGCTTCCTGATGAGTGAAGACTATTGATTAGTTTACTTCTAAGGAGAGAGCTGGGAGTCCTGAGTGACTCTGTGTGGTCAATGTCTCATCTCTGATTCGCATAGGTTGGGCTCTAGAGGAAAAGTCTTGCTGAGCTGTTAAGGGTGGTGAACCTTTTTTCAGTTTGTTTTGAAAGCAAGTGTGAGAAAGCAGGTTCACAAGCCCCAGAAGACCCATGGGGTTATGTTCTGTTATGTAGGCTTTCTGTGTATGTTATCTGTGTTCCTTGTTGTTTCTGAATGAGTGATGCCGTAGTCGGTGATCTCAGTAACTAAAACACACAACCAGTGACATAAGAGAGACTAAAACAGTTGTGGAAACATCACCTATGTCCCAGTTTTGAAAAGGAGGAGCTCAAGGGAAAGCTAGTCAGAGTTAACAAAAGCTATTTTCCGGGAGACTGGGATAAATCATTCAACTTTCAGTTCACAAAAATGTTGATACTTTTTCCTCCCAAGACTAAATTCTGGAGAAAATAGAAGACAAACGACATGAAAATCTCTCTGTATACTAGCTAGGATCATATGAATTGTGTCAGGTTCTAAATTTCTTGAAAACCGATATTCCAATTTAATTGGAAATCTCTGAGCAGGGTACGATATAAAATACTCAGAATTATTAATTTTTGACAGAAGCATCTGCATTTAGTGTGATTTTAAGCATGTGGTAATCCAGATTTTCTTTAGCTAGTTTTCATAGGTGATAGAAAACTCACTTCTTTTTTCTGATCAGATCCACTTTCTGTGCTTATGTGAAGTAAGACTAGTCATATTAACTCCTCTTTCAAATATCACACAAACCATTTAAGCGTTTACCCTTTGTACAGACTTGACACTTGAGTGATGAGCATTCACCAAAAGGGAACAAGAAATTGTAAGGGGTGTGTCTTCCCGCTCGCTTCCATCTTCGTTACTGACAGTGGGATTTGTGGGCATGTTTCACTTGCCTGCCAGTGAACATTTAACCGTGGGGTATCCCTGAATGCTGATTAAAAGTGATTCTTGCTGAGGTTGTGCAACCAGTCCAAGCTGTATAGAGTGGAGTTAAAGGTCATTACCACCCGAAGCTGGAGTTTAATCACTCTTCTGGGTAACATATAAGAAGCCTTTTCTTTATTGGTCTTGTGAAATCTACTCATATGCAATAGGCTGTCGAGTGATAAACATGAAACAAGCTCTAACCCTTCAGCCTAAACAATGGCCGAGACAGCAGTAAAGTTTGGTGCCAGGATTTCATGTCATTCTTACTGGGTTAATGCTTTTGAATAAAAGGGATGGTTGTTCAATTAAACAGTTTAGATGAGTTAATGGGACTGCTCCTGTTTGTATATTATCAGTGTTGTGGACTCTGTGGTGCCCAAGAGAGCTGCACACTTGTTTTATTTTCTGGTATTGCTGCTGTATGAAATTGAAGTATCTGACTTTCTTTTTTTTTTTTTTTTTTCTTTTCCCTGTTGAAAATCAATGGCATGTCCCCAGAACTTCCAAGGGGTTTGAAGCCAGACCCATCATACTTTTAAGATAACTGTAGATGTTAATGAAATCTGCAGAAGTATGAATTGGCACAAATCATTATGCAGGAGCTGGAAGCATTGGATTTATATCTTGACTTGCAGACTGAGAATTTTACATTAGTCTATTTAGGATTAGATATTTTCCCCAAAAAAGATTAGTTCTTCTGAGCTCTGACACAAAAACCATTTGGTATTGATCACTTTTATTCCATCTGATGAGTATCATAGATGAAAAATAAAGGAAGCTGTCTCTGCAGCTCTCTCTCCATCAAAGTAAAGCTATTCCTATCTCAAAAGCAGTAAATGCTGGGTATTGCATGCTAACTCCAGAGACCATCTAGCACACGTTCTGCCTAGCTGTATGGCTGTGATGAAAGTCTGTGGACAGATCAAATTATCAGATCTTTTCTTCCTTTAAAGGTTAATAATATAATGGAGACTGCTCAAACATAAAACGGGCAAACAGTGTGGATACGGAAGAGCTCAGATCCAGCTGGCAGCAATCAGTGAAGATTTCATGGTATTTAACTCTTGATGAAAATGAGAAGCACCTACTAAAGCTGAGGCTCTGATGACATTTTGAAGCTCAATCCAAGTTTGTTGTGTCCATGCAGAGCTTGGCCTCTGCATCAACTTCTTTAGACTTTCAAATTCAATCTTGAGATATAATCCAAGAACTGAAGCTTTAAATTCATTTTTCAGTAGTTCTCATATTTTACTCTGTTATTCTATCTAAAAACTTATCCCCTCCAGAATTGCTGCATTTAACCTCCCTTATTGCCAGGGTAAAATGTGGGCAGGAGAACCAGTCATGACAATTTTTGAACAGAGACTTTGGTTATTGACCATTCAAACTGGAAGTAGGAAAAAAAAACAAACAGAGAGAGAGAGAAGCGAATCTGTCTTAGTGACTTGTGACTTTAGACTTTGGATCTATGGACTAATAAAAGAGCTAATGTTCAAAGGGAGCAATATCTGACGTGTAATATTTAGATGAGGAAAGTTTAAAGACCACTTGGAATGCTTGTAGGTGTTATCGCAGTGCTGTAATTTGTTGAATCAAACAATTTCCATTTATAGTATAGATAGGCATGAAGATTTGATTTATCAAATCTTTTTATTTGATTAATTTAGCTGAACAAGAGAACTAGCAATGATTTTTTTTTTTTTAAGATACCTTGCTACTAATGGCAGAGGAATAAATACATTGGAATTGCTAATATTCCTGTTACAGTCTTTCATATGTTGTGCCTTGAACCTCTTCTGTTCACCTTTGCTTAACACAAAGGATAAGCCTTAGAGTTCAGTTCTTGTTCTGATATGCAGAGGAGGTCCATATCTAATTTAGGAGTTTTATAGTAAAGAAGTTTTTTCTTCCTTTTAATCTAGAGGTAATTCTATCACTGTTGATAAGATGCCATTATAAAACAGTACAGAGTTGTCTCTAACATCCAACCTTTCATATACAGCAGACCTTCTGCATAAGCATAGTCACTAGAACAATTCAGATTGCCTATAATTTTATAAAATCTTTTCTTTCTCTCTGTGCTTCATCTCAAGATTTTACTGAGTTAGTTTTGTCCCAGTTAAAGACCAGGCTTGGTATAAGAAGTGCAAGAGGTGGCTTGTTATGACATAAGGTGTCTGATGTTTTTGTGATTTAATTCAATGGAGTTCATTAGGTCCATGCATTTAAAACTGTATGATGAGTACTGGCATGGCCTTTAATTTCCAAAGTAATTGGACATATTTCTTCAGAACTCTCTTGAAACAGGTCATTGGAGCTAAATTTTAGAAGGCTTTTGTATCCTTCTAGTGCAAAATCATAAAACAAGCCATTTCTTTAAACTGTGTTGTTCAATTTTAATAAGCCTCTCTTTTTGAAAGTCCTTATTACTGATAAAAGTATTTGTATTTTTATGCCTAAAATTAGGTTCAGATATTTCGGGACACTGAGATGGTTTCAATAGCACGTGTGGTTTTCCAGGGTTGTGCAGATAAAGAATAGTCAAATTCAATTTTACGCCAGTTGAAGCTATTGATCTTGAAAAAGCAGTTTGCTAGAAAGAAAAAAAAAATGTTTCAGGGAAGTACATCAAGAAAAAAAAAATCAGTGATATTCAATTCAGGCAATCAACTACTTCCTGTGGCTACGTTGTAACCCCTGGGTCATGTTTAGTAAAGGTTTAGAATGAGGTAAGTAAATGCCCTTGACTAACTGATTAATCAGTGTATGATGTATGAGTGTGCAACGTATTTAATGTATGTCTATGGTATTTACAGTGCAGTCACTGCAGTAGACTTTTCTCGTTAACTTAGAAGATTTCAGACCATAACTGGGCCAGATGCCTGTTTTGTTTGTTTGTCCTCAGCTGTCTATTAAGGGCAAGCTAAATCACACATTATTTGGGTTACATCTTCTGTTTTAGACCATGTGGGCTATTTCATGTGAACCATGTTAAAATGAGACTCAGTTACAAACAATCTGTGTTGGATTTGCTCCTGAGGTCCAATGAAAGACAGGAAGTACTAAAAAAAAAATAAAATAATAAAATAAAAATAAATTAAAAAAGGCACAAAAACAAAAAAAGAAAGGGGAGGAAAGTATCAAATAAGTGGAATGCAAGAGAAGAGAAAATAACATGCATTTAGCTGTAAGAAAAACAGAAGAACAGCAGCCAATTTCATCTTGGTAGTTTCATGACCTTTGTCACCAGTGGTATTGGACTACCTGTAAATTCTTCATTGTAAGTTTAAAAGTTTAAAAAAAGATAAAAAGGTTTGGGTAGGAAAAAAAAATCCAGTAGATGTTTGCAGCAGCTATTGATAGCCCCTTTCTGCAGGCAGGTCACAACACAGAGGGCACTGAGTGCCATCCTCTGCTTCTCCTGGACCTCTTGCTGGTATCTGGAGGTGTATACTTAAATTACTGGTGGATCTGGAACTTCCTTGGCTGCTCTGGTTGCATTCATTTTCAAAGCAAATTAAGCCAGACACCATTCTACCTAAAATGCGAATACATGTTGTCTCTGATGGAGAGATGAGTAGGGGAGAATGTCCATTGATTTATCAGACCATGTGTGTTCATTCAGTTCCCACTGGAGAACCAAGGTAAATAGTTGAAAAAAATATATATAAATATTGCCTTCATTCTCCCTGATTATCTGCCAGGCTTTTCTGTTCAAGAAGAGAATTTGTACCATGCCCATATGAAACATGATGCAATTTGTCAGATGGAGAGATGAAGAACAGTAACACTGAGGCGATCTTACACATCACGGCTAGCGGTACTTGCCCCATCCCTCAGTTAGTGTTATCCCACATACTGTCTCCCCACTTGCTTTCTTTCCAACCAGAGTGTGATAAACGATACGTGACTATCTGTAAAATCTGACCTGCCTTGACTTGTGGTATCTAAAACATTGTCCTGAGGAACCAGGAGGATTTTATCAGGGAGCTCTACCCCTCTGACATGTTTCTTCTGCCTCTGAGCTCACGTATTAGTGTGGTGCACATCCTGGAGCATGATACTCAAATACTTTCTCCCTCAGTAAAAAATAATGACGTTCTTCCACTGTTAAGTCTTTTGCTATTATTATAGCAACGTATTTTCCTCTAAGTTTGAAATCACATATATAAAGTGAAAGCTAACAAGTCTTTTCCTAGTGTTAAATTTTGATATCAATATGTTCTGAACTGCTGTTGCTGAAATTACATCCAATTTGCATAGGCAGCCATTAAAGTTTTACCTGTATTTTAATATCTAAAACATTGTGGTCCAAATTAGATTGCTTTTTAAAACCTTTCACAGGTTTAACCTTTTTAAAGGTCTTAAACCTTTCAGCTTTAAGGTAAATTTTGCACATACAAAAAGAAAACTAAATGGAGTTAAACAAGGTTTAAGCAAGTTAAATTATTTTTAAATGAAGTTAAACAAGATTTTGGGAGCTAAGTTCCTGATCTGTTTCTAAGTCAATGAGAAAAGACTCTTGAGTAAGGATAGTAGGGAGACTGAATAGTGCTTAAAATGAAAAGGAGAGAAGGGAAACGATCTTTCTTCTCAAAAGCTCTTCACTTCTATTTGAGCATGTTAGAATTTCCAGTGAATTGCTCTGATCTGTGATTTTTCCACCTCCAGATGTTAATTACTGTCCTATTATTCAGCCTTTCCGTTCAACGAGGTAAAACCTTAGTATGTGTTTGTTCTTATCACAGTGCAGTTTCTCTCAGCATAGGCTGAAATTTAACCCAGGCTGCAGTTTGTGTGCTTCATTTTTACTGGAAATGGAATCAGTGGCTCCAAATTCCCCTTGAGGATCAGTTGCTCATCTGTCATTGCTAAAGACATCCCTGTGCTCCTTCCAGGAGCCGCTAAAGCGAGCAGGGAAATGGGTGGGGGGAGGACGTGGACACGGGGGTTGTGCTTCTCTTAAATGTTGGGCATTAGTTTGCGTGGTGCTAACACGGTGTTTTTGCAACTTCTTGCCGGCCGTGGTGGGGCCTGCCTTTGATGTGGGTTGCTTTGTGCCTGTGCCAGATCTCAAAGCATATTGCTCATGCTGTGAAGTTTGGTATTTTCTGTTAGCAAGTGGGAGGGAAGGGGATTTGTTTGTCTGTTAATTGTAACAGCTAACAGACGGGAAAGCACTTAGCAAATCCAGGCAGGTTGTGCTCTTCAGTTGTGCTGAGCTCTTGAGCCCTCAGTGGTCGCTGCCAAGACTTTTTGCAGTCAGATCTATCATATCCTCTAAAGAGGAGCTGATTTCTCTTCAGGGAGTTTCCTACAAAGTGCTTTCTAGAAGCAATCAGTGCTAGAGCAGATTGGGAAGAGGGTTTCTTTTGTCTCTTGCAGTTGCTGAAATCAGCTCTAGTTTACTTTGATGATCTTTCAAACCAAGTAAGCAAGAGGACGGATATTGCTGAGCAGAAATGCATTATTTTATTTCCAGAATGCTGAAGCACAATATCTTGGTATTCTCCAGCTGAATTTGGCCTTTTCTTTTTTTTTTTTTTTTTTTTTTTTTTTTTTTTTTTTTTTTTTTTTCAAAATGATTTGCCACAGTTGATACAAATCTGATAAGTGCTTTAATTGGCCAGCAGCAGACTGTGTCTTCAGCTCAGGTAACATACAAAGAGGGATGGCACTTAAGGCTCTCCTCATGCTGCCTCGAGTGCCTTTGAAGTGTGAGGCAGCCATTTCATTCACAGCAGCATGTGCTGCCAAGATTCATCCCTGCACCATGCGACCTCTCTGTCTTCAAGGCATCCCCAAGCTCCTGAGTGTTGCCTGCCCTTTGGCACGAAGCCTGCTCTTTTCTTAACCTTTCCCACCTACACCAGCCATGCTGTGGTTTGTCCCAAGGTCATGCCTTGAGCTTTGCTTCTCTGACTGTCTGTAGTTTTAAATAAATTTTCTGTGACTGCAGTCATAGTATTTTGGCTCAGTCTGTAGCAATCCAAAGAAGGTGCTTCTTGGTAGAAGTATTCAATGGGAAGAAGAATTCTTGAAAATATTCCTGTAACATCACTGCTCACAGCTGGTAGCATCCAACTTGAAACCTTCCTGGAGGCAGGTGTGGCATCCAAGCAGAGCCCATGCCTGTATCGTAGGATGTAATCTGTCCTCTGGTTGCAGGAGCATGCCATAAATGCCATAAATTCTATAAATGTCAAAACATCATCATCAGTGACAAAGGGATCATTAATTATATTGATTATTTGGCAGATCGCTTCAGCCGATTTGAAAATACTAAAAACCTCCTGGCCATAGTAAGCATTTCCATATGTTGCATATACCCCATAAAAAAAAAAAAAAAAAGGTTTGTACTGTAGTAACACCTTCTGCTGTGTCCTCCTTTGGATGCTGAGATCCCAAGCTTACTCATCTTTCAGTCCATGGTGTGAAGCTCAGATGATTGTTAGACTTCCTCTTGATAGGGAGTCACATGCCATACTTCATTTTAAACACCCACATATTGTAATACCTTTGGTGTAAGTAATATCACTAATTATTTCAGATGAGAGTAATACTTCCAGATGCCACCTTGTTGCCCAAACATAAGGAGAGATGGTCCCACATGTAAAGGTAGAGCATAATTATAAAAGGTCATTGACCTCAGCCTCTCAACAAAGCTGGAGGGAGAAACCAGGTCTCTGGAGATCCTGACAGGTGCTGGAAATGGTGAATCTTTCTTTATTTTTTGTCTTATCTTTTTTTTTCACTCAAAACTGATGCACACTGGTGCTTTTGAATGATATTTTTTTTTTCAGCATAAGTTTTTGCAAGAAGTCGCGTTATGAAACACTTCTGCAACACTCAGCTAGATTTCATCTCATTTGCATTCTCTTTATCTCTTAATTTTGCAATACATGTTTGATTTTTATAAAAAACAACAACCAAAAACCCTACGATGTTTGTCTGGAAAAGTGAGGTGTATCCAGGTAGTACAGTCGATAGCTTCATTTAGTTCCGTGTGGTCACTGGCATGGTTTATTTTGTTAGTACTACTTTGCTATGTCATTATTTAGGGGAAAAAAAAATAATATCCATGCTGTTGCTGGAATCTTCCTTTTTTCATTTGGGTCCAGTGCTATTTGCATTCTTCCAGTCTTGCAGTAAATCAACATACTCTTCAAAAATACACACCAGCATAAATTATTTTATCTCCCTTAGCCCTTTATATACCAAATTATCCAGTCCACATACGTGAATTTTTTCATATGTCCCAGTTGTCATTTATCTGTTCAGTTCTGCTCTCCCCAGCACAAATTTCCAGGTATAAAATAGTTCTCACATGAGTTAGCATCTCTTCTTTTCTCTTTATCCCATTTATTTTCCTCATCTCCAGCCCCAAAATGCACATGCACAAAGCAAAGGATCACATAATAGTCGCTGTTAGTCAAGAATGGTATGTGGAAGTAGACAGTCTACAAAATATATTCAGCATATGTAAAACTATACAACTCTTAGCATCTTTTAAGGAGCTTAGTACAAAAGACCAAACCATTCAGTAGAGAACAAAAGAGATAAACAGTATCATTGAAGTCTTAATTTGGTGGTAGCAGGGAGCTGTTAGTATCATCTAGGCATCTTTGTCCAAGTACACAAAGCAAGCAACATTATTATTATTTTTTTTTCTCAGTCACTCACCTCTTTCAGTATAGTGTTGGTTCTTGTTTCTGTAGCCTCCTTAGCACTCCTGCTAGCTTCTCACTTTGCTACTTGGTTGCTTACTCATCCATCTTTTATACTGACAGCTACACCCTCTCGTAATAATAACTTGTTTTTATGCAGTGCATTCACCTTAGTGATTTACCCAGCCTACTCACAAGATTACAAACCAGAAAACACTGTGTTAATAGGACACTGCCTGCCAGCAGGCTCTCTAGTCTGTTAGTCGAATGTTTTATGTGATTACAAGATCACCTCCAGTATGGTTTCGAAGATCTAGAGCAAAGTGGAGAAGAATTTCAGTCTGTTTTGGTGGTGATGGTTTTCCATTAGATATTTGCAGTGATTTGGGAAAGGATTTTCTGAATGAAGCCACTTTTATAGTAAAGGGTTTCTGTATCCTTTTCAGACATTGAAACTGTTCTCATGAAGGTTTAGTACCTAGAGATTACAACTTAGAATTGAGTGCCAAAAATAAACAGTTTTGTTGTCAGAAGGGTTCTTGTGATTGTTGGTGCCAGTGGGCTGTGGCTCTGCTCTGAGGGAGCCTTGTTGCAGTGTTTTAATGAGCCTGTAATAAGTCCATATAAACGATGCCCAAGAGCCACTGGTGTGGCAGCTCTTCCTGCTTGTGCCTCCAGTCAGGCTGCAGGGAGCAATACGCTGTTCTCCTAACGCCGACATGGGGTTGCTGCAAGTGGTGTTGTGCTTCTACGGAGCAATGGTTAACTTGCAACTTGCAACATTTTTGTTTGCTTAATTACTGTTTTCATTTCTTACTGACTTTTTCCCAAGCCAAACTATTATTATTATTTTTTTTTTCCATCAGGAACTATTTAGGGCCAAAACTCATTCAACCACTTTACGTTACTGAATGTAAATACAGACACACATCATGGGGGTAAGAGAAAATCTATTACTGATTATATAGGAATTACCTAGGTAACATATCATTCTGTATTGTTACTTCTGTTAGTCCTCTGTTTTTAGTCATTGTCACCTGTTGCATCCTCTAACTACCCTGCAAGTTCTGTGGTTTCAGTGTGGTCCCTTCCTGCATGAATGTCAGGCCGAAGACATTGAAATTTGGTCTTTGATACAGATATTATACCTATAACATAAGTGACAGCAATATTTTGACAGAAGGAAGTGAAACAATATGTGTGGGTTAGTAATGTTGGGGAAAACCCTTGACTGTATCATTTTCTAGAGCTTATTGAGTGCTGTTTGAAAATCGTCCTGAAACCATCATGGGAAGGAAGGCATCCATTTTTTCTTGACTTAAAAATGGGAGAATTGTTGAATTTTCTACTATTGAAAAGGTAGGAAAAAGTGCTGATGGTCATGTTACAAAAAAGACACATTCAATAGGAAATAACCCTCCCTGCTCAATAGGTGAAAAAGGAGCATAAACCACTGAATAGAACTGCAGGGTATTTACACTTAGCCTGTGCAAATCAGCAAAGAGAAGGTCTGTGTCTTTGTTTGAGAAGCCCCCAAGCTTTGATATTCTTTTCTGCTCTGGAGCGATTTCCTTGCTGTATCCTGCCCAAGGATAACAACAGTAAAGCTCAGCCCTGCCAGAGGGAATAAGTGGGTGTGAGCAATTCCACTTGCCCAACTGAAGATATTGGCTCACCTTCCTTGCTGAAGGTACAAGCATGCCTCTGGATGATTGAGTCATGGGATTTAAAAGCAAGCTGTATTGGTTGATCTGTGTATATGGCTTGCTGGCAAATTTCCTTTCCAGAGCAGAGGACAGATCTGGTAATTTTTCAGCTGTATGACAACTGCATGGGTAATAGTCTATAATTTCTCTTGGAATTTGCTCATGGTGCTATAAAGTACAAAAACAACTGAAAACTGTTGGGAACCAGTAAAGCCAAACTAATCTGTAAAATGACAAGCAGACTCCAGTGGCAACTGGGATTAGTGAGGATTATAAAACAATTAAGAGCTGCACAAGAGAATAACTTTTGCTTTCTATTTTCCAACACTAAATAAAAGGCTGTCTTCCTGTCACCATCTCTAGGGTACTTTTTTTGCCTTCTGACTCTGATATTCCTATGTTTGGATGTGAACAGATAGCAAAGTTGGACAATATCCTTCTCTGCCACTTATGTCAAAATTGTGTCTCCTGTACAATGGGTAGAAAAAATACTACATAAAAGTCTTGGGTAGTTTGGCTGGACCTGTGCTGCACTGCAGTACTTGGAAGCTCACCTGAAGCTACTGCACTGGAGTAAGCAGGTGATTTGTAGATCTGCCTGGAAAAACAACTCAGCTAAGGTCAGGTATAACACAAAAGATGCATTCCTCTGGCAGGAGAGCATCAAGTACATATTGTCTGTTGCTAGAAGTCCCAGTTCAAATACAAGTTTCCTTTGTCATCTGGATTTCAGGTTGCTAAATATACAGCGCTGTTAAATAAGGTAGGTAGGAAAATGACTATAAACAATTATTCCATTGAGTTAATTTCTGCTCCCAGTTACATGAGCGTTTCAAAAAGAAAGCAAGAAGTATTTCCAGGTGGAAGATGCTGAATTACAGATGCTCTGTAGGCCTTGATGCACGTGCAATTAGCTGTAGGTGCTAAACTGTGCTACTTAAACTGAAGGCTTAGTCACCCTAGGTTTCCTTTGTCATCAACAGGAAGAAGCAGACATCTGCACAGAGAGGCTAACTGCCTAACATCTGGTTTGCCATATGAAAGGACATGCAGCTCCCTGGTTGTCAAGGGAGCTGAAATTGCACATTCCCAACTTGAATTCACCCCTTCAATGAATCCCTTGGTGGTGTTCTTACCAAGTGTCAGCAGGATGCATTAAGGGAGCACAGTAAGGACAAGTCAGCTCGGCTCTGTCAGTGTTACTCTTAGCCTTTCTTACCTGAGAAGGTAAAACAAAGAGGGTAATGCACGGCACTTGTCTGTCATACTATGAGATGTAGAAATGAGATAGTGTTGAAATTGGTGTTTGTTTCCTTAGAACATATTTAGTTTTTATTTAGCAGTACTAGCTCTAAGTCAAGGGTCAAGGGCTTTTCAGCTTCTCACACTGTCCTGCCAGCAAGGAGGCAGGAAGCTGAGGGTGCACCAGGAGCTGGGAAGGGACACAGCCAGGACAGCTGGCCCAGGAAGGCCAGAGGGATGTCCCACACCTTATAGGGTTATGCTGAACAATAAAACTGGGGCATGTAGCCAGGGGGTGGCCACTGCTCAGGGACTGGCTGGGCATTAGTTGGTGGGTGGTGAGCAATTGCATTATGCATCATTTGTTTTGCATATTCTTTTATCATGATTATTATTTTTCCACAAGGTGTTTTTTTTTTTTTACCTTTTTCCGATTCTCTCCCCCATCCCATTGTGGGGGAGTGAGCAAATGGCTGTGTGGTGCTGAGCTGGGCCAAACCACAACGCGAGCTCTTGCAGAAAACATGTGAGGCTTATAAACAGGAAATGTTCCTCTCCAGGCTAAGATGGAGCTGAGGTATTGTGCTGTTAGTGAATGCTGAAAAGTGCCCTTGTGATTAATACTGCAGCCACCTCTTTGCAATTCGCTGTACGTACTTCATTACTTTACACGCTTTGCTAGCATCGTGCAGGTCAGAGTGCTCAGCAAGGATCACTGTGTGCCAAACACCGATGCAATTCCCACCTAAATGATTCTGTGATTCCTCTATCCATCTTTGAGTCTATAAAGTGCTTTTTATTATGCTTCCTCCATGATCTCCATCCAGAATATCCAATAGTTTAAAAAGGCAATTCATCCACAGAGCACAAAAGTCTGAATTTAAATGGTTGGATACAGTTGTTGGAATAGCCCTAGTGAGGATGTCTGTGATCAGGACTGCTCCATAACAGCCCGCATCTGAGCTCTGTAGGAAGCTGTTGTTCATGTCCTGCAAATGCACAGGTTTTTAATCACTGAAAATCTGCTTTTTAGTCTCCAAACTCATTGCTATGTCCTCTTTAAAATACATATATAATGTTCTGCTGTGCTACCTTAGAAAGACACATAATTCTATATTGGAGCAATAGATAACAGCACAGGCCACGGAATATAGCTAGGTAAATTGTACACGAGAAAGTGATCTTTTGTCAGCCTTCTTGCTGGCATTGTACTTGGCCCCAAGACCATGCTGATAGCGTGTGCTGCTTTCCCTTTGCTGCATCCTAAGATGGACTTTGTCCGACTCGCTGTAGATTAGCATTTTGCTTTTTCCTGGGGGAGGGGAGGAAAGCTGTGTTTGCATATGAAAGCTGGAATAAAATAATCTCTGACCTAGGTCGCTCCCACACATGACATTGTCGCTGCACATTCGGCGCTTCAGAAGAACAATGCAAATCAGAGCAGTGACTTTCTGTCCTTCCTGAACCCCGGAGGAACACACGTCAGAAAACATGTATAAAAGCAAAAAAGATAGGAGAGAAGGCAGAAAACTGACAGTGTGCTGCTTGTCCACCCATCAGGCTGTTTAGAGCCAAGTCAAGAGTAAATCAATGGCAGAGGAGAAGGCAGAAAGTGCACTTTATGAATTGCTGCAGTGAAGGGGGTTGTGGTTAGCAAACCACAGGCTGTTGATGCTAGGGCTGAGCCTGTGAAGAGCTCTGGGTGAGGTTTGCGTACCTGCCAGCCTGCTGATTTCCAGAGTGGAGCAAGAAAGGAGGCTGCACTGCTTCTCCTGGGCTTTTCCAGGACACGTTGATCTGCTGCTGACCATGGCTGAGCTCTTTGTGTAGGGCTCAGACAATTCCTGCTTATCAGCACTAGTTAATGCCCACGGTAGCAAGATGATCTCTCCACCCTCCTGGCTCCTCCAGATGCTGGAGTTACAGGAGTAAAACCTGGATCCGTGAATGATGTGTTCTCCCTAGGAAGGCTCTAAAGGTAGCAGTTACTTCAGTACTTCAGGTGCTGGCCTTTAACTGATATTCTCAGTAATTCTGGACATGAAAACTGGGATATTTTCCCTGAGCAGTTGCATGTGTGTGTGGTGGTACTTTGTTCTTGAACTTGTTACTTTTACCCATCAAAAAAATGTTGTTTCTTTTTTTCCTCAAAAATTTGAAAAAATGGGGAATGGAATTTCTGTTTTCTTGACTATTCCCACAGCTCTGAAAGAGAAATGCCCTCCATATTTTTAAAATAGGAAAATACTCTCTTGCAAAAGCGGAAGCTGTTCAATTCCAAGATATTGAAGAAGTTCTGAACTTTTAACATAACACTGCCAAAATTTGATAGGAAAAAAAAAAGATGTTTCAATATAATTTTAAGTGAAATATTTATTTATTCATTTCCTCTGTAAAAGGAGAGAGGACAAGAGGATGAATGAGGCTATTTCTTGTTGTCTTTGACTTGTTTGCAGATGTTCTTGTGCTGGTTTAGGTTGCTGTTCACCATCACTCAAGAAAATGCTTTTTGCATTATTTTTTTTTTCTATCAACTGATTTAGTTTGATATTTTGGCAGAAATTATTTTTCTGTACAGCAAAGAGAAGCCTGCAACTGGCAATCTCTTTCAAGTGGTGTACCTGCAGGAGTGAATAATTAATAAATTATTGGTGGCAGTTTCCAGCTGCCACCAAAGTACTTAATTTTCCATCAACATAACTAATTGTCAGCCAACTGCTATTCAGCAAGCCATACGTGTTTACCTACTAATATAATTGTGTAGCCTACTGGCCTTTCCAGGGACATGTATGTGATTAAATTCTGTACATAAATGTTTGCTGTGTGGTGACAAACAGTTTAGTTCAATTCATGTAATATTAGCTCTGTTTGTTCTGTGACAAATTGGAAGGGAAATGACAATATGTGCTTCTTCACCTCCCCCCTCATTTGCAATCATTGTTTCGATTTGCAGCTCAGCTCTTCAGATGTCAACTCTGTCATGCAAGAAGTTAAACAGTGAGATCTGATCAATGGGAAACTTGCTTTCTTTGTTGTCCAACAGTCTAAGGTCTGTAACAATGCAGCAAGTAACTTAACTTTTTTATTATGTACTTGGTGGTCGATAGGAGAAAATCAACAAATAAACTAAGGCATTAAAATCTCATAACCCGCCAGCCAGCTAACCTTAGTTTCTAGCCTTTTTCAGGAGATTGGGTTAGATGTTGGAGATGCTAATTTTATGCCAAAGGGGGCACATCATTTCTGTTTTTCCAGGACATCTTCTTGGAAGATGCACTGAAAACAACAGTATGTTCAAAGGCAAAAGCCATGTGTACCTGGTTACCCTCAGTTTTCCAGGGGAATCTGCTAACTATTTAGATTTTACAGAAGGAGGCTAGGAAGGACCTGCAGGGACAGCCCTTCCACGTTCTCTTTCTGAAGAGGTTTGACACTATGCCCCCTGCTTACAGCACTTGGCTAACATAAGTTTCTGAGTAAACCTCTTCCTTTTCCCAGTTTGTCATTTCCCCAGATTTGCATACCTGACTAAGGCTGTCTCCAGACAAAGTGCACCTGAGGTTTCTGCATGTCCTTTTCAGTCGCTGGGGACTACGAAATCCCAAACTCAATGTGAGAACAATATAAGGCATTTCTAAGCACATTTTTGGTCCTTAGTATGTGAAGAATGATACTGGTTAGTTTTAGGTATGGACTGTCAATTACTTTTTGTGGTCTGGAATCACAGTTGCATTTGGGGAAAAAAATTGAATTAATTTATTCAAAATTAAATGTACTTTTAACTGAAAATGATTTGGCAGATATCAGAGCCAGGTACCAGGCTTTTCATCTCTGGACTGCTGCATTGTTTTTGCTCTTTTGTTTTGTATTTGTTGTTTAAAATGAGTTCTTACTCTGTGCACCCCCATGATGCAGTAAGTGTTAAGCTTTGGGGCTGTGCCTGTAATGGAAATATGAAATGATGTGGCTGTCTGTAAAGGAAATGTTAAACAACGGGAAGGACATCTGAGATCAAAGAGCACTGATTGCCAGTATGAGAAGGCAGTAAAATCTGTTTGTATGGTGAGCATACAATAAGAATTTCCTGGTTGTGTACAATTGTATTAAACCAGCATGATTCCTCCCATGGGTTGTACCCATAGGGGTGGCTGCAGGACTTGTGAGCGTGTACCATCAGGCTGTATGTTGAGTTGGTAGCCCAGTGTATTGTTTTGGCTGTCACTAACTGAGGTTGAGATCAGTACCTCCAAATCACATCCCAGGAGTTCTGACAAAATGATGTGGTTACCTCAGACACTTCTCAAAATAACCTTTTGGTTTACCTTTTAACTCCAGGTCATTATGAGAGAGCTGGGTTAGGGAGAGGTACTGCTTGAGGGTAGGCAGGCAGAGGAAGCTGAGTAAGGCGCACAATCACTTTATAATCTGACCAGCTGCAGCATCACCGATTACAGCTGAACTGGCTTGGTGCCAGTCCTGTGTGGTTCAGACAGTTCGTCAACCTGCACGCAGTTTGTCCCACACCTGGCATGCTAGAAAAACGATTTTTGAATGTCTGTTGTCCTTGCCTCCACTAAGAAGTGGAGGAAGTTCTCCAGGGATCTGTCCTGTCCTTTTGTATTGAATTACAAACCTTGTTGGAAGACTCTTGGCAGTCTATTGTATTTGGTGATGAGTGTCTTTGTTTAGCCCAGACCCAGTAAAAGGTGACACAGACAGTGACCAAACACTGTCCCAGTCTTCTGCCTCAGGACTGGGACTGCCTACACTTTCAGAGCAGCAAACCAGGAAAGGATGCAAGGATTATGGTGTGCTCTGCTCCTAAAATCTTGGAGAAAGCAAAAAGAAAGTCCTAAGGCCACTGTAGGCTTTTTCTCCTGGCTCCTTTATGCTATCTGATGGTTGTGCTGCATGGGGCTACACAGACTCAGAGACTGTTCCTCATGCTTTCATCTTTCACTGTGCTCTGCGGCCTAGAGTGACCTTCTTGTTGCCCTTTGAAGTTAGCAGCGTACCCTTTGGTTCCTGAGGACCAACAAAAGAGCCAGTGCAAAGGTCAGGAAGGCAGGTCTGACTTGTCCTAAAAGCTGCTTTAATGTCTTTTCTGGGCTATGCTGGGAGCTGAGGAGTGTTCAGGGGCACAAATGCCTCAGCCATGTCACACCCAATAGATACACAGTGGAAAGTACCACATTTGAGATGCTCCGTCATAAAAGCAGTGCTGTTGTCTGTGCAGTAGCTCATGGGAGATCTTTAGTATGACTTGAGCCTGAACCCTGATTCAGCCAACCCCAGGCAGGGTTGGACTGGTTGGTTTCAACATGAGCAGAGCCGTTACCATCATGTATTTCTCCAAACCCTTGCCGTGAAATATCAGTCCTTTGGCTGGCTGTAATTAGCAGCTCACTCTTATGGTGCCTGAGCAACCTGAAGAGGGTCAAATATGTAGTGTGGAATTTGCTCTGCAGATCGTGATTAATTTCTACAAGGCAAAAGGGTGAAACTAATGGGGGGAACATCAAGCTCAGCATGCAGCAAGGGCAGAGAGAATGTGAAGCTGATTGTGTTCCTCTCATACTCTGCTGTAGTGTGATAAATGCTTCATCTTCCAAGGGATTGCTGGCTCATCGTGCATTGAATTGGGAGAGAGGAGCATGTCTCAGGAAATTGATTACATTTTATAGGTTGCTGGAAAATTTTCACTCTTAGTATTCTTCACTCAAAAAAAAATATAGATTTTATATATTTTTTTTTAATAAAAAATTTATAGAAAATAATAGAGTGTTAGAAATGGATTCTGAAGTAGTTGCTGGCATCTGCAGTCCAACACAAGAAGTTGCTTCTGTTGGCTGGTGAGGAGGCTTTCCTCCTACGGACAGGTCACTGAATTTTGTAATGAATATTGCCAAACTTCAGGCACAAGTGGGTATGGTCAAGGGTCAGAAGAGCTGAACTGTCTGAACTCTGGGAAGTGAGGAAAGCCTTGCTCTTTTTGCAGATGACAGTGACTTTTTATAAATGTTAACTAACGGAAGTTTGTGGCATGCACAGTCACAATATAAAAAAAAAAAAATGGGGTGGGGAGGAAGTGAAGTGGGAACTTAAGGAATAAGCCTTATGTTAAAATTAGTGTCTTGTCTTCCAGAGTTAGTCACCAAAATTGAACCCTGCTTGAGAAACTAGGAGCCCTGAAAATTAGGGCGTGTAGCTTTGTGAGCAAGTTTTAAACCTTTAGCAAGCTCAAAATCAGTCCAGAGATTAGGCCCATCTCATTAAAAGTGTCCTCTGGTCCAGCTCCACGATTGCCAGCAGGAAATTGTTCAGGCAGATTTGCAGGGCAAAACTGTTCAGGCTTTGCAGACCTGCCACTGAAATCCTGTTGGGAAGAGCCAGGGCAAATACGGCAGAGCCTAGGTTTGTCCCACACCTCACGCCATCCCCGACAAGCTGATCCAACCAGTTCCACGGTTGCTCTCTGCTGCCAGGATGGTGCAAATGTGCTGAAGGGCTGCCAAAGACTTCACGGTGGTGAAGCCAGCTGGCTGTGTTCTCCTGCACTAGTTGGGTTTTGCTGCAATTGCTCCATTCTCCGGTTCCCTGTACCTAGAAATGAGAGGCGTAAGAAAAATCTTAATCCTGTTGTTTTTATACATTGCAAGATGTTAAGAAATGCCAGCAGCTGGGCAGCCTCTTGTGGATTTATGCCCAGCCTTCAGGTGGAAAATTACAAAGGAGTGTGAAGGACGTACTCCACTCTTGAGCTGGAAACCTGTGCATGAATGTATGCTCAGTGCCTGAGTTACAGTGTCGCTTCTGGTCTCTGATCACAAATGGAGAGCTGCAAGAGCAGGACTGCACAAGAATTGTCATCCTGTTGTTGACAGAGAGAACGTTTAACCTGGTTATTTGCCTGTGGTTACCCAAACCAGTTTTCTTCCATTGGTGTTTTTTTTTTTTTTTTTTTTTTTGTGCGTGTGTGTTCAGTTCTGGCCATTGGGGTGGAAAATTCGTTCTTCGTAGAGGCTCTCCCCATGACTCTACACTCTCTCTGTCTTTGATTTTTTTTAATTATTATTTTTTAATTTAATGTAGCTTTAAATTTAAGGTCCTTTAGCCTATTTTTAGACAGAGTTCTGCAGCGGTCTGTAGTCGTTGCTATATCTTTCCAAGCATTTAAATTTTCTACTTGTTTTCTTTATTCTCTTTATACATCAAGGTCAGGGCTGGCTCTGTGTTCTTAGGTACCACTAGACACCAACTCATTTGCAGATGTCTGAAGATAGATGGGGTACTGCTGTGTAGCCGTGATGATGTGTAGGCTGACACGAAACAAGAATTTCTCCACTAGAGGAAGATTGCAGGATGGAGAAGTGACCTACCAGGGATTTCTGCTGTCAGTGTTGCCAGATTGTGATCTTGCTTGGTTTGAACTTTCACACAGTCCTTTTGGAAGTGTGTAATTGGCATCCTGAAGGAGCTGTACTTATTTGCACAAAAGCACAGAAACCTGAAACAAGCATAAATAGAGAATAATGTAGCTATTTACTAAGGATGAGGATGAGAAGTTTCATCTTTGAAGACTTGTGTGGATTTTGACCTTTTACTATTATACAGGAGGAAAGAACTTACTAAGCTTACTAATAGGTCCCTTGTTGGATTTCTAATGCAGGATGGAGACCCTATTACTGATCATAAACTTTTACAAAGACAAAAGTACAAGCAAAGCCCTGACCACATGCATCCCTTTGAGTCCCTCCCACTGCCCCCAAATTTCAAGTAGCTCAGCAAAATTACTTGGCAACTTTTTAAGTGATTCAGCAACCATGGTCTCCCTTTTCTTGCCCGCATTTTCTCTAAAGCCCTCACATGATATTTCCTCATTCTTTTCTTTATTTAAAAAATAATTTATCTTTATTTGCTATTTTTATTTGCATAAGTTCCAGCTCTAATTGTTACCAGTTCCCAGCTGTATGCAGTTCTTAGCCTGTAAACTTTCCCAAGTGAGGGGTTGCAGCCCTTTATGGGAAGGACACCTGCCTTTTTATGCACCTTCTCAGTTGAATTTGGGTAATACTAAAATAAGAATAAGCACATGGGGACCTGGGATCTTGATGGATCATGCTGCTGTATTAGGGACTATCAGCAGAATAAAGGATTCCTTTGCTATGATTCCCTTAGAGCCATCCCAGACTGCGTGGAGAAGTGCAAGGAAAGGATCATCACCACTTTAAGAGCTTGTTAGGATGAAAATGCAGAACATACACTCATTTTCTTATTGGTGGTTGAGAAAGACAAGCCCTAAAGGGTGTTTTTTCGCTTACTTGTGAATGTTATTGCCACAAATGGGCTGTACCTTTCACCTAACAGGTATCAAAGGTTTTGTAGACCTGTGGACCATGAAGGAGTTTGTTCACCATTCAAATGCAGCTCTTCTAGAGCAGGGAAATAAGATCTGCTAAACAGCCCACTGTGACAGTGTTAGGTGGCTTAGAACAGGAAATGGAGATGAGTAATATGCAGTTGAAACTAGATGTCATGTTGGTTAGTTGGTTAGACAGGTAATAAATGAGACTTCCTTTTTTTAAAATATATATATATATATATATATATATTTTATTATACATACTTCAGCTGTCATGGGTGACAGGGTGCCTCCTGTAAAGTTTTCTGTATCTCTAATCAGTACTGTCCCTTCTCATTCTAAATGTTCTTCTAATCTCTTCTTGAAGCAAAATAGAGATTGATCTTGCTACATGTGAAAAAAAACTCAAGATAAAAGGTTCAAATGCATGAAAGTACCTCATCCTTTCGAGTTGCAACTGTACTTGCTAAAAAGTACGCACCCCTGATCTTCCCCCTGCATCCCCTCCTCTCAGGTTATTAAATATTGTTGCTTTTGACATCTCAGGATTTTACTATGTAAAAATCTATGATATGATTTGGTCAGGCTGCAAGCTTACTGCTTTGCATCTTGCAAGACAGCTGTGGTTACCACCATTGTTACAGGGGACTGTGAGATTCATCGTGTACCTGCTCTGGTGCTTTGAAGCTTTCTGTAAGCAGCTGCTGGTGGCTACTGTCAGAGGGAGGCTTTTGAAATAGGTGAACCAGTGTGTAAAGGTCGTTTCTTCCATCAGCTTACTACTCTTTAAACTAGAGTGAGAAATGACTATGTTATAAGCAACGTATTACAATCTGCAGAAGGACTAAAATTTGATTAAAATATGAGACGACATGAAAAGGCCTGTAATACAAAATAGACAATTCAGTCCTTCCTCTGACATCAAGCCCAGCCACCAGGAAGGAATTACCGGAGTCTGACACCGTATGCAATACACTGTGTTGCTAGGAGGAATCTGTCAAAGAAAAGTGTGACGTAGTTGATGACCTCCCCTAGGAATAAGCCTGAATAAAAATTCAGCTTATACCAATGAAGTACCATTAAACAAGCACATTCAAAACATTTTTTCTCCATTTTTATTTACCTTTTGGTGTATAGTCACTGTGGGAGGGGGGATTGTTTTGTTTATATTTTTAACTTAACTATTTAAAATTTGTTTCATCAAATTATAAACCTTTTTCAACTGTTTTATTTGATAAATTTGTTAAAATTAATTTCTTACACCAGAAGAACTATTTTTTTTTTAACTATCAGCATCTCCACAATCATGATGAAATCAAAGATTAAACAGGAGGTTTTTGTATGTTCATAGTCAGAATATTCTTCTAATCCTACTGAATTGCATGGCACTTACTTTCAAACGCTGGTACACATTCAGTAATCCTTACAAAGTTCCCCTTTCAAGCCTCACTTGCCACAAAGGTAAGCATAGGCAGAAGAAGCCCTGTGGAAGGGTCAAAGCCAAACGCTGACAAAATCAACATTTCTCTCTATGGGATGCAATGCAGACTCCAGACCACAAGGCCAGTAGCATTCAGGAGGACAGCACTGAAACTAATGGAGAAAAGACATCTTAACTCCTGGGTTCATGCTTAGTCTGCTAGTCTGAATCATCTCTAAAATTGAGTGAAGTTTTTCTTGTACCCCCAACCCGTAGCATGTCTAGTAAGAGTAGTTGCCATTTTTTGTTTTGTTGCCGAAGGTAGAAACTGGTGATGCTCATACAGTGGCTTGCTACCAGCACATCCACAATGGGATCGGCTGCAGTGAAGAAATAGCTATGATGTCTTTGAAATTCCTGATTGCTGAGATTTCTTTTGAGATAGGCCCCGTGCCCAGAGAGAAGCTGAGGCTGCATTATCGGCCTTCACATGGGTAAACAGCCCGAGTCTGGCTGGGGGTGAGCCGGGGGCGGAGGTCTGGGCACACCACAGGCAAGCGATTGCTTCCACTGAGGCATGGGGACACACCTATAGCAAGTGCGAGGTGAAACCTGTTGGGGTGAACTTCCTTCCAGGTGGTTAACCTTTCAGTTTTACCTTTTGTTTGCTATGGATCCTTGTGGTTAGTTATCTGGTGATCCCCAGTAACTCATAAATGGTACATGGGAATTTTTCCATCTGCTGTCTTGATTTTCTGTATGAATGGAATTGCTCTTTCCAACACAAAATAAAGTTGGTAAGTTTTCTCAATTCATAATTCAACCTCAGACATCAGATTGGGCCACACATCTTTCTTTGATGACTATTTCTGTTATTCAGTTGACGTTCCCCCTGATTGGGATGAGTTAGAACTGGACTTGTTTCCTTGCTGTGCGTGACCTGCTTGCTTCATTTCTTCTCCCTCAGTTTTTATCAGCTTGTATAGGGAAAAATAAATCTTTGAGATTAGTTACTGTTTTTAGAGTACTTTGAGGTTTTCATGAAAATGTGCTATAGAAAGTGTTGGGTGTTAAAGACAATGAGAAGTACTCAGAATGCCCTGATAAGGGCTTATTATCCCTGTGTAAATTTATAGTGCTGTGCAAACGGTTCACAGTGATAAGGCCTCACTTTAGGCCTCAGTTTTAGCACCCACCAAGGAATAGGATTTACATTCCCCATTCCCATCACTCAGTACTGCATCATTGGGATGCTGCTGAAAGTGCTTACAGAAAAGCACAGCGCAATGTCAACTTGCAAGATCTCAAAACAGAATTCAGGGCCACGTTACTGACAAGTCTGTGCTACTTATTGTGACTTAATTGTCCTTTTAAAAATTAGAGCAATATGATACATGTCCTGAATATCTCTGTCTGTAGAGTGTTGATGTATGTCACTGAGTTTATTTCCGGAAGAAAAATATTGATGTTATTTTCCATATAGTAGAGCAGGTGAGTGTAAGCAGGAAAGCAGACTGACTTGCAGCAGGGTGGGATCCCCACCAGTGCTGTCACTGTCTGTAAACCCCCACAGGGAGCCAGCCTGTAGGAGGAGGGTGTTAATGTGGGTGAAACCACAAGAAGAGAAAATTTAGCAGGAGAAGGAGACACAGGCTGCTCAGTGTAGGAACCAGTCTGGGGAGACTGCAGACTGGTTGCACTACAGAAGAGCTGTTTGCATTGCAGGTGGGCTTTGGATAGGAACATTTGACATTTTTTTTCTCAGAACTGGAGCATGTCTAATGTAATCCCTTTTGAAGAACAGAGCAAAAAGAATAGATGGATATTAGCTTTTCTTCCAGTAGCAAAAGAAAGTGTATCGGAAAGCATGCTGATCTCCATGCTTTAGGGTACAATACACCTCTGGCACCTCAGGAAACCAGTCTGTCCCTGTAGTGCCTAACTGTCTGGCAGCAAGATTTGTTATTTCTTTCTCTGAAGCTATTTGTCTTGACCTTTGTGGGGTCACGATGGTATGCTATGTGAAATGGCTGTAGGGTCTAATCAATCAATAGTCATTTTTTCCTCTTCACCTGTGAATGACAGCTGCCCTTTGGATGGAGATAAATTGGACAGATTTGGTCTTCAGAATAGGGTGAGGAGATTCATTCCTAACACACACATTGAACATAGGCTGTGTTTTATGTGTACTGATTCATGATTCTTACGATAGTATTATAAGTAGGGTTCTTCCTTGTCACTGGCTGGGGCATTTAAACAAAATGTCAGGTTTACAGAATAAAGAGATGATGTTGGTGTCTGAATTAGGATTAAAGCAGGGAGTTTGTACACAGCTATACATGCTGTCTGGATCTGAAACGTTACCTGTATTTATATTGTGTAATGTATTGCTGGCTCGGGCAGTGCATGCAATGTTTGCCTCAGTGCACTGCTGTTGAAATCCCCTACCAGAAAGGCTTGCAGTCCTGGTTGGGCTTCACTTCTTTCAGGGCCAAGCCAGCAGGGGATGTGCTATGTCGGCATATCAGATCAGTCCTAGTCTGGCATCTCTGATCTGCACAAGAATCATTTGCATGCCCTCTGATACCAGCTACTGAAGATTCATTTGCAAATTTAGATATGAAATTGTGGGATCCCAGCACGGGATATAAGGTATAATGCCTGAATATAACCCATTCTGATTTGACAGTCTTGGAGCTTGCTCCTTCTTTCTCCCTGCAGGATCTGGGGTGGCAGGAGTGGAAGCAATCATAATACCATGGCACTGTTTTTTGGAGAAACCAAGCATAGAGCATCAAGGCTGGACAGTACCAACTTGCAGAGGTAGCATGCTTGCTGGTTTGCACTCCTGATCATTTTGTTAAATATGACCAATTCTTTCACTGGCCATTTCTGTTGGAGCTTCTTAATGGTTATTTGCATCTGCAGTGCCTGTCAAAGGCCATCTAAGTTAATGGTGTTTACCATTCACAAGTGAGAAGAGTGACCTATTTTTAATGATCAAAGTGTTGTGCAGATGTGTGTCACTGTACTAGTGCTATCATGCTGCAACCTGTGTTGTTGTTAAATTGACACCTGTGTGTGTTCATTGCTCTCCTTCCTGCATTGACCTCGGTGGCCTTGTGGTTCACCATTACAGTCCCAAACTGCGAGAAAGAAAGCGTGTGAGCACTATGTTCTATTAGAGGTCATTCAAGTGGAAGGAAGATTTAGGACAAAACCCAATTGCAATCTTTGGGTAAAGAAATGCTAGGTTCTAAACAGATTGTGTTCACTGTAACTAACCTTACTTTCCTTACATCTTGGTGATTAGCCTGAAGTTGCATTATCAGATGCAGAGATCAAGGCAAACGTCTTCATACCCCACCAGATGAAAAAGATCCAGTGTTTTAGTGCATCTGAAATTAAGAAGCTTGTCAAGCTTTAGCTTCTACTAAAATCTTTTGCAGCCACTGCATTTTCAAATACTGTCAACATACATATTATTTAGCTAAATAAATAGTGTAAATCTATATGTTGGTTAGGAAAAATGAGGGGAAAGATAGTCCATATGCGAGCTCTTTAGGACAAACAGCTTGAGCTACCTTAAGGAACAGTAAGTGGCTCACTTCCAGAGGTGAAGCCTGTTCACGTGTTGTTGTCTTCTAGGGCATATGGATCTTTCAGCAGTCACTTCTGAGAGCTGTATTATTATATTAATTTATTTGCTAGCAAGAAACCATTCTTGTAGGGACATAGTGATCCAGATTTGGATTGGTGATTGGGCTTTGCCTGTCCTGTACCCACAGCTAGCTGGCTGCATGAACCACATTCAGTGTGGTGCTGTAACGCACGGGGGAGATATGTATGCCCAGAGGCTCCATCCCACGGTGGGCAGGGAGGCAGCCTGGGAATCTGGAGGCACACTTCACAGCTGCTGCAATCATGCAAGGTTTGTTCCAGAGAAACACTTATTGCATCATCAAGAAGAAAATTTAATCAACCTGGCAAGAAAACTTAGCTCAAGACTTTCTGCACAATATAGCTGTGATGGGGGGAGAGCAGTGACTGTTGCAAAGGCCTGGCAAAAGAAATAAGCTTTGGAGAAGAAGCCAGTGAGTTAATATCGTTTGACAAGGCCAAGAATCTGAAAAAGTAAAGCCACTGGGCAGGGTGTTTTGAAATTTGGGGTGTTAATGAGGAGAAGAAAGGGAGGCAAAACAGCAAATGGCAGTGGAGCACCTGAAGGGTCATTATCTGTAATGTTGGGTGATGATCAAAACATTCAACAGCTCTGCTCTTCTGTAGACTCTTGCGCTGCTCAGAATTGCTTCAGTCACAGATCTAGTTCTTCGTTACACTCCGGCCTAATCAGACAATTCTGTCAAGAGAGTGCCCTCTGTTGTATGCAACAACTAAATGCACTTCTGAACTGACCATTTTTCTGTAGGTTGTCAGTGTGGATGCTATCTGCTGATTTCAACTTATAAACAGCCTTGTTGTTTTCAATTTTTATAAATACATTTGTATTCTATAAATACATTGAGATTACACCTAGAGGAGCAAATAAAGTCCTTGGTAAGAGGAACCTGTGTGTATTTGAAAAGTGTGGCTGTAATGTAAAACATACTCTAGCTATGCATTATCTTCATAATAAAGAGGTTTCAAAAAGAACAGTGAGCTGAAAAACCTGAATTTAATATAACTATTTAGAAAATGTTCTCTCTAAAGCCTATGGCAATATGCGTTTCATAAGCTGGTGGTTTTCGTGTAGTCAAATGACATTTACAGAAGGATATTCCTCTTTTCAAAACAGTCCGCTCTGTTCTGAGATAATGGGAGTACAGAAAACCAAAGAAGGTAAAAGAATAGCTAATGTGACTGCTTCAAAATGTTTGTGGTTCTCCCAGTTCCCAATTCTGAGAAGGCTGTCTTGCTGAGATCCATCATCACTTTACTGCCTTAAGCCAGGGAGGGATTGAGGTAGCATCACTGTGTTCACCAGGCATCAAGATCTTTCAAAACCGAACTGGGGAGAGGGAAGAATAGATAAGCATTTTCCAATAGAAGTTTGAAAAAGATATGAATGCTTTGGGGGCCTTTCAGAAAAGTGATCTGGCAGAAGGGAATATTAGGGATTAAGCCAATCTGTAGCTTTTAAAATCAGAATAAGCTTCTTGTGTTGGGCATTTTGTCTCAGGTCCATTCACTGCAGGTATATTTGTACCATCAATGACATGTCTGGACTGTTGGAGGGAGAAAACTGGCTAGAAAAAACTGTGGGATGCAGCTGAACAGTGCCTATATGCCTATTTCTGTAATGTGCTTATGCTGTACATAAGTGTGTACAGACACATGTACACCCACTGAGTTTGTTAATGAGGACCAAAAAATAAGAGTGTAAGAGCTGTAGTCATTCTTCTCTCTGTCACCTTTAGGATCCCAAAAGATTCATGGAAAAGATCTAGGCATGTTTCTTACCTGACACTTGTAGAAATTTTGATGAATATTGTTTTAGTAGTTACTGAAAGTAATGTAACTATCATGACTTGCTGATAAATTGTTTTATGTCCTGATACTTCCTTCTCTTTAGAAATCATGGTTTACCTTTCTGGTGATTTGTTCTTTATGGCATTTAATAGCTTTCATTACTTCAGATACAGAACTAACACCTGGACTCTGTCATATCTGACACTAGCTGTATCTCCAGGGATGTATCCTAAAGCTCACTACCTTGTTTTCCAGCCTCAAATGTGCTTAATTTGCATCCACGCCATGCGGCTCTTCAGCACTAAGCCTGTCCAGTCAGCAAGACACCTTAGTCCCAATGGTGTTGTGCCTACTGCAGCACGTGCTGAGCTCTGCTTCACCCACCCAATCCATACAGACACTGCTGAGAAACAGGAAAGAAATGTCAGGTAACGCCAACAGCCTTCTAATTATTGTTATGTACAAGGCACCCTTTTCTCCTATCCTTTAACTGTTAAGTTAGTTTTTGTTGCGTTGGAAGGTTCCACAGATTAAGCAGAGGTGTTCAGGGCCTTGCAGGAGCAGAACCAAAGGGGAGTTTGATGCCACATTGAGACTGACAGAGAAGGGGGACCCTGAAGGGAAATTTGGCATTGGAAAGTGCTAAGTTTCAATAGAAACTTGTATAGAAGTAAACACAGTTGGCATCACTGCTCTTTGAAAGGAGGCATCAGTAAAATACATAACAGTTGGGTTTTCATTAGTTAAAACACCTGTAGAGACCTGGGGGAGGTGAATCAGCTTTGGGGTTCGCCAATACTAGAGGCACAAAGCTAATGGAATGGTTTATTTGTCTGGTGAAATGGTGCACAAGGATTTTTTGTGACTTTAATTTCTTCTCTGTAAAATAGACATCTTCAGTAAAGAAGTCCAGGTCCAAACAGGATTGGGAAAAGTTAAGAAACACAGCTAAGCTGCTTTTTATAATAAAGCAGCACAAAATCCAATCGTGAAGAGGAGATGGAAGATGATATCTGCAAGAGAAATGAAAACTAAATGTGAGTACTTCACTTTCAGTTACCTTTCCTGTTTTATTCGCATCCCTACCATTGTAACTGCATGCTTTAACATGGGTCTGTCACCATATCAGGTTTTAGCAAACAGGCTCTGAATGGGTTTTTCAAACCCTCCCAAATAGAAATGCTTTCCAAACATCTCTGTTAACCCAGTGGGATGCATTTGTTCCTTTTTGGGAAGTACGTGTAAAATTAAGATAAGTTAATGTTCAGTGTTGGAAATTATTAGTATGATTTCATTGTCCAGGGCGAAGGATGTACCTAGAAGAGGAAAACAAAATGTCTAACATTGAGATACAAGATTGTAAAATATTTTCTTTTCAGTTGAATTTATAAAAATTACCAGGTCTTTTTTTGAACTATGGGTTTTATGTTGACAGAGCCAGTCAGGATTCTTATTTGGTATTGATATAATCATTGTTGTATTTTGCTGTTTACCTGAGAGTGTGTAAAATCTGGATAAACCTTTGCCTGTGTAAAATAAAAGAAAAAGATAACACTTGAATGGCATGTTTAAAATAGGGCAAAGTGCACTAGTGTGCTTTGTAAAATCAGAACAGATAACTTTTGCAACATTTTGAAATTCTGGGTATTTCTTGCTCTTGGCTTTACTCTCTGAAGTTGTAAAAGGATCCTCAATTCTTTTCTTTTCTTTTTTTTTTTTTTTTTAAATTAATGGAGTTTTACTGGTGTAACATACTGAATAGCAATAATGCTGCTGTACATATATTTTTAATTTTAAATTGGCTTGCAGGATGGCGTGGTTGTGGTTGATAAACTAGTATAAAGAGCTTTGGTGAAAGTATTGATTAAGGTATACCTTGTTCCAAGGACTTGTTTCAAAAGATGCTGGATTGCAGAATTAAACTAGCTCAGGGAGAAACTCCTGGTGCCTCCAGGAGGCAGCAGTTAAGAGGAAAAAGGTTTTGCTTTGTAAGGGGAAAAATTTATGGCTGTTAGATTTGTGTAGGAGGAGCAACAGGCACACAGGGTTAATCAGCTAGGTTTATGGTTATGCTGAAGAACCCACTAGCTGTGCAAAGAAAACCTCGGTGCAGCTTTCCTGCTACTCCTAAGCCTGGCCTCTCTCCCACTCACGTGCAATCTATCAGCGCTTGTCTGGGCTGTTGCTGAGGTCAAACATGGGTGAACAGGGTTTACATTGCTAACTTGGTGCGTAAGTGGTTTGGCCATTTATCTTTAATGCCAAATGGGAGCAGTTACTCACTTTGTGAATGGGGAGAGTTTCACTGAGCTGTTCTGTCAGAGCTACAAACCTGGTTCTGTTCAAGAACAGAACAGCTTGAACAGAAGGACTGAGGACCAAGTTCTGTTCAAGATTCTTGCTCTCACAGGGGAGCAGTTCTGCTCCCTGTGCTTGCCCTGCTCTGCAAGTCACTGGCTGCTCCCCAGTTCATTGCTTCCCAAAGGGAGAAACACCCCAGAAACCCAGCCACTTACTGCGGACAGAGATCTCTGCCACCAAAACACCTCCGGTTTGTTCCATGCGCTGTTTTCGTTTGTCACATGTCTCAAGAGATCAGAGAGAAAGCAGTGTATAATGATTGAATTATACAAAATTAATATATAATCTAAATATTTATATCCAAACCCAGCTCTCATATTTCCAACCAAGTAAATAAAATCTGTGTAGATTTTGCTGCATGTTTTCTAGGGACTGTTTTTTTGTTGTTTTTTTTTAATTGGGACATTTTAATGCAGGAGACGTTCAAGGAGAGCTTTTACTGTGTATTTTATGAGGATTTTAGTGCGCCACAGCTTTTATGGTGGCTGTCAGTCTAAGTGCCCTTTTCAGTTGTGAGGTGGCAGGAGCAGATGGGCATCTGCTGGCTGATCACACCTCCTCTTGGGCTGCCCTTTGCATGCTGCCACAAACAAACCTCCTGTCAAGAAGGAAGGGGGTAGCCGAGCTCCATCTATTTAACCCATGACCTCTGTGAAGACTTCTGTTGTTGTTTATTGCTAAGTGTAATTGTTGCCCACTGGGTATGAGCGTGAAGCATCAAAACCCTTCCAAACCAATCTAAGCTCTAATGACTCCTGTCACAGCTGACAAGGTCTGTATTGGAGGCCTTGCTCTCTAGCTTAAAGGTCCCTGTCCATTCCCTGACCTTTGCAAGTCCTCAGCTGTGAGCATTTTGTACAAAACTGGTGTGTGATAAAGAGTTGGAAAAAATCTTTAAAAGCAAACAACAAAATGTAAGCTGAAAGATTTTTCTTTTGCCTTTGAAATTTGGAATTTCTAACAATGCATTTCTATCAGATCTGTAGCTTTTGCATAAATCAGTCCCCTCTGCTTACTGCTGAGGCTGGGTAATAAACTGCTCTCTTATAGTGGCTCCTGGACTGAGAAGGGGTTTATAAAGAAAAGTTGGGTTGACCAAGAGTGACATTTTCTCTTCTTCAGCAAGAATTAATTGTTGATGAAACGACAGGATATGTGCAAAGGAGTATTTTGGGTTTGGGCTTTCATTTCAGGTTAAATAAAATTCATCTTCACTTTATAGCAAAGACATATTCATTGAGTGAGAGAAGGAACAGTGAAGACTTACTGAAGGAGGTGGAGAAGTCTTTAAAGAAAGACCCTTTAGTAACCCTCACCCTAGCATCAGTTGGTGCTAAATAACTCCCCGTGCTAAATAACTGCACAGCATCTCCCCCCTCATTCCCACCTAAGGCCACTGAAACATCTCTGCCATCTCAGTTCCTGCTCCAGTAACAATTTGCGTATTTCCTGCAGAATAGCACAGCTTCAAGAGCAGAGCCTACTGCAGAGCTGCAGGATAGCAGAGAGGACTTTTCATGAGAAGGAGGACTGGGAGGTTTTGTTTGGGCTGAGGTGAGCTTTGAGCCTTAGCACTGAGACAGTTGGTAAAATGGGAAGTGCTCTACTTCCTTTTTTTTTTTTTTTCCTCATGCTTTTGTTTAGCTGTAGCTAATTGTCAAACAGGAGCGTCGTCTGGCATATCAACAAAAACTGACTTTTTAAATGGCTACATTATTTCCCAACATGTTTAAACAGATTGCCCAACGTGGCATGACAGGGATCAGGGTGCACAGCCCACCACTCAGGTTAACGTCTCGCGGTGGCTCCATCTAATGCAAGCTCTGCTGCCAGCTCCCCACCCGATGTGCCCCCAGGAGCTTCTCGACATCCTCTGTCCAAATTTAGCAAGTTTTATCTTAGAGGGAGGCCTTACCACTGGGCAGGAGAACTTCTCACTGTCACAGACGTGCGTTTCGCAGTGCAGCCAGACCTTGGACAGCTTGGGGATGTTTTGGAAGCGGAAGGCATTAAACTGGAAGGTTGCCCGGCTTGTCTTCCCATTCTCATGCACGAGAATGGAGTTGTCTGTGGCACACCTGTGTTGTGTGTGAAGAAGCAGTGTCAGACCCTGACCTGTGAATAACCACGTCCTGAGGTCCTGGTCTGATGGAGGCATTTGCCCAGCTTTCAGATGCTTGGAGAGCAATAGGACATGGTGTGAAAAGGGACTGTTTGGGCCTGCAGAAATCAAGACCTTTTGGCATCTGACTGATTAACAAGCATTGCAGAGTCAGCAAAGCCTTCCAGCTATTCGCAAGTCATCTCCTTTTAACCAGCACTCAAAGTCTTGTCCCCACTCTTGCTTTCCTTCCCACCTATTGTGACTGCAGGTGGCCCAGGGCCTGCTGCATGTTCAGGGCCGTGGCAGCCACCGAGGGCAGCGGGCCCCAGTGAGCAAAGGGGGCTGTGCCAGCAGCCTGAGAACTCACTGTGATGCCTGCTGGTGGGCAGAGGAAGGCAGCACAGAGTGGGGACAAACCTACGGCTGGAAGGGGCTGCTCCCCACAGCACCAGTTACAGCTCCCATCCCTTCCCTTGCTGCCTCGAGCACCAGGGGGTTGCCCTCTCATTGCTCCCCACATTTCTGGGATGGGCAGAGCTGCTCCCCAGGTCCCACCAGCACCTACCCCTTGGTGATGAGAGGCCAGTGGATCTGGTAGAAGTACTCCGAGGAGGGAGTTGCCCAGCAGTTGTTGAGAACGACCTTGAACCTGGGGAGGCACAAGTATCAGATGAGCATGTAGCATCCTGGTTGCCAACTTGTTGTTTCTCCTTTCTCACCTACCTGTCACTTAAGCCCTTAGCTTCCACTCCAGCAAATATGTCAGAACCAATTTCTGATGTTTCGACAACAAAAGGGGCTTCTTTTATGCTTGAAAACTTGGCATTCTTTAGAAGAGAAAAAGAAAAAGCATCAGATGCTATCAGTACCATGCAAAACGTGGCAGCTTCAGACAGCTCTGGACAGACAGACCCAGAAGTCTGTTTTTTTATCACCTACAAGCTCCAAGTGTTTAGTAGTAGAGCTATTGTAATCCTAAAAGAGTTTTTAATGATCTTAAGGTTGTATTTAAAATAGGACGTTACTCTGCCTGCAATTTGAGCTGCTGGCACAGGAGTCATTACAGAAGTACTGTCACAAAACTCATCTTGGTCCTTGTGTTAAAATGAGTTGATCCTGGAACAGTGCATTAGAGAAAAAGATCATTTAGTTGAAATTAACGTTTTCTTCCCAGCAAAATATGAACAAAATAACAAAACAGTGGTTTATTGGCTTTCAGAGCTTGTTCTGCTCTTGTTCTGTGGTAAAATGTATTATGCACGGTTCAGCTGCTCCATCCTTGACTCCTGGGAGCCCTATGGACATCAGAACAAAACCATAATTTGGCAACAATAGCAAGTAAGCAAAGAATAATAACAACAAAAACCTACCAGAGATTCATTGCTCACTGCCTATCGAATATTTCTGCCGTCATTCTGTCAGGAGTTCACAGGAACATTGGGGCACCTCCTGGGACCTTGTCACTATATACTACCAGCATGCCATATGTCAGAAAACAAGAGCACATGGGCTTTCATGTAGCATGTAAAGGCTGCCAAAATGTTTAATGCCCTATCAACTGGTGCCCTAAATGCAGCGTGTGAGGGGAGAAACATCAATCTGCCTTGTGCTCAATACTCCCTCCACCTGACCTATCAATTTAACTCGCTATGTTTCTAGCTGTGCTTTTTCTAGCTGTGCTAAAATAGAGAGGCTGCTTTGGTGCTTTTGAGTGTGCTTTGGTGGAAAAAAGACCGAAGGATCATGAGCTGGCTGCTCCAGCAGCACAACAGAGCTGTGGGGAGGAGATGGCTGTTTCAAAAGATCAGCTTGATATCCAGGTACAAATGCTGGGAACAAAATTCCAGCATGACCTAAAGATCTCAGGGGAACATGAAATGTCTGTCAGATGAGAGGATGCAAACTGCAAGAGAGATGCATGGAGCTTTTCTATATCTATAGAGACAATGTCATAGCAGTGGTGCCTGCAGGTGCATGCTGCTCTTTGAGTGGGACTACAAACAAGTTTTTATTTTTTTGTATAAAACCTGTCAGCATGTAAGAAATGTACTTCTCAGCAGAAAAAGCTGCCTCATGTGGAGGGATTAAAAGAACTGTTGGCATGTGTCTGCTCTGCTCAGTTTAAGTTATATCCTTGTTAATCAGTAGAAACAAGGACCTGTACAAACCCTGCTGTAATTATCTTTTACAGGCTAATAATGTGCTCCATGACACACGAAAGTCAGGAGCAGCAGCCCTTTTTTTCCCAGCTCTTTGGCTGGAATTTGTGGAAGGTGAAAAGCTGGGTGGCAAAGAGCACTTACAGAGTAGAAGTTGAGGGATAGCTGACTTTCAAATGAGCCAGAGCTCCCATTCTTCACATGGACGGTGGCCACCCTAGGGATATAACAAACGCAGAGCTCTGTAACAGTGAACTGTGGTGTTGAAGAAGGGGTGATGCTCACTCCCAGAGCAGGACTTACCTTTGGTCAAAGGCAGCCTGGTTTACCAGGTAATTGGCATTGTATGTGCAGGTGAATGAGTAATTCACAGGCTGGCTCTTCACAATCACTGAGGTGTCATTGGAGACAATGGAGTTGTAGAAGTGATAAACGGGGTTCTTAAACTGTAGATGGTAAGGCAGAAATGTTAGGTTGGTAGGTAGAAATGTGAAGATTCAATCTGGTGACAAAACACTATTCCTAATGATTTTTCTATTTATCTATTTATAGCTCTTTCTATGCTGTGCTTCCTATATATATAAATATATATATATATATACACACACACCTTACTACATGTATATGTTCTGTTTAGTAAAGGCACATGCAGATGGGTGAGTAACACACAGATTATCATCACTAAGCCTGTGAGTATTTTGCCTGCAGATGCAAAGCATGACTATTTGATTCTTCCTTCTTCCAAAATTAAATAAGCTCTGATACTGGAGTTTGTCTCCCCTTCAGTACTTAAAGCCTACTCCAAGCTGAAACAAATGGGCTCTTTAAAGCAAGTACAGCTGCTTTCTGAGTCCAGCTCAGGTTGTGCTGTGTTGCTGCCTTTTAGAAATGATAGTCTTACCTCTTTTAGACCTTCACATTCTTACCTCTGACTGTGTCCCGCAGTACGATTTATTTTTAGGTGACAGGTCTGGGATTGTGAATTGGTAATATCCTGAATCGTGGATCCCATTGTAGCAAATGCCTCCAAGTGCCAGCTGATTAACCTCCCACCCATAAGGACACTCTGGAATTTTTGTAATGATGGTTCTAGGGTAGCAGTATACCAGAATTACATCTGAAAGGAAAACAGCACAGCTTGAGTGACCTTCAGGGGTGTTTTCTTTTCAAAGAAGCAGGTCTGCACATCTGCTTTCCATGGGGATTAAGTTCTTGTGGGAAGGAATGTGTGCTGGAAGGTCCCCTGTTGTGATGAGCAAGGGAATCAGGACTGCATGCACTACACAAAGCTGACCTTGGGGTTGTTAAATTCAGTCCTCCCTGAAGGAGTTTTGCCTTTGCCTTCTAATCAGTGCAGAACTTCATGTACATTTATCTTTCTGGAATCGCTGATTAGGAAGCAAAGAGACTGCTGAGAAACGTGAGGTCAAGAACTTCTGCACTGAAATCTGTCATGTTAGCTTGTGCTGCAGAGATGACTTCTGTTGGTGTAACACCACTGACAGTGTAGAAATAGTATCAGTGAAGTTTGTTAGCCTTCAGTAATTTGCATCTTTTTGTAGCAGTGTTTGATCTAGGCCACAACATGTTCTGCTCTTTCCTTGCACTATTATTGCACTGCCAATGCAAACAGGAGTTTTACAATTTTCACATTAAAAGTTAAGATACAAAAATGAACTGAAAAGCCTGGCTCTGTTAACAGCAGTAGCTAATAGCACAATGGCACCACAACTTGTTTGCTAATGTGGTTATTGCTAGAACCACAAATATTCAACATCATAACTTACACTGATTGCTTTGTGATACCAGAAGAGTTGGGCCTTTTATCAAAGGATCAGACAGTGTGAATTTGAGGTTTTTATGTGAATGTAAAGGGCAAACAATGACTAACCATTAGTGAACTGAAAATCGAGAAAGACTAACAATTACTACCTTAAAAAAACAAACAAACAAACAAACAAAAAACAAACAAACAAAAAAACCCTCTCTCCAGAATTATTCAATTGTGTATTTTAAAGCTTCTGATATCATTTTTATGATAAAAGTCTAATTTTTTTCAGCCTTTCTGTGTCTACAGAAACTTAGGAAATACACAGGGGAAGTCAAATAGGGACCTTAACAATGTGCTCCTTTCTGTTCAACAAAACCCGGCTAGTTCTGTTTGTGTTGGTGGTCAGATCCATAACACTGGTGGCTTCACAGCTACGTAAAGTCCTGCATCTCAGAGAAACTGCTTGTGTAAGTGAGGGCACTGAAATACATGGATAGAGGGCCAAATATGCAAGTATGCCATGACATTACTGGCAGCAGCGTACACATGCCACGCACATAAATCAAAGACTCTGTGTTGAGGCACATTCCAACATGTTTCAAAAGTGTGTTTGTTAATTTTAGTGAATTCTGCACTGAAGGTCTGTCTGGCACCAGAACATTCATGTTTCAAGGCAGAAATCAGAAGGTAATTAGGGCCTTAGCTTCAATTATGATGATTATTATTTGTATTTTAATGTAGCAGTGGCATTCAGAAGTTTAGCCCAGCACATTCATTCAGCACAAGTCATCTGATTGCAGTCAGCAGGACTAAAGCCTGTCTTGGGCAGCGAAGATCTGCAGCATCCAGCCTGGGCCATTGCAGCCAATTTCTAATTTCTGCTGTTTTCTTTGCCTTCTTATGCCTGAATTCTGCTTGCACCTAACCTTTTTACATTGGTTATTGCCAAGTTAGTTAAGCATATACGTAATTCTCTGTGGGGATAGGACCTTGCTTTACTGCGCTAACTGGAAACAAATCGTTAAAAGATGTACAAGCATTAGCTTTCCAGAACCAACAGTTTAATTCTCTGGAAAAAAAACAAAAAACAAAAAAACTAGTTTTAAATAGAAAACAACCTTTTGGCAGCTTAAATACAAGGAAAGATCATAGGAAACTTGAGTTATTTTACCTGCTTTATTTGGAATGCAGGGTCCTGCAAGAGCTTGAGCCAAGATGACCAGCAGATAAATAGTAACAGGCACCATTTCTTGCAATGATCTGAGGACACAGGGAATAAAAGCTAAAATTGTCTTTAAAACTAGAAAGAAAAAAAAATACATTCAGTAAAGACCTGAAACTGTTAAACTAGCTACTTTTAAACAGAGAGAAAGAAATAATATTGCTGGTATTCTGTCATTCAACCTGACTGCATCAACAGGACATGTGTCTCCAATGCCACTATTATCACTGTGTCACCACTGTGACAATTTTACTATTTCAGTTTAGTGCTGGCTTTGAATTATTCCAGGATTTCTTTGTTCTTATAGATTCTAAACCCAAAGCTTTAGAATAACTAAATTAAATGTAAACAATGGAAGTTTAAAAACAAAACAAACGCAGAAATTACTAGAAGAAATATTATGCCAAAAATATACATGCTGTGTTTAATAATGTAATGCTGAAACTTATGTGTTGATGGCTACCCTGATGTATATAGTCTTAATTTCATGTAGATAAATTTTGGTAAATGATGCAATTTCTCCTCTACTACTAAGCTTAGAGTTTTCAGAATTATCATATGTAGCTGTAATTTCCACTTCCACTGCAGGCCTCAGACCTACAAACTGTTTCCCACAGGCAGAAGCACACTCCGGCACAGAGCAGCCTGTGGGCTGGGGACTGGAGCTCTTGTATTTTCCCTTTGTAGACACTCTTCAGTGTCTGTCCTCATATCAACATCACTGATCAGAGTGCCAGATGTAACAAATATAATTTAGGTAAAGAAAAAAAAGAGTCTTGCTGTTTAAATATTTCCAACAAAAGGAATCAATTTCAACATTTTCACTCAGCCTCTTTAAATATATATATTTATAAAAAGTTCTTATAGTACATCTCAGTGATAACTCCATCCAATTATACTGCTATGCATTCTACAATAAATGAAGTATAATACCTACAAGAGAGGAAGGAATTAAGTATTTCAGCTTTTCATTGCGGTCTTATTCCAGTAGCTGCGTTGTCAGCTCTTCCCAAGATGTCCTCTTGCAAATGAACCCAGCTGCTCTTATCTTCGCTTTATATAAGCAATCTTGTAAAAGGAGCCCATCTCTGGTTAAATCTCAGCCTGCCAGTATTGTCCAGTGTGGGAGGAAAAAAAAAGTTCTAGAAAAGCAGTTCCTTTCCCTTAGATGGGGCTGTATTGCTGCTATTTGATTTTTTTTTTTTAAAGATTTTCTATGGTGTTTTTTTCTACAGATCTTGAAAATAACAGAGCAGAAACCTGCTGAAGGTATATAATTGGCATATTTTTTTATAAATTAATTAGGAAAATGTAGAATTTCTGTAAGAGCAAAGCCATGGCTATCTTTCAGAATTCAGTGAAAGAAGATGTTTATAGGAATTAGATGTCTTGAATGAGTTATCAACAAGGTCAATGTTTTGTGCCATGCAAGTGGAAAACGGACAAAAGTAATTTCATCAGATTGTATACCACCTTCAGAGTTATTTCATTTACCTATTTTTTTTCTAGAAATTTGCAGGCAGGTAATCTGAAGTAGTGAGTTCAATAGTCTTAAGGATGGTCCTACCTATACTTTACAAGTACACTACATAATACAAAATACTACACGTGTATAGGACAGTATAACATATGTTAAATATTACACCATAGAAGTGTTTATTTATTAAAATTATATATTGAAGATTAGACTATTTTGCAGTGTAAAATTCACCACTGTATAGAAAACTCTGTCAGTTTGCCCTCCACATGACCATTGGTCATGTTTGCCATATGACAATCATAGCTAGTAAATTTTTCATGTGACCTATTGCATCCTGTTTATGTTAGCTTACAGTGACAGGCCCAGAAAAAGGACTTGGGTATGCTGTTTCTATTTTACAGGCCTGCACACAAAACCTGGGTCATAAAGCAGCCTTGCCATGTACACTGGCATGGCCGATGCTTTGGGTAGTGTGTATCCACCCAGATCCAGGTGCTGTTGGCTCCAATCTCTTACTGGAGTCATAAAACAGAGGATCTTGCTGACCTTGCCTGGGGTGCCCAGTCCCACAGGCTCTTCAGAGCTGATTTTGGTGCCTCCTTCTGTGGAGTTCTCCCAGTGGAGGAAGCCTCCTCCTGCCTCATCTCTGGCAGGATTTGATGTGGGTCTGCCTTCTCCCAGACAATTTTTGGACTGGGGGGGGGGGAGCAGTAGTAAAGTTGTTCCTGTTGTCACTCGTCTAGAGTTTCTGAAGGAAGAGAGAGTGGGACAGAAGGCCATAGTAGCTCTGATCTTAACCTGAAGTGCTGAACATTGAGGTTTCAGCTCTCGTGTGTGCTCTGGGTAGGAAAGGGGTGAGATTTGTGGGCAGGAAAGCATTCACTGCCCTAAATCCAGACTACAAGGAATGTTGCAAGCTGGATGGCAGTAGTTAATCATGTCTATAACTATGCTTTACATGGGATGCTAATGCTCACCCAGCAATGATGGTGTGAGGGTGAATCTATCATGATATGAAAATGTTTGTAAGTAATTAAGGTCACTTCTGCCTCTTGCAAACTGATTCAAAGCCCTTAAAAGAAAAAAAAAAAAAAAGTTTGAAGCCTATAATGTTCTGTGCTTAGTTTTAAATAATAAACTTGAACCTAGACCTGAAGCTTCACAAGGATTGCAGTGCAGAGGACATCATGTTAAATAGGCTGCTCCTACTATTCTTGTGAGTCAGGTCCTGCAAGCCATCATATACTGATTTAAATGAGATTACTTAAAGATGCAGACATGGATAAACAGCCTCAGACAAGGTTTGCTTTTAGTTTAATTGAATTAAAAATAATCCACTGAACAAGAACAAAAGCTCATAAATTATTTAGTTTGATCTTACTAGGATTATCCTGATCAGAAATCCTAAAATCAGGAAAATTTAAATTCAGGTTTTATAGCCTCACCCTAAATCTTCCTGCAGGAACTGAAGCCCACATTTGGTTTCCAAATCCCAGCTCTGGCTGAATACCTGCTGTGGAAATATTCACTTGGTTTTGTGTGTGGGTGACTGTGTATTTGGTCTGGAACTAGGAACAAGGGACTGGTGAGACAGTGTGAGCCACTCCATTAGCAGGTGTATGCAGCCCAGAAACAAGGGGAAGGTTTGCACAAGAAAGTGATGTTGTGCATGAGGAAGGCCTTGTAGCTTTATCCAAACTGATTCTTCATGCTCAAGAGATCAGCCTCAGCCCTGGGGTTGGACTTGGTCTCTCAGGTCTGGCCATGCATGTCTGATTTGGAGCATAAGATATTTGGTTAACCTTGATGAGGCTTAGTGTAAACACCTTGCTAAAAATGCTGTAAGTAGCCAATTTCACCACAATACTAACATTTTCAATGCAAATTAACTATGTTCTGATCATTTTAATAAAAAAAAAATGAAATTAAATAATCCGTGATGTAATGCTACAGGTTTCAGTGGAATCGCTCCAAGATGGATCTAATCTTATAATTTTTGAAAGAAAATAAATATCTCATTATCTTATCACAGAAACACAGTCTCCATGTACATAATACCCCTTTTAGGTGAAAGGTAGAAAACAGACTGAAGTCCATGAAACAAATTTGGTGAATGTGCCAGCTGGTTTATAGCAGTTTGCATTTGCATAAGAAACAAGCACAAAATGTACCTAAACCAAACAGCATTTGATACCTGCTCTGATCAAAGGTGAAGGCTTGGGGAAGGGTTAGGTTTCTCTCAGTAACTGAATACGCAGAAAAAGAAAAGCCATTAAATTGCAAAGGAGACCACTGAGGTTTGTTGTGTTTCCCTGAGTCTTTCCAAGCCCATTAAATAATCTCAGCAATCTAAGCATCTGCAGAGATTTTGACAAAGAGCAGATGAAGGCCTTATTGTGAGTTTCACCTACAAGGGCAGCTTGTCTCTCTAGCGTTGTTCCCATCTCTGTGATTGAAAGCCGTGCGAACATCTACTGTCTGGTTCTTACATGAAGAAAATGAGGTTCTGCTGTTTGAATCTGCAAGGGATATTGTGACATCCAATTTTCATGGTTTTAGAGAAGACAATGAACCTGAAGAGCCCCTTAGCTAAATGGAAGGACTTTAAAAAGTAATGAGAATCAGTAGAGAGGATTCAGTGAGTCTAGGAGGAGTGAAATCTGGCAGCACTTGCCCAGAACTGGCAACGTACTGATGATGGTGTTTCCAACCACACCCATACTTAGTTTTGTCTGAGAGAAGGGGTGCATTTAGGCTACAAGGGTGGAGATATCCTTGCTGGATCTGGAGGCACGGTAGCTACATTTGTGCCGTGCTTGTTATGAGTTACCATTAACTATTGTGGAAATGCAGCACTGGGTTGGTACAGGCAACCTTGTCCTGTATCCTAAGTCTACAGTGGGCTGTGCTGTGGAGACTTGTAGCCCCGAGTCATAAATACCTTATGTATGCCAGCATTGTTTTGCTTTTATAGAATAAATGCCTTTCCAATCATTAGTTATTCATGGCATGTGATCGGTCACTCACTTCTCACACGGTGTTTCAGGGTCAGGAGCAGATAACAGAAATGTGCAGTTCTCAGGTAGCTGACATTCTTCAATAACTGCACAAAATCAAACCAGAAACAGGGGAAATTAGAGGAAATCATGTCTGTGGGAGAGGGAGTCATATAAAAATCAGAAATGCAGGTCAGGACCACTGGAAGAGATGGGCTTCTGCTTTAAAATTCCTCGTGTATCACCTGTGTAACTACGTAATGCTGAATCACAATTTTTTTTGGAATCACCTGCAGCCATGATGAGGTAGGTAGTGCCTGCTGCTGTCGTTACATGCACTCCCTGGGGTGTGGGTGAGCACAGGCACTCCGCTGTAGGAGCATTCCTGGGACATTTCTGCTGTCCGGTGCATGCATACACATTCACAACAGCAAATCTCGCTGTGCACAGGATTGTGGCTGAAGTAAACAGTCATATTTCATGTTCATTTGACTGCCTGTTCCTGTTGCTGTTTAGCTTTGGCAGGAAATTCAAAATAATATTCTTTGGAAGCTTCTCCAGCAACGTTTTGCCTGGAATTCACAACTGTTGGAAAAAAACACCAGTTTCCAGCTGAACTTCCTTGAAGCCTTTGTGTGGGTAAGTGTTTTGTTTAGCGTGTTTCTTTACGGGCTGTCTTAGAGCTGCTCAGGATAAGGGGTTGGGGCTTGATTTAATGAAGGCATAAGACATTTAAGCAGGTCATGCGAGACCGGAACTGATGACTTAACCCATCACGTGAGGCCACAGCCATGCTTGGGCTGCTCGCTCCCGTGGAGGTGCCTAAACTTGTCAGGCGTTTGATTACTTGCCCAAACTGGGCATGTAGTGTGTTAACAGGCACTGTGAAGTGTCCAGGAGATCTGCAGCTGGGCTGTGGGACCTGTAGGAGACTCAAGCGGAACCCAAAGGCCTGGATACGCAAGGGCATCTCAAGTGGGGCTGGGTGTTGTGGATGTCTGGATTGAGACCTAGGCACGCTGCTCTGCTTGGCTTGATGCTTATTTTTTATTTTGCCTTGGAAAGTGAAGCAGCCCTGCGTGCTCTGCTGTACGCATGCCCAAAGCTGCTGTGGTGGGCACAGCACCCTCAGGTTGTTCACTGAGCACCCACAGCTAGATTACATGTGAGTCAGGGCACTGCTGGGGAAAGATAACTTTGAGCTCTGCGGGCTAGGAGAAGTACATCTCAATCTCCCACAGGTTGGGTTAAGGACTCTGACCCACAGGTCTGTCTCCTCCAGGATGCTGTAAAGAGAGAGTGTCTGTGGCAGCTGGACTCAGCTGTTCTCAGTGCTGCTGTGCCACCCGCTGTGTGCCAGAACCGAGATGCAGGCACCTCCTGTTGAGAAAACAGGAGTGTGTTCTAGGAGAATGATGTTGTTGGGAAATAGTGTTCTGGAATCACTTGAATTTAGCCTAAATGGCAATGGCTTCTGAGGTGCCTAAGTGCTTTTTTGGATCCCAGCCACGCCATGCTGTATAACACCTTGTAAGCCTTTCAGGTCTTGTTATCTCAGCAACAGGTCTTCATCTCTTGGTGGCGTGGGGCGAGGGGGAGGGTTTTAGTAGAAGGTGAGAAAGAAGGCAAAATGGGCTCTTTGTGTCGTTTATTAGTTTAATTTTCCCAGGTTGGCAGCTGGCTCTGACATAGTAACCATTACTCTTCCTGTTCCAGTAATACTTTTATTTTTTTATATATTTTTTTTTTCCTGGACATTATCCCACCAGTGCTGGGAAGGTTGCAGTAATATCATGTTTCTCAGCGTGGGTTGGGGTATGTCACTGCAACTTGGAGAGACTCTGTAGTAGTTGTCTCATCTTCTGCCTGGTTCCTGGCCATGATGGGTTGGTCAGAAATAACACTGCACACACAGTCTACATGCTTTGCTACAGGAGTGGAAAAAAAAAAAAAAAAAAGACAAAAAAAAAAGACTGCAGTGCAGTGAGGCATTAAAGAAAATATTAAAGGCAAATCACTCTTCTGGTATCACTCAGTGGCAGTCCCATTAAACTCTGAGAAACTGACCCTAAATGCTTAAAAAAAAATAAATTGTTAAATAAGAATTTTGTAAGTTAGGTTAAGTAAGAAAAAATAAAAAGGCAAAGAAAAACAGAGGCAAACTGATAAAGAAATCTGAGAAGCAGGAGAAATACAGAATACGGGAAGCAGGAACAGAATACAGAAAGCAGGAGAAATAGAAGAGAATACAAGACTTGAAGCACCACCTGACTTGAGTTGCTTCCATCCACTCACATTGTCAGGCCTGGAATGATCTCCTCAGATTTGCTACCTGTATCGCCCTGGGAGCCTGAAGTACTCTGCTCCCTCTGTAACACCTCCAGCCTTAGCTGAGCTGCAGAGCCTAGCTCCAGCTGTCTCAGCCAGCTGAATTACAAAGCCACATTGTGCGGATCTGAATATGATTGCATACAGGAAGGACTGGAAAAAACAGTTTCTAGAAATTGATTAGCACTATTCATGTGGCTCACAAAGTCTGAATAGAAAGCTCCTTTAACACATTTGGTGCCAATTACTAAATATCTCATTATACAATAGGAGAGAGATGTCTGGAATGAGTTCGGGGAAGGGTGGATAGACTAGATTGTCTTCTCCAGGTCTCTTCCAGCCCTCTTTTCTAGCACACTGACACGGAATCTGACCCCTGAGAAATGATGGAGCAGCTAGAGAGTAGCATGTGCTTCCATGGGAAGAGACCAACTTCTACCCAAGTACTAGTACTAGGAAAGATTTATGGTGCCAGAAAAGCTAGGAGCATCTGCTTTAATAAATAAATAAACAAATATTTTTGATAAGGAAAAATCAGGCCTAGTTCTAGTCTTGCAGAAGGTTTTGCATGACTAATTAAAACATTACTTTAACTCCAGTCTGACAATATTTGATTTGGTTCTCATTTATTCCTCCAGTTTCTGAGCCTGTGTACTTTGTAAATCTCAGCTGCAATATAAAGCTACAAGCTTTCATCATGCTAGCCAACAGGAACTCTAAAAGCCGGAGTGCAAATAAACAGGACCCAAAACATGTTATATTTCTAGCACCATCTTTACAATTATCACATTATTTCACTTTGAAGTTGACCATTCATATGTATAGAAATATGTATTGTCCATGTTAATCTGCTCACTCTAATGCCTATCCTTTGAAGAGTTAAGATTCAGTCACTTTCTGTATGAAATAATCTTTCTCTGTCTGTAGCGTTGCCCTCTCAAATCTAGTGCAAAACCTCTGCTCTTCTCTCAATAGCAGCTGCTGATTGGAATCACAGTTCTCATTTCCCGAGCTACGTAATCCTGCTAGTTAGATCTTAGACCTACTTTCTTAGCACACTGTATCCATTATACTAGTGTTGTCCCCATTTTTAAGTTTGTGATTTTTCATCAGGCTGATAGCATCACGCTCAGAGACAGTCTCTCTTGCTGTGAAGAGATCTGTTTGTTATAAGGAATTATGCGGCTTCAAGAACGACATGTATCTAGCTTAACCGTATTAATTACCTTGTGCTGTGCTTGTAAATTGATCATAATAATGCTTATCATGATCTTAGTACCATTATCGCTATTTTGCAGATAATGGAAACGAGCTGGAGAAGGGCAAAGCTCAGTGTAGGGCTCTGGAGCAGGCCATGCTGCTTGTATTTTCCTTGTGTCATTTAAACTGTAAGCAGCTTGGAGGAGGAGCTATCCAAGCAAACTTTGGATGTGTTTGTCTTGTGAATAAGAAAACCTTTCTGTGAAGTTACAGGAGGATTGCCTTAACTGTCAGGCCATGACTCCTGGAACAGAGGACTCATTCATCACAGTGGCTATTTTGCCACCTGAAGTGCCAAACTCCCCCTGCTTGTCAATTTACTATTCACACTGGGACTTACAGCTTTTTAACGATGACTTGACTACTGAAATTCCATCATCAGTTGAATGTCACAGTAGATTTTCCTTATCAGATGCTGTAAGCAAAGTTCTTCTCCCCAGTTTGTCAAGACATATCCTTTAATGCATTCAGTCTCCAAAAAGGTTGCTTTCTGGGACTTTGCATAGAAAAGACTATCTAAAGGATATAGTTTTCTTCAAATTGCACCCAACACATATCTTAATGATATATGAGATAATTAATGATATATTAATGATATATTAAGATGATTTCTTCCATTCATCATGCTTTACAGTAGTAGAGAGATATGTGGCTCACAGTGCCCACAGAATGATTAGTGTAATTAGAAAAAGTATGCACTCTGCAGAAAGACATAATTTCAATCTAAACTAGTTGAACATTGTGTTCATCTGCAAAACGTTTGCACTTATAATACACTAGAGGCATTCATGTAATATTTCCCACAAGCAATTCCAGAAAGCATGACACTGCAGTTCTCTTCTATGAAAATCCCTCAGGACTACAATAATCTGATCTCTTCCAAGGGATTCATAGAGTTGTTCTCCTCTAAAGCCCACTACAGCTCCAAGTACTGAATTTTCTCGGACAGGCTGTGCTGAAGACTCCAGATTGATTAGGCTGTTGATGACGCAGGAGGCTGCAGTTTGTTTGTTCTGGGATTAGCTAAAATTAGAAGTTGACCCTATGTTCCTGAGCTAATTTAAAGGCAAAAATACATTTTACTGATTCTGTTGATTTTTCTGGGTATGTGGTCTCTTATATAAAAACTAAGAAAATATCTTCCTCGAGTTGTGAGTTAGGTCTTAAATGATTTTGAAATGAAGGTGTCTGGGCCAACTGATATACCTATAAGCAAAAACATTGCAGTTCCCAAGATAAGTGCTTATGATGCTATGTTGTACACCTAGAGATAATTAAAATTGGACAATTTGAAAGACCAAGATGTCAGAGCCTTGTTTCAAATGCTTGAAAACGGCTGGATAAATCAGTGCTGACAAGACTTGGTCTTTTAACAATTCAGCTGTACCAAAATCAAGGGAAGTTGGCAATTGTTTGCATCTGTGGATGGTCATGATATCTGAAAAACAAGTAACGTGAAGATTGAATGCTAAATCTTTGATAACAACAGGTGAAGAAGATCCATTATGGATATTTCATAAAGTACCTGAAGTTTAAAATACTGAAATTGATACCCTGGAAAAGGGTCTATTTTCACAGGCTTCTCCTTAATTTCAGTTTTGGTTTTCTCAGTGAGCCCCCAAAACATATCCAAATCAATGTTTAGTTCTGAAAATGTAAACTGATTTCAAATTTCTTTGATACCTCTTACTAGAAACCCTTTAGGAAAAAAATAATGTAGTTGAAGTGCCTGCACCCTATATCCAAGCATGTGTGTGTGTGTTTTTTTTTTGGGGGGTGGGGGGGGATTGCTGCCTTATTTTGACATACGTGAAGCCAGAGGTGAATGAATATGAGGTATGGCAAAAATAATATTTTCTCTGTTTGCAGTACCTTTCTTTCCAGACTCTGAGACCTTTACAAAGATTTCACTCCAGACACTGACTGGCCAGGAGATGGTGTTAGTGGTGTACTATAAACAGACAACATGTGACATAGGAAAGAAAGATGACTAAGTCATACGAAATTTGGTGATCGTGTCTCACCCTCACCTGAGTGCTGCCCCATCACTTGAACCTTCCACTGGCCTGTTCCAATTATTTGTGTTATCTATAATGATAATTATTTAGTCTTTTTTTTTTTTTTGTCTCAACACAGCAAGCAAGTAATGATATAAAGGCAAACATAATCTCCTTGAGTCACCAGGGATACATTAATTGACTAGTAATGTAGATTATTATCTGGGAATTTACAATAGACTAGATCAAAGCCTATGTCACTCAGGAATAGCAGATGTGAGTGAGAGAAGTCATCCAGACCTTTTTGAATTTGGTTCAAAATATTAATCTTATGGTGAATAACAGCTAGTTTGGAAAGATGTTCCCTTCCTCTTTCAAATCCTCTCAGGAGCCAACTTAGCTGAGATCTTCAGTTACAGCGTGACCTCAAACCTTTCAGTCTCCTTTCCTACCAGCATAGTTAGTTCATGTGCCTTTGCCAGCTCATCTCTCCACTTTCCAGTCTTCATTTTCCTCCTCTAGTTGCAACCCTTACAGTGCATCCAATATGCTGCTAAAACCACATCGTGCGCAGTTGTTACTACGTAATGTCACCTTCTGGGAATGTGGGTTGGCTTCTCGTCTTCACAACCCCCTGACTGTTTCTCTCCCACCACCCTTCTGTTCGGTTACTACTCCCATTGAGCTCTGTAAACATCGGTACTCATGTGATCTCCTTCGCTTCTTGACTTTGTGCTACTTAAATGCACCTCTGTGTAAGGCTCTGTTGGTAAATCTTTCTCTCCAACACTCCCTCATTTTGTGCAGAGTTTCCGTGGTGGTTTTATCCTTGCTCGTTTGCCTCTTCTCCTCTCACTGTAGGTAATCCAGGCAAGGCTCTGTGGCCAGGGAGACAGAGGTTGGTGTTGGGTAGTAGATGGTGATCAGCTATCATAGCTCCTTGGCACCGGGCTGTTGTTGTGATCCCAGGTTATCCATGTGTGGTTTTGCACTTTATCAGCTATTTTAATCATTACCATCCAAGGAGAGGAATAAAGGCTTTTATTTGGTCCATGTTACTGCGCAGTTATAGCCAGCCTGGACCATCAGTCCAGCTATGTTCTCATGAAGTGAAGTGAGGAGGCCAGGTACAGCCTGAGTTTTGCTGTTTAGAGGCCATAGAAACTCAGAGGAGAAAGAGGGAAACTGCATCTTGGTATTTCATTGCTTTGTCTTCATCAGAGAGGTTTCCAGGGCTTTGCAGGGAGGGGTTTGCACGGAGACCTGCCCCAGCCTTCCCTGGTGCATGATCTGTTCACCTCTCATTTTGCATGGGTGGCACAAGAAGGCACAGCTCCTCTTGTCCTCTTATCTTTTATTTGTCTGTCCACACCAAAGTTGGGGCATCCTGAATAATGCACAATATAGTTCTTGTGCAGATAAATGCCTTCATAATTGTTTCTAAATGCTGTATATAGCCATGTTATCTACAATAATTATTATCTTTCAGATTTAACATACCGGACAAAGTGTCCTAGATGGCCTGGGAAAAGAGCCATGAGGATTAAATGCCACTGAGATCAATCATGCCGATGGTTTATTTATGTGATTGACTATTGTGATGGTAACAGCTTTTTCTGCTTGGCCAGTGTAGTCTAATTTATATATGTATATATATATATATATTTTTTTTTTCTTGAAATGACATAGCTAATCTATTCAAAACTCCATATTTATCGTCTAAAATCTTAATTCTACAGGGACTTGGCACCTAAATATCTTTAAAAAAATTGATCTAGGTGATTTAGATGGCTAATTGATATTTTTCAAGAGAAATTATTTAGGAGTTGAAATCCAGTGATTTAAAAGATTGCAAAACTGATAGTCCTCTTGCCATTGTTATTCAGCATTGGAAGCTTCTCCACCTGTATTTGGCAAATAAATCTCTTGCACTTTGATTTTCATGCAAAACAGCTTTTCTGGCTTTCAGAAAGTACTTTTTGCAATGAAGCTACTTTGCATGCAGTGAGACTGCTTTACAATGAGGCTACCGATCCCATCATCAGTCCTTCAGATTGTTCTTCATCCTGTAAGTACAGAGAGCCTCCACTATTCCTGAGGGCAATTTCTCAGGGCAGTTGCCCTGAAGGGTATTGGCAGAGAGGGCTATTATGAAAAACAGTGTTTACTCCAAAGGTAATCTATAACCCTTGTGTTATTTTTGAAATGAGAACCAATAGGGAAACAATGCCTCTGTTGCACGGGGAGAATATATCCATACAATACATCAGTATTTCCATAGAGTCATTATTTCAGCTTTCCACCCAAATTCTGTACAGAATGAATATAAAAATATTACAGTGTTCTTCAGGATGAAAATGTCTACTTATTCAGTAGATGTCTTTTTAAGGGCTGGTCTTCAAGAAACTGAAAAGTTATAAGAGCTTGAGGGACAATTGTGTCCAACAAAGGACAGTTAGCATAGAATTAGATATTAGCATATGAGAATGTGGGAAAGCAGAAAAAAAGGCAAGTGTGGTTTAGGTACCAATATATGGAATCATAAGGAAAACAAGGATAGAATTCAGGAAATATTTAATCAGTGGTTTGACCATGTCTACAGCTCAAGCTTGGTAAATAAGTGACTACTCAAGGTAAGGATGCCAGAATAGGAATATTTTTAACAGGCTACTGACTGTTATGTTAAAGGGACCTTGTAGTGTCATGCCTATTTAAAATTTAATCTTAAGAAATTGCTTTGGTGTCACAGCATCGTGTTTTGTTAAAATAGTTTATTAAAACATCTTATAATTTTCACCAAACTGACTGTGAGTTGAGAAATCTATTGATTACAATTTAATGTAATTGTTACAAGTGCCCAATGATAATATTCAGGAGATAACCATCCTCATACCTGTTGTTGCAATAATGATGTTTTTCAAAAATTGTTTTGGAAAAAAAAACCACACGCACACACAAAAACTAGGGTTATCATCAATATGTAATTATGATAATGAATTATGATGGCCTCAGTTTGCCTTCCTGTGATGCCAACGGAAATCTTTGTGCCTATCCAAAATGTGATGAGTCTTTAGGTGGCATTTACAGTAATAATAATAATTAGACACTTGTTAGGATAGCATTATTACTTTATAGCCCTTGGACTGATTATTTTAATAGTCCATGTGCATGGACAATACTTCCCCTTATTTTAGAGTAAGGACTATCAGAGTTACCCAAGCTTATGGCTTGAGCTGGAGTATGAGGAGCACATCTGGCCGTGCAGTGGTGGAACTGATGTCCACTCATCCAAAAATAACAATGTCGGGGCATAGAAGCATTTTTTTTTGTTTCACAGATGTTGAATGTGAAAAATACTTCTGATAAATTGGAAGAAACTCAGGAAATAAAGAACATTTTGCATTAGCTGGCTACATATATTTAACTGTGTAAGTGCCTGAGTAACACCACACTTTTCTGGTTGTTTTTTTTTGCAATCAGAACTTTTCTCATCTTGATTTCTGCATTTTTCTTTTCTTTCAGTTCACATACTCATTGAACTTAACATTGTTGGCTGCATCTATTTAGATATAAATTAATGTGAGAGGTTCCATTGTTTTTTGATTATATCAAAAATATATATATATATATTTTCACCTTTATGGAGTGTATGTGTACATATCTACACAAAAAATACCTTATCATTTTGGAAGATGGAATGAGTCCATTTTTTGTTCATTTCCCTCTTTTTGATGGTGTTTAAAAGCTTACAAGATTGGCATCAACATTGCAGTTGGTTAAATGGCCCTGGTGACACTTCAATCATGGTTAAACAGATTCTGTTGTACAAAAGGCAAAGAAAAGGAAACCATAGGGCTTCGTTTAGAGAAGGTTCTGAAGTATGTGTACAGATGAAGAATTAGTGTGTCAAAGCAAGCTGGACAATTCTGGAATGGTCTGGCAAGCTCTGAGGCAAAAGGGAATTTAGCAGTTGTGTGCAGATCCTGACAGTTCAAGCAATTCCAGTTTTAAAATTGTAGAAGAGGAGTATGGTTTCTTTTAATCATTGTGGAAGGCTCAGAGAGGCAGAGGTGAAGGAGAAAGGGGCAGGCTGGTCAGTTCAGGCACTAATTAGGGTCAAGGTCTGTTGAGGAAGTTAATGAGTTTCTAAATAGCCAACTAGCAGCTGATAGGGAGGGGAAAAATAGCCTCTGCATCCTGTTTTTATTTCTGCTCTAAAGTGAATGATACTTTTAGGAGAACTAGACAGGTTCTGTAGTCAAAAGTCTACTAGGAAGTATTTTCATCTGGTGTGAAATGTTTTTCTTACACAACATAGGGAAAATTTGAGAAAATTTTTAACCTGTTGAGATTGGTGATTATTTACATGAGTATCCCTTGAGTCTTGCTGCCGTACTCAGGATAGGACATTTTGACTCATTTTTTGCTGTTGTGGTCTCTCTGACCCTGCATTTGGCTGTGCTTCTGAAAGTGTCTGGCATGACTGCTTGTGTTTGCATTTCTCCCCCATCTTTGTATGCCAGATAGCTTTTGCCATCTTCCTGACCTTGCTGGGTAAACATTGCACTAGCACAGCTTTTGCATGGCATTCATTTTTGAAAAATGTCAAAAGGTAAAAGAAATACAAGCAGGTAAGTGAATGATATATATATACACACACACACACACACACACACACACACTATATATATATTAGATATATATAATATATATCTAATATATATATATAAGATAGGAGGTCAAGTTAGCACAAAGACCAGAAAATTGCCACGAAGGGGTGTGTGCTCTTCTTTAGTGTGTGTATGATGCTGAGAAGATATGTTATCCTGAATCAGGACATGGGTACATGCCTGCTGGGATGCGTGTTGGGTTGTGGGTGTAAGTACACCCATTAGCTAAGCACCCACCTGCGGATATCTGAATCAACAGTGCGGCAACAGTGAGGATTTACTCACTGGGGTTCTCCTCTCTAGAAGGGGCTGGTCTTTCCAAACCACTTGCACAGATAACTTGACTATATCAATTTTGTTCCCCACAGGACTGTATGCTACTCATGTCTAATAGATATTTAATAATATGCATGGATTAAGAAAAATATTTTATCTGCTGTGAGATTCTCTTTCGTTTTCACTGCTTTACCTCCTGATGGATCTTCATCAGGAAAGACCGGTGCATTTCTTTCAAGTTTGAAGTGTTTGTCGTTCCTGTGGTGGCTCGTTTCTGAGTCATGTCTTTTCTAATCACCATAAAAGTAACGTTAATATAGCAACAAGCAATTAAAAACTCCAGCATCTATTTGGCCCACGCTATCAATTGAGTGTGATTCCAGAGCGGTAATTAACTCTGCAGTGTTTGGAAGTTTGTTGTATCCGCCACCTGATTCCCCTATGCTGAATTTCTGCTCTCTGTTTTATTCTTATGGAACTGAGCAGGTATAAAAAAAAAAAACAAACAAACAACAAAGCTTAAAACTGTGACATTTCTTGATTGCACATCAAGGAGGCCAGGACCTCTCCTGTGCTGTGGTTGCATGTCTCCTGCTCTTCTTAAAACAACCTGCAACTGTGGCTTAAGTTTTATTATCCTACTATTGAAGGCGTTAACTATTTCCAAAACAAATTGTCTGCCACCTTCCCTTTGAAAACATATCTCTCCCACCTGTAAATCAGGGAGCTGTTAATTCATTTGTAGATTATACTCTGCTGTTATGTGATAGCACTTGTTTTGTCATAGATGTAATGGCCTAAGGATACTGCTTTACTTGTGTCATGTTCATCATCCTCTTGTAACTGCTTTTGGTTAATAATCTTTGGCTCAGGAACCTGGTTAGTGGACAAAATGACTCAGTGCCAGCACTTACATGAACTGGCTATCTAAATAGGATATAGCTTACTGTATAGGCATAATTTCATGAATTTCAATATTGTTCCCTTTAAATAAGCAAATGAAAGGGAATTGCCAATGAGTCATGTGTTATTTGCAGGTTATTGCCATCTAGACCCTGGTGCCAAGGAAACTGATTTATGCTCTGTTATTACTGTGTTGTTCTTGCATTGTGCAACAGATCAGTTCCAAACATAAATACATCGAGTAGCCCGTGCATAGGAATAAAACCTGTCACATTTAGGTATATGTACATGCTAGCCACCTTGCCAGGGAATCAGAAGTTTCTTTATATTTTTCATTTTCTGATGGCTGTACTTTGATGCAATTTTATTGTGTTGCCTTTTTTATTTTTATTTTTTTTTCCTCATTTGGCTGCTTCACATTTAAGGGCAACTTTCAAGAAGTGACTTGAACAGAACATTATGGATTAGTTTTGAAACTCACCGTGCTCATTGGGGTCTCTTGTATATTTTTCAGCCTTGGGTGTGTTTGACAGTGGCATAAACTTTTGGGAGGACATAATTTCATCTTGACACCAGGATTCTGCGGTCAAGGTATGCTTATTTTTGTATTGGTTATGGTTTTTTTTTAGATGTAAAGGCAGCATCACTTATGTTCCACTGTTGAACCTCTGTTTTTGTATGGAACACATTCCTGTTTTTTTGTAGTTCCTTGTGTTCAGGCTAGGGGCACTCTGAGAATTTGGTGTAGGTGAAAGATCTTTTGAAAAGCCTGTGTGTCCAGTTCAATGATTTTTGCAGTGCGTTTGACCTCTCCTAAGGCTCACTAGGTGATTTGCAGAGTGGTTTCTCTAAAACAACTTCCAAATTCTTCCAATTCTGTTGGAGACTACTCATAATCAAACACCACTATTGGCTTTATCAGTTCACAGATAGTGCTGGCAGGGTTAGTCATTCGGAAGCAGATCCTGCCATCAGTTTTACAGAAAACTGGGTAGCAACTCATTCAGTATTGCACTGGTTGAAAACTTTGGCTTTATATAGGACAGTGTGAAAGACGACGTTACATGCAGTTTCTTTTTAGCAGTCTCTAGAGGCTTTTTAATTTCTGAAGTCACTCTGTATAAGCAGTGTCGTAGGGACAGAGAACAGTCCTTGGGCACAGACCAGCGGGGTGATCACTGGCACAGCATACCACCCTGTGTGCCTTTGGCTGCCCTTCAGCCTCTGCCTTGTATTTTTAGCTTGCAGTCTCCTTAGTGGAAGAATTGTCTCTTCTTGCTATATTTGTAGCACGTTGAGCATAGTGGGTGGATCAGCAGTTGCATCCACTCCTCCTCTGGTCTGTAATAAGAAATAAATATTCAGAAATAATTCCTTAATTGTCATTAATGAAGACTTTGTTTCCTAACAAGTACATGACAAGGCCTCCTTGTTTAAGGGAATTTGTTTGAGCTGTTCCTGACATGGATGTCTTTGTCACACAACAGGTGCTTCAAATCACTAATCTCCTGCAGTCCGAGCTGGTATTTATTACTGTTCAATGTCAGATCCTCTTGCTTGGCATAGCAGGGCATACCACACAACCTGCAAGTTGTGCTGGTGAGAATATTTAATCACATATCAGCAGATTATCTATAATTAGCTCTATCACAGCTAGATCCTTTGAGATCTTCAGTGGGAAGATAATGTCTACTCCAAGGACTGAAACAACCCTGCAGGGAAGACTGGAGCCCAGCTGCAAAGTATTGCTGGGTTAGATTTGAGCTGGTTAAAGCCTTTGATGATCAGTCTGAAGTTGTTTAGAGCTTCATATTTTGAAGTCCAGCTTTGACTTCCTTGAGCTGTTCCAGTGGGTAAATACAAATACATCAGGGCTTTATGCTAGTCCTGTGCTTCTATATAAACTCCCCAATTCTTTGCTTTGTAGCATATGGTCAAGGTTTGCCAATTGGGTTGGGGTTTACTCTGCCCAGCACTAGAAGTCAGTGGGTTGTCTCTATTTTGGCTAGTCACTTGAAGCTAATTTTGTGCTCAGTGCAGAGAAACAGGCTCCTTCAAAGCCTGTTAGGAGTGATGCATCTGAATGTTCAAGTCATCCACTTTGTGATGAGATGAACTCTGCCCTAGAAATGAATGTTTCTTTCCAGAGTGAGGTACAGATATAGATGTCAAAGCTTAGCTGGATGAAACTCACCCAGTACATATGACCTTCATTCCAGGTCAGCTTTTCCTTAGCCTCTCAGTAATCTCTCAGTATTAGCGAGACTAAGTAGGACTTGGGATGAATTTTCTGTGTTGTAGGGGGCACAGAGAAAGCAGACAGAAAAGCAGAATTTGTCACATCACTTGTGTAACTTGTTTGGGCCTTTAAATCCATTCAAATTTTGCGTTAATTTTTCAGAACAACTCCAAAGGATCATCACTTCTGAGTGTACTAGAGCAACACCTGTACCTCATAGCCTGTTGGATCCCTTGTAGGTCTAGCACGTGGCCAGGGAAAGAGAATCACAGCTCCCCTTGAGCTAGAGCTGTGGTTACAATATTGTGTTTACAATACATGCAATATCGTCCCAGGTGGTTACCTCCTCTGGGTTAAAAACCCACAATGCTTCTCTTCATTGCTATTTCAGACTTTCTCACCTGATTAGCACCAAATGTGTTCTCACATATTGGAATATCTGCTAACCATACCATAGGTGCAACTGGATTTTCGTGAGTACTGGTATGTAATAATCTAATTTCTTGTAAGGGATACATTTAAAAAGACTTAAAACTGAACCTTCTGATTTGGAGTAAGCTTTGTCTACATACTTCCCACAACTGACAAAGCTGCATCAGGATCGCTTTTGTGACTTGAAGATCAAGTGTATGAGAAGTAGGAGGAAGGAGATAGATCTGAGGATGAGAATGATGGTCAAGAACACAGAAAAACAGTCAGGAAAGCTAAACTTGGTATGTGTTTGGGTTTCTTATACAAAGAAAAAGAAAAGATTTCTTAATGAAAATGTAAAGAAAATTAAAAAGCAAGTTAGAAGTTCACTACTTAATATGGAAAGAAGTCAAATAGCAGATGATAAGAAAGTGCAATTATTCAAGGCTTTCAAACTTCTTGTGTCCAAAAGTTTAGCAAAATTAATTCTAACTGTGGAAGGAGCTTAAATGGAAAACAAACAAACAAACAAAACAGAAAGAACAGGTTAAATAATATTTTATAGCATTTATATAGAGAGAACCAGAATCTGAAAAATATGCATTAGAATATTTTAATTACTAGCTAAAGCACTCCCTGAATTGTTATTTGCAGTAGTTATGGAAAATGGAAAGACACAAGCTATTTTGGCCTTCTCAGCATTATTCATGAGTAGATTTCCATCTCTACTGAATGGTGAACAGTGGAACTTAGTTTTTCCTTCCTCTTATTCATGTATAGATTTCCTTCTTTCTAACATGTAGTTAAAATGTATGATCCATGTGAGCCTGCCATTAAGAGAACTGAAACCATACATGCATAATGAATGAGTTGGAAGTGAATTTCAAGTTTTGCATCTTGCTTCCTGTGAGTAATATATACTGTCACAGGCCCACGGGCCTCTTTAGCATCAGTGAGATTCATCTCCAGAAACAGGACTGTTCAGCTGAACAAATGTTGAAGGCCAGGACTTGAATTTATGTCTATATTATCTATTTATGCTATTTATAAATGCATCATAGTTGTGTGTATGTGGAATGTGTCTCTATAAAAAGAACAGAGAAAAGTTGGTCTGTGTTGACAGATTTGTACAAAGATTTCTTAAAGAGAAAACAGAAATGGTTGCCTATTCAGAAATATCATATAGAGCCCTGGAAGACACATTTCAGTGCCTGAACTTCTATCTCAAGATCTCTCTTAAGGTGCACTAAGCCAGGGAAGATGTTGCACAACATACAGCATAGCCAAGGCTCCTGGCACACTTTGGACAAAGAAGACAGGAAGTATTCAAATTACATCTCTCCTGAAACAGAGCAACGTCACTGATAACACATTGTCAAACCGTGAGCTGATTGCCCATCTCCATAGGGCAGTGTTGCAATATTTCTGAGCTAACATCTTCATTTTCCAGTGAGTGACTGGGACAAAGTTGTTTGTAATTTGGTATAAAATTAGATTTGAACTACAATAAAAAGTCCCATAAAGGCTAACATTACATAATACTTGGTATTTTTCAGGCAAAAATATCTTACTGGCTCTAGTGCAAGGTGTTGTTAAAATGTGTTAAGAACATTTTAGAATTGGTTGGCTCTCAGATCTGACTAAACCATGTTAACGTTAGTGTATTAAATTAATCTTAAAGTTCTTGTTGTTTGCTGATGAAATAGCCACAATGATATTTCAGCATGGAGATTTGAGAGGTAGAGACTGTAACTTCCAGGAGTTGTTTGAATAGGTGTATTGTGTGAAACTAGCTAGCATTATTGTGCCATCAGTTCCAGTCCAAGCCCTTTGATTGAAGTCCTAAGCTTGAATCATCACCAGTAAAAAATAGAAATTTATGAAACATGTGCTGAAAACTTATTTCATGGCATTGCTGCAGTGATGCTGCTGCAGAGTGTCTTTGGCCTCTGGCATTCCATGACATTTCCTTCTTGTTTGCCTTCTCAGTACCTTAATTGGTGACAGGCTTTCTGTCATGAGGACTTTGTCTACATATCTAGAACTTAGTGTTGTATCTCTGAAATAAGGAATAAAACACAGAAGTTAATTTAGAAACTACATGACTAAAAAAAAAGACATTTCTTAGATGAAATCTAAATAAGATTACTGATTAAGCTCATTGAACATGAATATTTATTGACCAATAAAATGATGAGAGAGAGTAATGCATTAGAAGGATGATACATGATAAAAAGAAATATTAAGATAAAACTGGAATATTAGGTGTTGTAAGGGAAAAGATGTCAACATAGTGAAAACACTACTTTTCATAGCCAAATGTTGTCCAAACCCATTATTAATTTTGAGCAATCAAGCCTTGCATATTTCTCTTGGCTACTAAGCAAAGCAGCTGTAAAGACCACTGAGGCAATGTCCTGGGTGTTTGTTAAACAAATGAACAAATGTCAGTGGATTATACCTGTCTATCTCTTCAAGGAATTAGCATTCAGCAGTCTTAAGGGCCTCTCCAAATAATAGCTAATCGTCTTTCCCAACATCCTACCAGGTAGGAAGGTATTTTGTCATTTTAGAGATAACAATAATTATAAACATGTTAATACTTTCTGGCTGTATGGTATCATATGGGAGTCATAAATGATTGTATAAAGAAGAGGGTCATTCCCTCATTTGTGTCAAAGCAGGTGTGTAGAGGTTATGGACTAAAGGGTGTGTAATGTGTTACTTGGTTACCTCTATGGTAGGTACCTCTATGGGAGAAGCAACAGGTGACATCCATCCAACTATCAGCCTGAACTTACTCATGGCAGGTGTTAACATGCCTGTGTCCCATGCAGAAATCTCACAGCTGGCTTCAGTAAACAAACAAGATCACATACATATATTCATATCATCAACTTGCATGTAATGCATGTAAACAAGCACACGTTGCTTCTAAATTAATTTCAGGTATAAGTCTCTTTGAAAGCATGTTCTGATAGTCTAACAAAAAAAAAAAAAAGCATGAGAGGGCTAGTGACATCTTTATCTAATAAAACTAGACACAGTTTTATGTTCATATGGGCAATGGGAAAAATACAGTCTTACTAGGTTCTCTATGTCTTAAATAGAAATTTAGAAGTCTTATTATGAAATATATTTATCTTGACAGCCAGAGCATTTGATGTGGACCAAAAGAAGCTGCTATGAGCCAAACACCTGTTCATTACAACCATTGGTTCCTTTCCAGTAAAGCCTCCAAGATGGGAATTCCTGATGACTTTTTTAGTAGCCTAAATGTTTTAGGAATGGGGCTAGGTGTTGATTTATATAGAAATGGTTGATAAACACCTACTGATCAAGTGCTTGTGAAGTCAGTGTAATGATCTGTTCTGCTTCAAACTTCTGACCTGAGATAACCCATATAATCTCTCCTCTTTACTTGGGTGTTGTAAGAATAGCTGTATGTTCCTATGTATTTGGGCACAGTAGTGGGAGCCATGTAAATGTCTCAGCAAGGCAGATAAAACAGCAGGGGACAGAGATAATCCCTGGCACATCTCCTGGGTACCTCCCCTCTAAATATGAATCATGCTTCATGAAGGCAGATGTAATTTCTGTCCTTGTTCATGACATTTGTCAGCACTGGTCAGATGTGGTAAGATGGTGGCTATTTTATCTGTTGTTTTGTTTGTTTGTTAGTTTGTTTTTCTCCTTCCTCTGGAGAGGAAAAGAAAATGTTTTCTTTTTTCTGAAGAGGAAAATAAAATATAGCTAGAGGTGCCCATACAGTGCTCAGGACAATAGCAGGCAGAGTGAGGAGTGGGAAATTCATGGTTTGCAAGTCTCCTACGATGAGCAAAGGGAACTGAATTGTTCGGGACAGCTTAATTTCAGTGTTATTTATTTATTTTATTTAGAATTGTTACCTGCTTTACAATTATCTTTTTGTATGTTCCTTTATTGTCACTTTTTAATCAAGAAAGGAAAATCCACAGTTAAAAATAAATCTGCAGAATAATATTTCATAACTGTTAGTTAAAGCAATACAATTAGGATGTTGTAGATGACAGACAATTCTGGAATAACCAGTACAAACAAGCATTAAAAAAATTAAGAGATGAAGATAAAAGGAATTCAGAAGACAGTAAATAAATGCTTCCTCATGTTTTCCCAGATTCTCGTGTACTCAAAGATCCTTAGTTTGTACGCAGCAGTTAGGCATGTATATAGAGATATAATGGTGCTTTGCCAATAGTGAGGTGATTTTGCAAGGAAGGAGAGTAGCTTGTATGACAGTATACTGGCCTCCAAAATGTAGGTGGTAGAAACCACTTAGGAAACTATTTCATTAAGGGGAAAAAAAAATAAAAATGTTCCAGACTGATGTAATTACAGTGTTTTCAATCATGTCTGAATTGGATGTAAGCTGTAGCAAAGAATATTTAGGAGAACACCTTGTTCAAGAAAAGCATCTTTTGGTGATGACTCCATTTTTAAGGGCTTTGACAAATGGAGTTTACTTTTAGTTAGGAAATAATTTACCAGAAGATATTTTTATTTGAATTCTCAGCATGGAAACAAAACTAAAAAATGTGTGTGTGTATATATGTATATTTAAACTGGAAATTAAAATGAGGGAACAGGCATGTTATGAGTATTTTTTTTTTTCACCCCCAGAAAGCAAAACTAAGCTTTAACCTCGATAATCATGTAAAGAATGTACTTTTTTCTGCAGAGGTTTGACCTTGTTCTCCATAAAGTCTGTTTTCCTCCTGGGACTCTCCCTCCCCCATCCTTATGTTCTAATTCAATTTTACGAAACAACGCTGCTCCCTGCAAGAAGTAGGATATGACTCGTGGAGCACAACTGCACATACGCATCTTCTAATGGCAGGGATACTTGGCACAGCTCCTGCCCCTCCCTCAGTTCTTCCTCCCATCTCTGTGCTTGGACCAGGGTCAGGTTTTTGCTCACCTCTTACTTTTCACGTGGATCATCTCCTATACCAAGCTCACTGTAGACCACCCTGTGTTGTTTTTAGCATTTTTTAACCAAGACCAAACCAAAACAACCCAATGCAATGGCATTTGCTTTCTGTTGAAAGAAGAGGGAAAAAAAATTGGAAGGGGTGTGAATCGGGGGGGGGGGCGGTGAGGATTTCAGGTAATTCTTAAACCTGGTCCTTGTGCTTTGATGGCTGGGGTTTTTAAGTGATGATGTTTAAGTATTCATAAATGGCTGAGGTTTTGGTGAGATTGAAGCTTAAAATCAGGAAAATCAAAAGGGAAAATAAAAGACCTCAGACTAGTAGGTTAGAAGTTAGATAGGTTGGTCAAGCTATGAAAAAAAAAACGTAAGAACAAATCTTTCCCTTCTTTGATGTCCCCTGAATGGAGCCCAGATCCATGTTCTTTAGTCATGCAGTGCCAATATTTTACTGCTGTTTGAACACCTTCAGTGCAAGCATGTTACCCACTTCACCCATTGCAAACATCTCAGTAAAGGAAGCTGGCAATGTCACATTAAAAAAGCCCTGGAAGTGTATCCTTCCAGGCATGATGGTGTATAAAATACACGAGTGTTTTCTAAAGATGTAATGTAGCTAAACAGTGATAAACTAGGCATCTCTCAAAAAGTATTTCTGACCGTACACGTATGTCTTGCTATGCATGTGAGTCTTGAATTTGAATTTTTTATAGTGGCTGGGATATTATTATCATTATGTAGAATACCACTAGAAGTTTGGAGAATATGAGTATCTGTAGAATACCAGTAGAAATCTGGAGTCATCCCAGTTTCTACTGATGTCAAGTGACTGCAATCTGTCCCATCAAATAATTTGTATGGCACTTAAATCTCTGCAGTATAAAGTATCTGAAAGGGGTCTTGGAATGCTCCTTTTGTAGAAAATGAGAATCGTTTATCAAGAAATAGCACCAACTTCAAAAAGTATTCTGATGATAGTACAGATAGCTAATGGAATAATGTTTCTTGAAGTTAGATTACCTCTATCTACAGGCATGGCTGCCTGAATTTAGACATACTCTGTGACCTGAGCTAATGCCTGAGATGAAAGCATTGCCAGTTATGATAAAGGGACACTAATAAATTGTGCCCAGAGAAATGGCATGTGTTCCTTATTTGTGCTGAATTTCAGAAAGCTGCAAGGCCCTGGCACCACGAAGACAGGCTCACACATCAAACTTGAAGCATGTGAACAGTGAGTGAAAGAAAGGGATCACAGGAGGAGAGAGGCCCAAGTAACCACAGTGCACAACAATATCTGTTTGCTAATGATCTGTTTGTTTTAGATCAAAAGTTTATTATTGCAGTCAGTAAAGATATGAGTTGAATTGCACACACGTTTTGTGTCAGCGTTGGTCAAAGTTTATATAATTAAGCTTTGAAAAACAAAAGTTTTTTACAATAAAGTGCCATTTTTTGGCAGACTGTTGCATTAAGGCTTACAAACGTATGACCTGCCAACCAGCCACCGAAATTCAGACCATCTCTTGAGGGGCACTTAACATGGAAAAAAAAAAAACCACAACTTTCTGCAGGTAGAATTTGCACTTTCTGGCACTGCTTTGACTATTACTCAAGATCCTGTCTGTGCCATCGTTTTTTCATCTGTTGGTGGTGTTTGCATTAAGTTGTGTAACTGCTTCTTAATGCCTGTTACGAAAGGATGCATAGATTACAGCTCCATGAGGTATCCTGCACAAATCACTACTGATAAATGTAAGCATGTTTTCAAAAGTTACTCTCGGTTGAAATAATTTTACCTTGATTAAATTGTTCCTACATAGACCAAATGCTTTATTAATTCAGAAGGCCAGTATATGTTCAAATGGGCATCAGAAAACATGTAGCTGTGTTATCCTGTAATATAGTGCCTGTTATATTCTTAGCATATAACGACATGATGCAGCTTTCCTGGTTTGGGTGGGAGTTTCACTGCTGAGTTTTGTATTGCCATGACTTTACCTCAAAAGTTTCAGGCTAGATCAGCTAAAACACAATAACATGTAGGCAGAGAAGACATCAGAAGTCAACAGTCACAATGTTTTTTCATTTTATGCATGTTCTTCTGTGTTAGGCCATTTTATTTTATTTAATCTAATTTTAATTAGCCAACTTGGCATCTGTACCCGGGAAATAGGACATTGCGCTAACTACAGAGTTTAGCCTGGAATGGAGAAAATTGAAGAGACTTGAGATTAGGGGGAAATCTTAGTTGAAGAAAAAATTAAAAAGTATTTAAGTCTAAATCAGGATTGTAGACAGGGTTGTATTTTGCAGTATTGTTAGCTGTAATAACACTTCTTTCCTTCACTGACATTAATGTAATACTTTGCTGAATGATTAATTTTAATCCCAATAGCAAGCCCCACAAGTTAGATTTAAAGCATTTCTTCGCTGCAGTGTCCCATCAGCATATATTTTCTATTGTGGTCCTCTGAAAATGCATACCTTTCTTTGCATGGAGCCTTTTTTCAGTTCTGAATATCAACTGACCATGTGAATATGAAATGTGTCAGAAGCCATCTATGGTCAGAAGCCATCTTATATATATTTAACAGAGGGATAGATGGAACAGAGGAGTGGAGAGAGTGGGCTGTGCTACTGACAGTGAAGTTGCAAAATGGCATTCAGGCTCGTTGATCATTGGTTGTTCTGCTTACAGATTTTGCAAGTACAGAGATATAGATGACTTTTTCTCAAGATCAATCTGACCCAGGCTATATGAGATTTATCAAGGCCTAGATTAGAAAATAAATCACATTCCAAAATATATTGGATCTCACTTAGAGGGCTGATCATGAACAGATAACTATGTTAGCACTTGAAATATTAGTTAAAATAGAGTTAAAATACGGTGTCTAAGATATTTATAGCTACAATTTGTGATCCTAATGTAAACAAGCTATGAAATCTTGCTTCATCTTTCATCATACTGGGATTATTGATGATACCTCCTGGCCCAGATGCAGTAACGATCCACCAGAAGAGCTAAAACTGAACAAAGAATGGTCAAAAATGTCTGGATGATCCCATGATGTAGGTTGATAATTTTTTTTTTTTTTTCTTCTCCCCATTATCCTCTTGAAAGGCAGTTCCAGCACTTACCTCTTAACTGCATAGGAGCCTTTTTCAGTTTCCAGACTGGCCAATGTTTACTCATTTGCTTTATGTTGTGCCAATTTTACCTTGTAGCTTACGCTGGTGTACTTCCCTGTATGGTGCTCTCCCTGAGGCCCTGAGGGATTTCTAGATTTCTAGAAAGGAGCCTCCTTCCTGATCATTGTTTTTTTTTTTTTTTTTAGAGTTAATCACCATGAACTTGTAAAGATTATTCTATTAGCTCTCCTCTGTACCTGTTACAGTAGGAAGTCATCTGCTTAGAAGAATGGTAGCTGCACTGAATGTGGTATTGTAGACAAGGTTTTATATCTTTCCTAATAATGGCAATTTTCAAATAATGCAAAAATATATTTTAGTTGTATTGGAAATACAACTAGATGTGGCACTATGCTCATGCTATTGCAACTTAAACCCCAAGGTGTTTTTTGTTTTATTGATTGTTTGTTTGTTTTACCATTTCTAACTGATCACAATGATAATTGATAGCAAATTTAAGTTGTTAGTTTCTTGGTGCACTCTTGCATTTCATCCCTTTTATTTTGGTCCCTAAGTACATGCAATTTCTCTATAACGTTTTTATCCCTGTTTCATTGGCAGTGCTTTCCATGGTGCTTGTTTGTTGCTTGTATTTTTTTTTTAAATTTGTTAACTTAGTTACCACGTTCTAAACATGTATATAAGAAATACTGAATAATAACTGCAGAAATATGTATATGAGAAATGTCACGGGTGAAAATGCACAGAAAATTCTTTCACAAGAAAAGCTGGGGAAAAACATTCAGCTTGAGTGGTGGAGCTCAGTTTGATCTGGGAGATGCTGCAGTAACACTCACTGAATGTGAAGGTAAACATAAACCCTCCAAAAACTTCTTTTGCTTTGCTCTTGCTATGGAGAGGGAAACAAAGAGGAAAGTGCAGAATAAACATGGTTCCTAAATCCATGATCCTAAATCTGAAAGACCTGTGGAGTGACTCAGTCCTAAGCCCACAAAGAGCTTTACAAAACCACCCTGTCACGCTATGAACCATGTAATTTTCCTGATGCAATGGTTGACCATGTACAAAATACCAAGCTAGTAATATGCACTGACCTTTGATAAAGTGGAAGGGACAGAGCTGCAAAAATATCATTTAGAGAAGATATTCAAGAATTGTGCTATTCCAAGAGAATATCCAGGAATAATTAAGCAATACAGTAGTCTAGGGTACATGCATAAAAATTTTCTGATGTCAGAAAGGTATAAGGAGCTTGGGAAATTACTAGGTTATGCTTCAAGCATTTTTTTTTTTTTTTTAAGAAAAAAAAGAAGTAGGATTTTATCCTGTTGTGAGATTAATATCTGTTATTTAATAACTGAAAGTTACACTTTTGCCCAGTCAGTCAGTATTATTTTCATCAAATGCTTACTGATAGCTTGTGAAATCTGGCAGTAGAGTATAATTGTTGGCCTAGCATAGAACTCAAGAATATATTTCTGCAGTTTCCAGATCCAGAACTCACATAAATGTGAGTAGGAAAAATGCTTTTGCTTGGGAAACAAACTGTGGGAAAATTTCTCAACATGATTTGAATGTCAGAAAAGAAATGTAACAACCGGTGAAGCCAGATTAGTGCAAAGAGAAGGCCAAAGGCACAAAAAAAAAAAAAAAAGTGTTCTTAGTCAATTTTGTAGTCCTGAAACAAAATGTATAGCTTCCTTTTTTTTTTTTTGTTTGTTTGTTTATAGATAAAATTGCAATAATGTAAAATTATAGGTATATATGACAACCTGAAGCCTAGAGACCTTGTATTTTTCCGTCAGACTGACTTCAAAAAAAAATAAAAAAAGTCTAGTCTACAGAAAGTTTAAGTTCAGGTTTACTTTTTGCAGCACACAAATCCATGAACTTCTTTTGTTTGCCCAGCTAAATTGGGCAGAGGGTTGTGGGGAGCTTGCATTTTGGAGATGGCTCTGCTCACCTGCAGAACAGATAATGAAATAGGAGACTGGAAAATATGGGGGTTATGACTTCTTCACTGGAATATATCAAATCATAGAATGTTCTGAGTTGGAAGAGACACGGGAATGATCGAGTCCATGTGGCAGTCTGCATCAGAACCACTGCACCAGGTCAGAAGAGACTCCATAGATTCCCAAGGTGTTTGCAAAAGATGTCCCCAAAATTGACGCAATCTCCCAACCAACGAGTCTTATGCCTTTCACGTCAGAAGCGTTAAGCCTCTTCCAGTGGCCCCACGGCAGCACCTACAACTTGACAGCTGCCTTATCAGTGCAGTACCAATGCCTGTCCCATGCCTGGGGATGTGATGGCCAGCGGCACCTGCTCTGTGGCTAGTGTCTGACACCACGGCTCTGGGTCAGACACATAAGGGAGATGAAATAGATGAGAAGAAATCATTTGTCCTGAAAGGAGATTTAAAGTATAGCCAAACCATTTCTATGTACAGTCTTATCAGTCCATTTCATGGCCATTTGCCAAGGGAGACCTTGGTGGCTAAGGTCCCGAATACCCATAACAGAAGGCAGGGGTGTGACATGGTGTGATTGAAACCCCGTGTCATAATCTGTTGTAAAAACTCTTCTGCAGTGGTGGTTGAAAGAGCTTTCTGTGATCCCAATTTCCAATATCCACAGTGCTTTAAGTTATGAGATGTGAAAAGCCCTTCTAAAACCACCTGCTGCAGAGCAGAGCCCACCTCAGCAGTAAAACCCACCTCGTTTGGAGATACCGATAAAAGATTTGTCTAGCATCACATGATAATTAGGGGTTGTGTTATTCTAGAACACTTTGCCATCCCTCAAGGATTCCTCCATCCTTTGGAATCCTCAAGGATTCCAGTCCTCCAAGGACTGCCATCCCTCACAGTGAATTTGATAAGATCAGGAATTTGTGACTTATTTTTATGCTATGCTTTATATTTATATATATATATATATATGTATATATATTTTTTCTCCTCCAAAATGGTCCTCACTGCCCTCAACTCCCAGATTTCTTTGATTTCTTTATTTCCATTTCTTGGTTGTTTCTTTGGAGGGTGAGAGTGCAGCTTTGCTTTTTTAGAGATGGAACCAAACAAGAGGAAACTGTCTTCTCACTGTCTTCTGTAGGGGACCTGGCAACAAGTAAAAGTCCTTCGGGCTTGACATAAAATAAAGCCCTTAGTGGAACTTGAAATATCTACAGAAACAAAGCTGACTTTATCCTTTATATAACAGAGTTCTACACGCATAATGATTTTAATGATCATAGAATATCCTGAGTTGGAAGGGACCCTTAAGGATCATCAAGTCCAACTCTTGACACCGCACAGGTCTACCCAAAAGTTCAGACCATGTGACTAAGTGCACAGTCCAATCTCTTCTTAAATTCAGTCAGGCTCGGTGCAGTGACCACTTCCCTGGGGAGCCTGTTCCAGTGTGCAACCACTCTCTCTGTGAAGAACCCCCTCCTGATGTCAAGCCTAAACTTCCCCTGCCTCAGCTTAACCCTGTTCCCGCGGGTCCTGTCGCTGGTGTTAATGGAGAAAAGGTCTCCTGCCTCTCGACACTCCCTTACGAGGAATGATTTACAAATGCATAATATTTTTGATGTATCCCACAGTATTTAAGGCCAATATATAATAAATCAATGTTTCATCTTTGCTATTTTTGAGATAAAATCAACTCTGAGATAAAATCAACTTTGCAAGTATTTTCCACAAGCAAAAGCAGAGAAGTGAAATGCCTGCTCTTACAAAATTCACCCCTTATTCACCACGGGTATGGGGAAGCTTGAATAGTTATGCTAGAAAATTGCTTGAGGTCTGAGCGTGGGAGAATCTTGTTCCAAATTCTGTCAGCAAGTGTCCCTAGATTAAAAATGATGGCAAATTGATTTGGATACTTAAGATTTTCTGATTTGTAGGTAATACAAGTATGTGTGCAATTGCTTGATAGATAAATGGTGCTATGTTGACTGTAATTTTAAACGTTAGTTATACTGGTTTTAATCAAATAATGCTTTCTGTTAGAACAAAAACCATTTTTGTACTGATTTAAGTTCCAAATTCAAGGGAAAAGCAAGGAGCAGCTTGGGCTGAAATGCCCTTATCTTTTCAAGTAGCAAATATGATATTTGAATGAGAAGAAATTACAGAATCACAATGCGCTGTATTACATAGGAGAGAGTCACTGTGCTCTTAATGAATTTTGCTCTTGTTCTCGAGATAAGGGAGATGAAATAGATGAGAAGAAATCATTTGTCCTGAAAGGAGATATAAAGTATAGCTAAACCATTTCTATGTACAATCTTATCAGTCCATTTCATGGCCATTTGCCATTCTCAAATGCTCTTAGTATATTGTATACCAAAGAAAATACTGCTGACATCGAGTCCTGCGACTGCCAAATTGCATATTCATTATTGTTCGCAGTCACGTGAGGTCAAGTCCGGTTACTGCAAACAACGAATCTTTGTCTGCGTCTTTATTCCCTCCTCATGCCGTTTTTGGTTTCCTAACTTTTGTAGCGCTCCCTGGGCTGAAAGTTTCTTTTTAAAGAGGATGCTGTGTACTCTTTTGTAAACGTGTCTCCATTTCTAAAAGTGACATCATGGGAATTGCTGAAGGCAAGCTGGGGCGCGGGACACGGGTAGCCAAGATGTAAAAGAAGTTCCCCTCTTCCCGGCTCCCCCCTTGCCCCCACAGCATCCTGTAGCAAACAGGTACTTTGTTGCACTCCGCTGGATGCTTCTTGAGGAATGTGAACATGGGAAGGACAGAAAAATCTGACAAAAAATGAATCCTACCAGCTCGTTCTCATTTGCAGGCTGCTATGCATGAAGTGGTTTGCAGCTTATTCACAGAGAGCCAGGGATCTGTTGGTTTGCCATCAAATGCAAATTACCTCGCTGCACTCACTGACGCGGTGAACACCTCAGTTTAAGTTTAAAAAGATGTATTGCAAAACTGAGGCGAGCTCCCACTCCTACAGAGGTCAGTGGCAAGCCTCCCATTGACTTCAATGGCAGCTGGGCAGAGTCCCTGTTTTCTGGAAGCAAGGCTCAGCAGCACTTGAGTTTTTTGGAGCACATGAAGCCCTCAAAGGCTGTTCCTTTACAGCATTCCAAATTTTTTTCCCATTTGCCTGATTCCATGGCAACACACCAGCACCAGGCCCTGAATACTGAAATGAGATTTTTACTAGTAAGCCTGAGGATTTATACAAGTGTATCCTGTAAAAAGATCTTGCTGAGCTGTAGTTACCATTGGACTAATTCTTTATCCTTTTCAGATGAGTGGCAAAATTATCTCTGGATTTATTTTACAATAAGCCAAGAATTTGCTAAGGTTAGAAAAACAAGGACACGGTTTTAAAATCATACCAGAAACAACTTTATTATTGTTATTATTATACACATCACTATGTTTAAGTAAAATACTGTATTTATTTGCTATTCTTTTCAAAACAGTTTAGAGAACCACCTAAGCAGTTTACTCATAAATGATGCTAACACAGACTCTAGAAATTGCAAAAAAAATGATGATAAGGCCACTGAGGTTTTGTTCTGATTTCTGTATTACTTATATCAAAGAAATAACCACTTTCCAACCTGAACAAGGATCCGTATTAGATTCTGAATGTACTAGAGTTCATCTGTTAGAGGGATGTGATGCAGACCAGCCCTGTATGCTTTGTGGCTGGGAGTTTGCTCAGAGTTACATCATAGCATGCTGAAACTGAGTGCACTGTTTGATCCCATATTTTGACGCTAAAAACTGTGCGAAAGGGGAAAAAATAGCAAAGCAATTCTATACCTAGAGGAGGTAAAATTGCGTGTAAGAAATACAAATGGTCTTTTATATTAAAAAGTACCTACTAGGAAGTTCCCAAGCAAAAATGCAAATGCAGTGGAACAACAAAATGATTAGTGAGCACTAATTACAATTTTAACTGTTTTATGTTTCTTGCATTTTCTTAAACTCTAGATATAAGCATTCACTGCCATCTCTGTTTTATTCTGCTGTCACGCGATCCAGTTGTTGAATCATTTCCTCCAGAGTGATTTTTTTAGATAAGCTCTGCCCCGTTAGCTGCAGCTGGGGGTGCCCTATTTTATGTTGTTCCATCCACTTAGCTGGGCCATCCGGGCCCATCAGGATGAGGCGGCAGCATTATACTGGGATCACAGCTGTTGTGATGAGCTCTGTATGCAAGGAGAGTTACCACAATAAGTGATGCAATGCTGGATTTCACTTTTCTGAGCGGTGTTCAGAGCCTCCCCTTTGGATGCAGCTTTCCCCCCCTCAGGCCTGACAGCAGGATGTGGCCCTGCCGACCAGCTGGACCCACAGCAGCCGAGGGAGGCAGTGAGGTGCTCGTAATGTAAGCGGAGCTGGGCTGAGGTCAGAAACTGAGTCACTGGTCTGACAGAAGTGCTCTGACTCGATCGATGAAACCCTTATGTATTTTCTTTTCATATAGACAGCCTCCTGGGCTAGACTCGGATTAGCGAAGCAGTTACAAATCCATTTAGCTTCAGCAGGCACAAATGAAAGCAGAATCTGCCCTCCCTTTCTCGCTGACCTTCAGTGAATCTATTCAGGAAGAAGTTGGTATGAAGTCAAATGCTTTGTTACAGAGCCGGTCAGCTACGGGCTTGTAATTCCAAAGTGGCCAGAGACACTGGCTGGGATGCTTTTGGGAGACCAGAACTTGTAAGGGGGTGTTTGGCACTATCTGAACTAACAGTCTTGAGAACTGACACACACAGTGCTAACCAAGGTTGGAATTCTTGGCCTGGATGATGAGAAAACCGGGAGAAAACCTCAGTTGTGAATGTGCTGTGAGAAATACAATTGGGGATTGTTCTTCTGCTATACAAAATACAACACCCTAGGAGGTGGTGCTTTTCTATATAGGCTGTGCACTAGTGCTGCACTGTGTTTTATTGCAGAAACACAATCTTTTTGCAAGAATTGTGTCTTTCATGAGATTGCATTATATTGTTGTGGTTTAAAAAGTAGGTGTAAACTCCAAAGTCCACCTTGCAACAAATACACTATATTTTCTTTCTAAATAGGGATCTACAAATCTCTTCTGGCCCTTAAGCTACAGAATACTTTTAAGAAAGCATCAGCTTTTTTTTTCTTCTTCTTCTTTTATTTTCCCTCTTTTTAGAGAATAGTAAATATTCTCCTCAGACACTCAGTCACGCGAAATGGGGCAATTCACAAATGCATGTAGCAGTTTGGTTTTCTGTCTATCGAGTCTCGCGCATTTCATTTAAGTGTGAAAAGCATCGGTAATTCTCATTTGTCCTAAATTCGAAGCGGCATCTAGGAGAATATGTCCTTGGGTGACTTTAAAAAAAAAAAAAAAGACTGCAAATGGGATATTTGCATTAGCATAAAATGCTTTATCATTTTTTGTCACTTTATACCTGTATTGCTCTGTATTAAATATCAGTGCAGACTCAAAGAAACATAGACGCAAGCTCCCCCCCCCCCCCCCCCCCACCCTTTCCACAGGCATGTAACTCAAACTAAGCCCCAGAAACGCTATCTTTAAATAGCCCAAGACTGCCCAAGCCAAGACATGCTATTAGTCCATGTTTGTTTATGTGCAGCAATCTCTATCAACATTTACTTTTGCATTCAGCAAAAGACAAACTGGCAGCGCTGCAAGGCCAGGTAGGCAGATCGATACCGGTCCCGAATTTTCTGCAATTGTTCTAACTTCAACAGCCCCGAGCCCCTGTATATCCGAGCCCCTGTACACCCATACAAACACGCTTTTACGTTTTTTTTTTTTTTTTTGTTCAGGGTTTTTATTTGAGCAGCCCTAATCTGAGAGAAAAGTAGCAGGGAGGAGGAGGGGGGGGGGGGATGAAGGCAGCGTGGCGGTGGAGCTGGCTGCCGGGAGGCTGCCCAGCGACCCCCGGGAGGCCGGGATGGCGACATTGGGGTGGAAGGGGACGGGACCGGGGACCCCCGGAGCCCCCTGAGGCGCTGCGGGGCCGGGACAAGCGGGGCTCGCTGCGGGGAGCCTCGGCTGCCGCGCGGCCCCACGCCATGGCGGCGGGCGCTCAGGAAATCGCGTCAGGCCCGGCGCCGGCAGGCGGGCAGGGGGCAGCGGCCGCCACCGAGCCCTCTCCGCGTGTAGCGACCGGGCTGGAAGCCGGAGCAGGAGCCGGGCCCGTGGCTGCTCCCCCCGGCGGCTGCGGGGCGAGGGCGGGCGGCAGGGGGCGGCTGGGAGCCGCGTGGGCGCGGAGGCTCTGCCCGGCGGGGGCCACCCCCGGCGGCGTCCCGGTGCCGGCCCCTCGGCAGCGGGCGGGGACGCGGCAGCCCCGGGGGCGGCGTGAGCGGGAGCGGAGCTCGGGAGAGCGCCGGGTTCGGGTGCGGGTCCGGGTGCGGGTCCGTGCGCCCAGCCCCGCGGGGATGGCGGCCTGAGCAAGAGCCCTTCGGCGGAGGTACGTGGCGCGTTGGGAGCGCTGCAGCAGGCTTTGAAGCACCGGCAGAGAGGTTTTAGAGGCCAGGGCAGCCAAGGTCACCTTGAGCGTGGTCCGGGGGCACGCTTCGTTTGTGTTCTTCAGGCATTCAGCCGCTCTTTTATTGTATATATCGTGTAGTTTGAGTAGTGATGCGCTTTAGTTAAAAAAAAAGGGTAACTGAAACTTAGAGTCAGCCAAGAAGAGGTTCCCGTATGGACTCGGGTTGTGTAACGATGCCCGGTGCGAGGCTGAGCGCTGCGGCTGCTGCTGGGGTGCACCTGGTGCGGGCACGGACGGGGCTGCAGGGAGGCAAAATGCGGGGATGGGGCTGTGTGGGGCCTTGCTCCTGGAAATCCTACACGGGAACGGGCTGGCTGCTGGGGGGCTCGTGGCTGGGCTGTAACGTGGCATTGCAGGGACAGATGCAGGAGGCAGAGTTGCTGCTTTATGGTATTTTTTGCTAAATTAAAACGCTGGCTCCTCTCTTGATGGGACACCCAAACGAAACGGTTTAACCTGTAGGCTTTTGCAGGTACACAATTCTAAGTTGTTTTGGTACGTTTGGCCTCCTTTTTCATTTGTTTGAGGGAGAATTATTTACCTTGCTTACCATACAGACGATAAATCATCTGTTTTAAAATAATTGTGCAATTTTAGATCTTTTCAATGTTTTTTAATCCAGCGAGCCCGTCGTATCACGGATGGCAGCAGCATGTTTGGGATTAGGGGTGTGCTTTGCACAGAGCACTCCTCCGTCCGAGGAGGTTGTAAACGGGTTTGACTGCAGCTAGAGCAGGCACATAAAACTTACTGTGGGATAGGACTGGGAGAGGGCATAAAGGAAATTTTATCAAATTGATTGGTGTCCTTCAGAAGGAAATGATGAAAGAATGAGGTCACGTAGTGCAAGAGAATAGTAAACTTTTAAAAGCGGCTGAAATGTCCTGGCTGAAATGTCCTCTGTATCCTTGTGGCCAAATGGCTTAATCCACGCAGTGAAGAACAGCGGAAAAGCCTGAGGGGGCTGCGATGACCTGTAATGGGAAGAGGAGAAGGGAAGGAAAAACATGCACGTAGCTGATTGGTATACCACATGCACGCAAATCGAATATGGTGGGTTAAATCCTGCTGGTTTCTGAGCGTAGTGAAACTTCTTCAGAATCTAACTTTTACTGAAAGGTGCCAAAATACCCATTAGCTAATTAATTGTTAGATACCTACCCTGAAACGATACATGCATGAGTATTTTATAAACAAATACATATTATTTTACAGCTTCTGATCTTCAGTTCAACTCGTGTGTCATGGATGAAACTGCGTTGTCCCTTGGAACGATAGATGTTTCGTATGTGTCCACCTCAGCAGAGTGCAGCATCGGTAGATGTAAGCATTCCAATGAAGAATGGGTAAGTAAAAATTGCAAACGTGGCTGGCCATGTTTGCCTTTTGTTTTCTCATTTTTGTATGCAGGTTGAAGGTGAACTATTTTTTTTTTTTAATCATCTCTAATGCATGATACAGTTTTGGTTTTAGTAACTTGAAATGTAAGGAAGAAGAAACAGTTCAGTGCTGTGCCAAAGACTAATGATGCTGGATAGGGAAAACCTTCATATTGAACTCTATTCGTAGTCTCACACTCTACTGGTGTGACGTTAGTAATCATTTTATATAATAGTAGACGTGCAGAATTTCATTCTGTAGCAGGCTGAGGTCAAACAGAAAGCTGGTTCCTGTTCCAAAAGAGGTACTTGCTTGAAATGTGCAAGGGAAAAGGAGCATGAGTCTAAAGATGCACAGTGATGTAACCGTTAGAGTCAGAGCTATTCATGCGGTACAGCAGGCAGAGGAAACTTGGTAGATAAAAATAAGGAGCCTATTAAAACTCGATGTCCTCTGAGCGAGTCTGGGGATTTGGAGGAGGCAAAGGGGGAAGGAGCGGAGAGGGTTAGGTGGAGCACAAAGCCACATGGGGATGAGCTGGGTGCTGGTTGGTTTAGTAGTATAGGTCAGGAGAAATTAGGAGAGGAGGAGTTTGAACTTAGTACAGAAGAAGGGTTGGAGACATGGTCAGAGTTGAGGAAAAGGACAGATGTCCTGACAGCTGGGTTTTGTATCTAGCTAGGAGTAGGATACATTACACAGCAGGCTGCTGGAACAGAGAGGTCTGTGAGAGAGTGGGATAAAAGCAGGCAAGCCAAAAAGATGGGAAAGGTTTTGTAAGAAAGTGGTGGTAAGTTTGGTCTGGGATTGGAGGCAAGCAGAAGCATTTTTGCTACAAAGTTGGTTAATGAGGAGTTAGCATTACTGAGGGTGATAGAGAACAGAGTGGGCCAGGCTTAGCATTTTGGTGCTTAGTTATTTCAGTTGAAGAGTTAGCCTTGGAATAAGTGCAAATTCATACAGCTTGCCAGGTGTGATATGTGCATATTTTTGTTTTCAGTCATCTTCAGCATTGCTTTTGACTTTCTGGTTGTTTCTCAGTGGGCTGGCTTTCTCACTGGGTATGTGATGATCTGTATTTGTGTTTCTAAGCCATGTGCTTGCTGGTTTTAAGGTACTGGTTCTACCACACTTTTCTTCCTTTTGAACGAGCTATTTTAAACATATATCTTTGTATTTTGCCATCTTTTCATTTTTGTTTGTTTCTGTGGCTTCCTTTTTGTTAAAAACTTACAATATTTGGTTTAAAAAAATTGGAGTCTAGTGGACCTGATACTTATACTCAGGGAAGCAATAATGCAGTAGACTTTCATGGGAACAGCCAATGTCTTTGTAAGTCTTGTAGTTAAGTATATTTTTGTTGTGTCCCAACAAACAGAACATGTTCTGTAAGTGCACTTACTTATGATTTTTTCCATTCTATAATCTTATCCTAACACTGGAGAAAGCACAGTGGTTCCTTTTTCATGTTGCTTTGAATAAAACTGCCAAAGAACAGCCTACAGAGTCAATGGAGTTAATGTTTCGTGTATATTCAAATTGCAGTTTTACAGGGTGTTGTCTGGTAAAAGCTTGAAATGCATTGCTCATATTATGAGCACCTTTACGTTAGCATGTAATTTACAGTTAAATTCTTCACCTTTTCTCAGCTGTCAATTTCCTTGCTGTTTTGTAGTAGAGTTATTGTTTATTTTAATATTTCACATGTCAGCAAATGCTGCAATGCTCAAGATATACAAGTACAACACGATGTTTTGCTTTTGTTTTTGCTTTTTATTTTTAAATCACATCATTTGGAGATGAAATAATTTGTTTTAGAAAAAAAATCTTTAAAAAACAAGTACTGGTTTCAGGATTATTTTATTTTTTTGTGATAGTTTTGTGCGTGTTTCTGGCAGCACCTCTAATCAAAAGTTTTCAAATACCCATTAAAACATATGTTGCTGGATATTGACATGGTGTTCTTTTGTTCCATAGGGAGAGTGTAACTCTAGGCCTCCTCTCTTCCGATCTGCCACTTTAAAATGGAAAGAGACTCTGTTGAGCAGAAAAAGGCCATTTGTGGGACGATGTTGCTACGTATGCACTCCCCAGAGCCGGGTAAGAAGATTACAGGCTGGATTATGTTTGACAATAATGCGTAGTTACAGTGTAATGAAGTTTCAGAAGTTTTCTTACTTTCAGAATTAAGGTCAGAATGTTCTTGCTTTATAAAGGAATATAGTTTTTCTCATTTGTTTGTGGTTATATTTTCTTTGTCATGGAATTAATGGATGACACAGATCTATTGTGATGCTTTGTCTCCTGCTATTCAGTGCGGACTTCGTGCACAAAACTGTCCAGCTCTTCAGAATTAGTACTGTGAAAATGTATGGAAAAAATTATCTGCTCTACTGGATTAGTAACGGGAATTTGGCGCTTACAAAAGTGTTAAGGCTTATTTTTAGGATGCTTAATTCTCTATCCACACAACGTGCACAGTTTTGAAGTAAGCAATGTACTTCCCTTCAAACTTGAAGAGATCAATCCTGTGCTTGAGAAGACAGCTTGGTTTTCTGCACCCAAATAGTTCTTGGCTTGTCTGCCCATCCTGGCAGCAAGACGTGCCAGTTACAATGGCAGGGATATTTGTCTGCTGGGAACAGCATCAAGAGGGTGGCACTGGAGACGTTATGCCAGCTGGTTTAAAATGTGACCTTTATTGAACTGCATTGAGCAGGTTTTCTGTAGGCTGAAGATGTAAAATGCTGATAAATGGCATAATGTAGTTTGCAACAAGTTCATCATCTGGCTTGACTGTGTGTACACCGCAGGCTTTACATTGCACTCAGCTACACCTGCACTGAGCTCCTTAATTGGCTGGACTGGAATAAAAATTTGCCTTTTCCTTTGACTAAGGAAAAGTTGTTATTTCACTTTATTACTATGCCCAAAATAGAAAGCTGCAGCAATGATACACAAACGTGGGATAGAAATCCGAACGTGCTGTGAAGAGTATGTATGATATGGGCAGCAAGACAGGCAATTAGAGAAACTGGGACTGCTTCTAACAAACAGTGGAGTGTTTTGACTTGTAAAAAGGTGTGTAGTAATCCCTAGGTAGGGCCATTATGCATTTAGTCATTAGGCTATTAGTAATTAGGCTATTCCTCTCAAGTTGGGGATTACACTTCAAGAAGAAAAATCTTGTTCTGTATTTTGTCCGTTTAATAAGAAATTACTAGTCCTGAGATCTCACTTAGGAATGAGGCATGACCTGATAAAGTCCTTTTTTGCATTATGCCCCAAGAAGGTACCGTTCTTGCTGCAGACAACAACAAAGCAGATCCTCTCATTAGAGTCCACATGTTTCACTTTTTTTTTGAGCTGCCTGTTCAGTTAATTATCTCAAGGAAGAGGGAGAGATGAGCAAGACAGATTCCCATAGTTAGCTGGCCAAGCTAGCACGTTGCTGGTGCTATAAGTGGCAAGTCTGTTCCCTCTTACGTTCTTCCTGCTCTCCTGTGGCTGATAAAGTTCACCAGCCAAGCAGAACTGCCTGCTTTATTTATTTATTTAGTCTGTGGCTGTCTTAGTTTTCTGCCTTACCTGAATGAATTTGGCTCATTAAGGGGTCTGATATTCATCAGTGCTAGTGGTGATGTAAGTTACGAGGTGGGGAGGTGGTGGGAAAGGGTAGGGCAGTGTGGGAGCTGGGCAGCTCCCGTGTGGTGCAGAGCTGGGAGATTAGCTCACGTCGTCTCACAGAACCACATCTTCTGCCTGGCAGAGGATCGGGGCAGAGTTAAACAAGGAAAAGCTGAAGTGTGACGAGGCATCTGGAGGATGAATTTCAAGGAGCAAGTTTATAACCTAATGAATGGTTAGCGCACTGGAGTGGACTCAGGCGTTCAGTGATGCTTCTTCAGATTTGTTGCTGATTTTTGGGAGACCAAGAAGTCATCATTGTGCACAAAAGTTATGAATGAACATTGTGAGAAATTGGTGTTAATTGAAAGTTTCCGTTTAAGTGCCTAAAGTTACAATTTGTCGATTGTGCGTACTACACAGCTGTGCTTTAACATGGGGCAAGAGTGTTTGCTCCCACTGCAGTGTGTAATTTCTACCTGATTTGCAAATGACACGGGACACTCACATCTTTCAGTATGTGGCAAATTGAGTGTCCTAAACAAACTACAAACAAATAAGGCTCTTATCTGTCTCCCATTGCAAAATTGGTAATGAGGCTGTTCTGTAGCTTTGCTGTTGCTGGTAACCATCTTTCTCCTTAACTTCCCTGTCTTTGACTTCCTTGAAATGCACAATCCCAGTGATTTTACCTATAATTCCCTGTTGGCATGGTGCCAGTTTTAAAATTAGTTTCTTTCTGCCCAAATAATATTTAATCTTTTGGTCAAGGTTCTTAGCTGGAAAATGGAAGATTAAAGTTCAGGTCTGCTTGCCAGGGAATGTTTGTTTGTCCGAAGTGGAACTGCTCCCAAACTCATCGCAGAGCAGTTAATAGTCTGACATGGAGAGCCTTTATGGAGGAGGCTGGACTGAGTTTGTTGTTCAGGCAGAGCAGGAATGTGAAGACAGTTTGCCATGTAACCATGGATATTCTCACCCCTGGGCTGCTGTTATGTGATGCCTGATCCGCTGTCAAACTGGGTGTCACAGGCTGAGTGTAGAAAGGCTCGTGGTTTTACTAATGCTGAGTGTGGCTTAATGAATTTCTGTCTCAAATAAGAGTTCTGTATTGTGACAAGTCCCGGTTTATGTTACACCAGAATATAATAAATAAAAAAAATCTGGCTTGAAGAATGTAACCAGAACATTTTTCTGTATGCAGTGAAGCCTAGAGAATACACTGGAAGTACTGGAGTTGGGAGTAGTGACTTGCTGAATTTTATTTTCATTTCAAAACGTTTTCTGTATACTTTGTAAGGAAATTTAGCACTTCTCTGCTTTGCCTTTTATAATAGAGGTGAAAAATACTGCATTATTTTATTTGTTGTTAGGAATGTAAAGAGGTGACTATTCTTACATACAGAAACGGTCTTCTAATCTTCTTCTCCTTGTTTTTACAGGATAACTTCTTCAACTCTAGTATTCCTTCTTTGGGTCTACGTAATGTCATATATATCAATGAAACACATACCAGGTAAAGTAGGAAGTCTTTCTTTTACTTTTGAAATTCAGTGTGTTCTAATCTTATGGCAGGGAAATCTCTAGGATAGTCCAGACTGAGTGAATATACATTGCAGGCCTGAAATGTAGGAATTGATGCTGACTTCAGGAAAGTAATATACTTGTAAAATTCAGCTGTGTGCATTTGGGCACAGGACAAAGTTCTTTGGGATTATTGGCAAGGAGTGTAAAGGTCAGACCTATTTCACAAAAAAAAAAGGCATTTTTTCCTTCATTGCAAATGGCAGCATCTGCAGTATAGTGCTGAGAGGAGCTGTTTTATTCCCGTACTTAAGAATGACTTTGGGCTGCATTTTAATTTACTGAGCAAATCTGGCTCACAATTTAGGCTTTCACTACTATTACTAATGACAGTTAAATCTGAAAATGTCTTGCTAGACTGTGACTCCTCTGCCTCGGTGGCAGAGTGCAGCTCTTGAAAGATGGTGTATTCAACGTAAAAATGGGTATGTATTTTTGTGCTACTTGAATTATATTTTGTCTCCTTCATTTTGTTCTTTGGAAAGTTAATAATGCTTGCTGAAGTTTTTGCAGTAATCATTAGCATAAGCAGATTCTGCAGTGTTTGTGGAACCAGAGCAAACAAAGAGAGGCCAGCAGCCTGAAAGAAATGAGCCAAAGTGTCTGAGTGGAAGAAAGGCAGTATTGTGCTGTGCTTGAGAGGGAGGAAGCTAATGTTAGAGACTGTTCTTTCTTCAATTTGAATTAATGATTTTTTTAAGAGTTGAGTCTGTAGTTTAGAAAAATAACTGAAGTAGTGTTCAACTTTTTATATTAGTTTGAGAAGTCTCATCCTTGAGTGCTTTTGAATAGTCAGAGATTCTTAAATTAGAAATATAAGGGCAATGAAATATGGGTTAATGAATTATTCTGAAATAAAATGCCTTTAGCTAAGAATGTTATTAAAATCCTCAATTCTCAGACTATAATAAAATTCTGAGGTCCCCTGGGGTTCCACAGTAACAGGTGTCTCCATAAGCTTCCGAAGGCCAAGAATTATCAGCGGCCTTTTTCTGAGGTGTGAATATGTCAGTTTTGGTAATTTGGAGCAAGATTCTGAACAAAATAATACATCTTGACTGGGTCTGCTCTGTGTGTTTTTTCTTATGTCCATGCTACATGATTAGAAAAAAAGTTTTTCTAATTGTTCTGCATTGTGTCTAAGCTTTAAAATTAATACACAAGTACCTAGACAGGTCTGTCTAATAGTTGCATGCTGTTACAATTTGTTCTTAGTTACAAAACCTCTTGACAGAAAGAAGCATATCTCCTTCGCTCTGCTATTTTGAAAAATCAATAAAGCTATCTCAAACTCAGGTGGGAAGGGGAAAATGGAAAAGCAATTAAAACAGCATCACCAATCTACTTTCCAGACAACATGGTTAGCAAAATTCTTTGTCCTTAGAGACAGTCTGACTATTTGTGTGTTATGTGACAGTTTTGATTGCTTGTGCATATGCACTCATCCCAATTACAGGAGTTGTGGTGAATTCTGTTTGACATTTTTGCAGTATGCAAGTTTCTTCTCATCTTTTATAACTCTTTTCAGTGTATTTACACATGTTGTAATGTGGTAGGGGGGTTTAACGGCCAGCATTGGCAGCTCAGGTGGCCACAAGGAAGTGAGACCTTGGCAGCGTTTCCATCTGGGGCACCCACTGGAGCATCAGCAATACATTGCACTGCCAGTCCTAAGCACAGACTTTTTGTGAAGAGGGATGAAAAAAGGGAGGGGCTTTGTATGCTTCAGTAGTTTCCTGTGCTTCGTTTTGTATCCCTGTATTTCCTTCCATGTTGCCCTACTGCTGTGTCCTTAATGGCACTACAGGCAGTTGCTTTCTCACTCGGTAGAGGCAGAGGGTAGAGAAAACTGTTAATCAGGCCCCAGACTTTGTACCTAGTCCCAGCAATATACTTCCTTCTTTCTTGGATTAACAGCTTCTCACGGTTTTCTCCTCTGTATTCATGAAGATCTTTCAGCAGTAAAAGTGCAAGCTTCAAATACTTCCATGTGTGCGTAGTAATGAAAGAGCATTGCATAATACTGAATAATAATGAATAATCTCAAGAAGGGTCAGGGCTTAAGATACAAAAAATGCAGAAGTTTTTAAGTAGCACTTCGAAGAACTTTACTTATTTTTGTTTCTTCGTATTTATTTTTAAGGTTCCATTTTTTTTGGCCAGTTGTTTATTTTGAGGCTGACACTCAAACTTGCTTCATGTTTTTATAGGTACAGAGGATGGCTTGCAAGACGGCTTTGCTATGTTCTTTTTGTGCAAGAGAGGGATGTTCATAAGGGTATGTTTGCGAAGAATCTGACAGAAAATGTGCTGAATAACAGCAGGTAAGATAATGCAAAATATTTTTTTTTTGTATGACTAATACATTACATTATAATCTAAGAATTTGGAAACTGACGGCTTTGAAAACCATGCTCTTTAAAATATATTAGAAGGTGCAATGTCTTTAGCACAGACACTCAGGACTGTTGCTTGCAATTTCAGTTTGAATACTAAGAGGGGAGATTTGTAATTCTTAATCTTCAAATGAATAATGTGTAGTGGGTGGACAGCAGACTATGTACACAGAAAAATAAATTGCTGTGTGGAAACTCTTCAAACTTTTGTTTATCTAATTCAAGTTAAATCGTTATTACTAAAGCCATACTATTGTCATCAAAATTTTTCAGTGTTTCAAAAATAATGGGAAAATGGCATTTCAGATTACCCTAGTTTATGAAGCAACAATAGTGTGAAACAAAATTGGAAAAAGATTATAGAGTGTCTACACCCACTCTTTGTTTTGTGTAGCTTGTTTTCTGTCTCATCTACTGAATTTTAAAAGGCATGTTGATACCCTGATCAGCTAGTAAGGTATCTGTTTTCCATGGACACAGAGAAACACAGCCACATACCCACTCCTCCAGTCTAGTTTAGTCAGAGAACTCCCCTGAATTTTTGTTCAAGTCCCAGCCAAAGATGATGGTGTTGCTTTTGTAAAACAATGCAAACTACCTTGCGCCACAGTTACGGTCTGTTAATCCACTTAATCTCTCTTATATATGTTTTAAATGGGGAAAACAGCCCATATAAAATTTAGTTACACTTTGTAAAACTGAGATTTCAAGTGTGGAGATATTGTAGAAATGCAAAATAGCAAATGCATAAATCTGTCTAATGAGGTAAGTGAAATTTGCTATGGTAGTAAAAACAAAGTATGAACAAAGAGGAGATTTCAACTGCGCTATTTGCAGTTTTAACATGATTAATCATTTCTGAAATTCAGTGATCACTTAGTATCAGTGATCAAGTGTGTACATACTGTTTTATGTACCAAATCTGAGTACATTCATCCATCATCCACCTCTTTAATTCAGAGGTTAGCAGTACTGAATTAAATTGAATTAATTTGGAATACACAAAACGTTGGTGTGACTTTTAATCTTCTTTTATGCCTGCAAATTACTCTGGTAGTAGTGTATAGATTATTCCTAGCAGTTGTTGTCTGTCTTGAACTGTCTTGAACTATTGCAGAACTGTCTCATAAGTGTTACTTTTTAATATTAGAGTACAGAAGGCCATCGTAGATGAAGCTTCTGAACCAAGTGTTCCAGGTAGTTTTGCTCAGACGGATCCTAAAGCTATCAACAAAGTGAAGAAAAAAGCTAGGAAAATTCTCCAGGAAATGGTAGCAAATGTGTCACCGGCTTTAATCAGGTAAGGAAAATGGCCCATCAACATTGTCAATGGATAAAAGAACAGTCAAGCTGTCTCTGTATTATAACAACAGAGCTTGTAACATGTTATTCATAGTTAATGAATAATTATTCATAAAAAGTCCTTTTCTAACATCACCTAGCGAAATGGTTATTACTCTTGATTGTCAGGTACAGCAGAAACCCTTCCTTTTTTCAAGGGATAAATCCTATGATGTGATTAAATGCAAGCATGTTTTTTTCCTCCCAAAACTAGGCTTGTTGCTAATGCTTAGACCAATGTTAGTATCCTTTGTTGTTTGAGGCTGATACAAGAAAAAGCAGCTAGCTGCAGGATCTTAGACTGTGAAAGATCCTTTTTTCCAGTAACACATTGAATATCATAGCCTGTAGTTATAAATGTCTTAGAGTCTTATCTTAGGTATATACGGCTTCACTGCTAAAGATCAATTTGCTTCTGTCATGTTCAAAGTCCTTTCACTCACTTTTGTAATGCAAACCCTACCTCTTTTTGTAACTACGTTAAGTTTTCCTACAAGACCAGATTCACCATGTCACCTAACATGTTTATCCACGTGCTTAGTTACTGCAATCGATCATAGGACCTCTGTTAGCTTGCCACATACATACAGTAGTCTTCGTGGTGTGAACAGCCTGCACTGCAGTTGACACAATTTTTGTGTCATAATTACAGAAGGCTTTATGATAGCAAAGAGTTGTTAAGCAATCTGATTTCATAGTAAGGTTTCTTGAATATGAAGTAATTGGATTTTATGGCTTTGTCTTTAGTCGTCTGGAAGCAATATAAAAATGAAGGCAGCGGTGAATGAAGTTCTTTGAATTATGTTTGCTCTTTTTTCAGGTTGACTGGCTGGGTGTTACTGAAGTTGTTTAATAGCTTTTTCTGGAATATTCAGATCCACAGAGGTCAAATAGAAATGGTCAAAGCAGCAACAGAGGTAAGGGTGGGGTAAGAAAAAATATCTGGTAAGGTATATTTCTGATGGAGTTTCTCTTAATTTTTACAGTGCTTTCTCTTTTCAGAAGAGTTCTTCTAAGTCTCTGTCGTACCAGATTCTAGACAGATCTGTCTTCAGCTCAGAAATAATGTTTTTAATTAAATGCAATGTTCTTTGAGTTGTGTAACCTAAAATACTATGTCAGCGGTGTCTTCATCTTTGCTTCAGGATCAGATTTTAACTGTAAGGTTGAATGATTATCTCACATAAACCTGCATCCAGCATTATTTCTTTCTGTGCTGAGACAGCCAGTAATAAATTAGTAGGTATGTTTAGGATTTTCAGAATTTCTCTTACATTAATTTGGAATAAAAAAATTGAAGAACTTTTCTTCCTTGTTAGCAATCTATTCTCAGTCCTGCAATACTTACTGAAATTGATTAAAATAACCCCTAAATTCAGGCATCTTGTTTACACTCAACTGAATTGATTCTTTTTGCAGAGTTTACTTTATAAAGATGCATTAGATAAGTTTAAAAAAAAAATGGTTCCTGATATTTTCCGTTACGTTTGGTTATGGTGTTGGGAACCCCACTATTTGTAGATTCTTGTTGATGTCTTATAGAAAGAAATAGCAACATTTTGGTGATGTTGATTTGGTCACATCCCTTGAAACTTTTTGATCGTTTTCTCAGTACTGTGAGTCTGTAGAATATCAGTGGTTGGTAATGTCTGGTAATGTTTACATCTAAAAACTGCAGTCCTTGAAAATTAAAAAGTAGAATTAATTGAAATATTCTCATTGTTGTCACAGCTGAGTGAAAACCAGAAGTCAACAAACTGAATGTTGGCAACATCAGTTTTGATAATATGCTAGCAATCTTGATGACAGATTTTAGAAAAGGAATAATGTTCCACAGTTCTTATCAGTTGTCTTTTTTTTTCTTTTTCTCTCCTCTCCATAGATGAATTTGCCCCTTATTTTCTTGCCTGTTCATAAATCTCACATTGACTACCTGCTCCTTACATTCATACTTTTCTGCCATAACATCAAAGCACCTTATATTGCTGCAGGGAACAATCTCAACATCCCCATCTTCAGGTAATGATAATAAACTATGTGGAACCTCACTATTTGAAGAAGGCTGAAGTAGGGGAATGATCAGTTGACCAGTTGTGCACTATATCATACATCCACTTGTAAGGGCATCAGTATTACTGGGCAATTCTGTAGAATTTTTTGGCTCCTATTGCATGCTTGGAGAGAGACCATAACAAAATCCTTTTGTGAAATTAAGTGGGATAAAGAATAATATTAATTTCTTCTAGGAGTCTCAAAGTGAGTAGGTGAGTAAAGAAAGATTAATATGTGAAAACCATATGTGAATAGGCAGCTATTCTTTGTGAAGTTACATGAGATGACTATTGGGCAGTGACAGTACTGAGTGAATAGTACTTTGTGGGAAAGCACTCCAGTTTGATTTCTGTTTAAATTATATTTCTGGTGGCTGAAGAATGTCTGAAGATCTTTTAGGTATTTTTTTTGTCAGTGACAAAGAACTCAGGAATACCTGATCTCTGAAGAGCCACTGGACATTGTGGGAAATAGCAAGAAAAGAAGAATATCTTGACTCAGAGGGTGTTTTGCACCACTAGGTGCTGGTCCATGATCATCCCAGTAAGAAAGGCACTCAGATGCTACGGAATATTGTTTAAGATGCTTTTAATTGGAGTTAACGCTGTAAAGAAGGAGATACTAGCAAGGACGTCCCTTTAGATGCTGGGAACCCTGAGTTGTGCAGCATCCAACAGACCTCTGATATACATGCAGCATGCTGCAGATGCTGCCCACAGGACAGGTTACTACATTTTGATCACTCAAGCTTGTACAGGATCTTATTGCAAGAAAACAGCTGTATCCATCATTTTTTCTGTCAAACAGAAAGGACATTCTTATGAGAACTTCGTGGTGTACTTTTAGATAAAGACAAGGCCACACAGGTGGTGTAATTGCTGGCATTAAGTGGGAGCTGCCTGTAGCTTCCTCTCTTAAAACAAACCAGCTGAGGTTATCCTGCAGCCAAGGGATGTTTGCCTCACAACACAGGCATGAAGGCCAAGCTGTACATGCAGCACAATGCAGATTTGAGCTAACTCAGGTTAACTGAATTTTTGGGTCACTAGCTCCTTGATGTACAATGGTCAGGATCATTACCGAGGGTAAGTGGTCTGTTCACGTAGTGACATTGAGCAAGACTGTGAGTCTTTAGTAGCCTATTTCATTAAAAACAGTAATGTTTATATGTGATCCCATCATGTGCAAGTAGAATAATACATTTTAGTCTTACGTAAATTTAGTAATTTCAGTTGCTGTTGTGTGCTGGGAATTTTACACTGGCTGTGTAGTAGTTTCATATAATCTGAAACCAATTAGTCTATTTCTTCTTTATTGTGTAGCACATTGATCCGCAAACTAGGAGGATTTTTCATTCGGCGAAAGTTAGATCAGAGTCCTGATGGTCGTAAGGACTTCCTCTACAGAGCTTTGCTCTATGTGGTATGTACTTGTCTTTGTGTCCATAGGTAGCATTTCAGTTGGGTGGCAAGTAGGAGAGTAATTTCCATCAGTCTGGGGAGGGTTTTTACTGCTTTGAATTCGTCTTGGGGTTCATGTCAGAAAAGCAGGATACGTTTTTGTATCAAGTCTTGAATGTGTGAAATAAGAGAGAATGGAATGCCTGGTACCTTTGAGGATCAGAAGATTCTCACCTTGCATAATCCTCGTTAAAGTAAGTGGAATTAATCTCTCTGAATTAATATTAAACTTCAGTCTTGTTTGTCTGATTTCTTTTGTACTGGGGCCTATCTACAGTGATTTTATTAACTTAATAGAAGCCTCTGTTTATGATATGTTGATGTAGTTCTTTGTGTAACTCAGTAAAACAGCTCTATTTGCATCTCAGAAGATGGGATATAGTAAGGAACCAGAAGAGACATATGCAAATCTGCTAGATCAACTGTTGCTAGAGATGTTCTTGAACAAATGGCAGTATACTTCTTTTATATTCATGCAAATTAAACTGCAGTTTGGTCTGGGTTTGTGTCAAGCAGTAATTATTGCCTTTTTTTTTGTTCTTACAAGTATTCATGCCAACTCAGGGTCTTCCATTGTTTTAAAAGGAAATGTTTGCTGCTAAGGAGCAATATGTTTTAAATGTGAATTTACCAGTATACAAGTATGTGAAGATACTTATTTTTTCTTTCTCTTTGTATTCAGCACATAGAGGAACTGTTGAGACAGCAGCAGTTTTTAGAAATATTCTTGGAAGGCACAAGGTCTCGAAGTGGAAAGACATCCAGTGCTAGAGCGGGTCTTTTATCTGTGGTGGTGGATGCTCTCTTCTCAAATGCTACTCCTGATGTCCTAATTATACCTGTGGGAATTTCCTATGATCGCATAATTGAAGGTCACTATAACAGTGAACAGCTGGTAAGAGCAATTTAACAGCTTGTTTTGCCTTGGGGATTTTCTGTTTATGTGCAGGAGAATGTGTTACACAGTTAAATTATGTGCTAGTAGTTCTCTGTCACATGCACTTGGCATTAGTGATGAAGAATGTAGAGCCATGAATCACAGAGCCTCTCTGATAGGGAGTGCCGAGGTATAGGTAACATAGTTCTAAATGCAAATCCATGACATAAAAAATAATACATTCAAATGGTAATACACACAGAAAACAGTAGTTCTCTAGACTTACTTGAAGTTATAAGGTGTGTCAGAAGATTTGGCCTTGTCTGTTGGATGCATTTTTAATTTTGAACATAACTTTTTAATTGCAAATTGGAAGAAAACAACAACAAAAAATACCCAAAAACAAAACAAAAAGAAATAACACCCAAACCCAACTACTACCATATTTTCCAGGGCAAGCCTAAGAAGAATGAAAGCCTTTGGAGTATAGCTAGAGGAGTCTTCAGGATGCTACGGAAGAATTATGGGTGTGTCAGAGTAGATTTTGCACAACCGTTTTCCTTAAAAGTAAGTTTGGTATTTTGAAGATTTGTTTTGAAGTTTGGTTTTGCTGTTTCAGACATCTATTTTTACTTTCTCATTGTGGGTAGTCATTATTAGCAGAATTCTGCAGAATAGAATTTCTGCAGAATTCTATTCCAGCAGGACAAAAGTATGTAACTTCCCTGTTTCACTGAATGCATGAATCTTCAAACACAACTGTGTTAAGCTGAAATAGTTTCAAAGTTGACATAAAGTATCATGTTATTTTTGAATTAGTGTAAATATTTTCATTGGTGTTTTTTTGTTTGTTTGTTTTAACAGCTTTTGAAGTGATCTGTGTACTGTGTAGTAATTCTTTAAGTTGTATAGATGTTTGTAGTTGAAGGAAACTGGTTACAGTTCTTCAATTTAAGTAATTGAATGGTTAACGCTATTGTTGAGGAACAGTACTTGTCTCATTGGATTTTTAAAGTTGCTAAGCAAGTTAGTAGTTATAAAGTCACCATGGATATATCACCAAATCTACATATTCCATAGTTCATCATTAGTTTTCACCTATTGCCTACACTAATTCACAAAATACTGTTCTGTAGTTTCTCAGGGAAGGGTCTGGTTCACTACTAGCTGCTTTCACTTTCTTTCCCTTATCTCTTTGCAGAATTTGCTAGTATTATACTTAATTTATCTGCACTTCACTAATCTGTCTTCTGCTACAGTATACCTTTTTTTTTTTTTTTTTTTTTTAAGTGTGACTTTAATAAGATTAACTGCTGTAACAACAACCTACTAGAACATTATTCAAATTAATTAGGCATTCTTCTTTCTGCCCTACTTCTCTCAGAAAAGCAGTAGGTTGGAGAGCTTTGGAGGGTTCAATTACCACAGCATGAAATTATTGTGACTGTCTGCACTGCATTATAATTAGTGTAGTAAGGAAAGATATTAATTCACTTCCAAAGAAGAAGGCTTGGGTCACTTCCAGGCTATTCTTGGTAGTAAGCTAATGATTATTCTTGGATCAGTATAAGGAAAAGAAGGTTATCTGCCCTCTTAATCTAGTGAAATACTGATCACTCTATACCTTCCTAGCAGCCTCTGCCAAGTCTCATTTGTATGTGCATTCTTTGTTGTACTCCAGAAACAGAATAAGCATGACATAAATTGTTTAAGTATGCGTTAACCAAGATTTGCAAAAATGTTGTAACTATGTCAGTTTAAGTTGATATAGCTATATCACAGCAACTTTTTCTAAGATGAGTTTTTTGGGGTTAATTTTGAGATTTTGAAGTTCTGTGAATACAGATTTAGAAGCAGAAGAGGGAGAGCTGACTGTGAAAGCCCTTTAAAAAGCTTTCTTGAGAGAGAACTTTTTCTGACCAGCAGGCTAAGTGGCTCTGTAGTTTCCCACATTAGTCTTCATAGGAACTGGAAGAACACAGTGTCCTGAAAACAGAGTAATGTAAATGCTAACCTGTAAGGAGAGTCTTCTTAGAAGTTTGGGATTCAAGAATTCCAAGTATGTGGTTTGATGCCTGCTTCCTGGGTGCTTCAGTTCTGTGATGTCTTACAGATAAAGCTTCCATAGTGGTGTTTACCTATGGAGATGCTCCCTGTGCTGGTGTTTGAGGAAAGAAGCAACAAGCAATAATTATAATCTCTTTGTGGGTTCTGAATGAGTACTAGACTTTGCTCTCATTCATGCTAATGAAGGCAGTTCTCATTAGTTTAATCACGGAGAAGCTAGTCTCAAAGGACTTCTTCCCAGCAAGATGCTGACAGGGATTGTGTATTGTTTTTTTTTTTGTCATTATTTCAGCAAGTATGGATTCCTTGCAGTGGAAAGTTTTCCTTTTCATAAAATAGAATTAAAAGAGAATAACGTATTGCAAACTTGTCACTTCTGTAAACTTATTAGTACTCTTTTAATGTAAGCTATTTTTAATCACTGTTGCATTTTTGAGTAATTGCCTTTTTCATATAAATAGTGTGAATGCAGTTGAATGCAGAAGTAAGGTGGGAAAAGTACAGAAAACAAAAACAAAAATCAATCTTTCTCTTAATAGGAATACGTCAACAGCCAAAGTCAAAAACCTGTGCCTGCTCCTCTTTCTCTGGAACAAGCTTTGTTACCAGCTATACTTCCATCAAGGTAGAGATTTTTTTGTTTTTGTTGAGGAGAGGGATGACAGGTTGATATTTTTTTTCCACTTTTCCTATGGCTTTTATTATGCTGCATTACATTTCAAGAAATGCTTGAACTCCCCAATGATTATATGATTATAACTGTGCAGTTTATTCCAAGAGTTGCATTCTTTCTGGGATTTTTTTTTTTCAAATAAGCTTGAGGAGGCTTTTTAAAAAAAGATTTAATTATAGTGACCTCTGTTGGTTTAATTTTAAATTTTACACAATAATTTAGTCAGCGAAGAAAAATAACACTCTTATTGAAAAAGGAAGAGTGTGTTTTTAAAATCCACAAACATCTCAGGTGGATTTTTGGTATCATTCCAAACCAAATAGTGAGAACTTGTGAGTGAATACCACTTGTTCAAGGATATGACTCACCCAGAAATTAAAAACTTCACCATAGGGCTAGACTTGCAAGTATTACAAAGGCTTGGATTTTAGTTGAAGTCTTTGCTTGACTTTTACAAACCTGTGTGGTCCTAGTAAAGACAAAATCATTTATCTTTGGAAAGTTTGAGGTCCGTACAAAAGACCATTTCTAGCTTGTGTGGCTGAGCTGAAAACTGCCTTCTAGGCAGATTTGCTTAATCTACTTCTGTCTGTATTCACTGAAAAGAGCTGTGGGGTGCAAGTGATGTAATAGCAAATTCATGAATAGCCATAGGACGGGTGCAAGTGATGTAATAGCAAAGTCATGAATAGCCATAGGACAAGGCAAATGTTCTGTTTGCCCTTTTTATTTTGGTGTTCTTATCTTGGTTTGTTCTTTAGTGTGAAGAAAGTGTCTGGAAAAGTTGTAGACATTCAACTTTTTGTGGAGCTTGTTATGCATAACGTTTTGTGCCCTTACCAGATTTCATAGTGTATTTTTGCACTGTAGTTCAGTTAGTGTATCTAAAAAAAATAAAAATCAATGTAAATCTAAATGTCATAATAATTTTTTTTATTCTGTCTTTAGACCTAATGATACTGTGGATGAAGGTAGAGAGGCTTCGTTGCCTAACACCAGGGATATAACCAGTGAGCCCTACAGAAGAGAGCTGATAGCTAACTTGGCTGAGCACATTTTATTCAGTAAGTGTTCCAGTATCACTGTCAGCTACCTATTTTGTCTTGCTTGTTGCATGAACTAACTTGCTGTTTGGTAGTGTCATACTTCCAAGTTTTCTCCGTTCCAGAAGATCATTTCACGTGCTTTCTTGACAGTTCTCCCTCTTTTACCATCCTCCGGCCCCCTGGAACGCTTAATAGACTGTCTTTCTATCTGTACAAACCTTCTTTTTATATTGGTAACTTGTGTATTTTTTTATTAGTATACTGAACTTGATGTAATTTGAAGTGTTTGCATTGATATCAGTGTATCAATATTACATCGTGACTTCTCATTGCACCATGTAAGAAGTTACTGCAGTGTCTTGTAGGCTTTATTTATGTTACTGCTCTCATGAATTCATCTAGCTGCATGGGACGCTGGCTTAAAGGCGATGTGGTGTGCATTTCAGTTGGCAGGTCTGTGAATTCAGATATAAGAGATGCATACGAAACAGCACTTCTAGCTTAGTAAACTTCTGAACTTCACTCAGGCTTCTGAGTTCAAGTTACTGTAGTTTGATTACTTTAATATTTTACATGCCTGCAGGTCTCCAGAATTGTCTGTGGTCTTTACAGTACTTCTGTAGGGTAAATATGATCATCATTGTGTATTGCTAGAAGGAGCTGAAGCGCTAAGGGCTGAGATACAGTAGTGTCAGGGCATGCTTGAAATTCATTAGTTCATACCCTTTTACTGTTACTGTATAGACATAATATACTTCATGTTTCATTCAGAACATACAGTTCTCTGCCAGTATCACTAATTTTTAAAGTAGTGGCTAATGTTTCATTTGTAATGATGTTTTAAACTTTTCTGATAGTTGAAGCGTTTCAATTTAACTTTGTCTTGTTTACTTCTAGCTGCTAACAAGTCCTGTGCAGTGATGTCCACCCACATTGTTGCCTGTTTGCTGCTGTACAGACATAGGCAGGTAAGGCTTTTGTGCTGCATAAATGGCCAAACAGTGCTTTAAACTTGTTAATTAGAAGCATAGTCTGCATTCTACTACTACACGATACTGACGAAAGAAGAGAGATGCATTTGAAGTAGATTTCATGTACTCTTATATTTTGGTTAGGGGTGAATGCTTGGAGATAACGCATTATTGATGAGATAGTAAAATATGTTCGTATAAAAATAGATTTTCAAATTCAAAATTTAGTTACTCTTTTTTTAATGAGTAAATGGTTTATTAAAGAGTAAATGGTTTATGTCCATTGTGTTAAGATCACATTTTAGATCTCTGATGTTGAAACACATTTGCCACTGAAAACGCTAGCACCTCTTCAGTTAATTTTCAAATGAGTTTTGCTGTCCCTTGGTACTAGAATATTGTGGCAATTTGGCAAAATTATTCTAATGTTTAAAGGAACCTTTGTGCATGGGGCTTGGATTTTTTTTTCCTTCTACAAGTATGTTTGGCATTTTGTCTGAAATTCCTTTTCCCTCCAATTTGAAGCTTTTATTGCACATAAATTGAAAACACATTGAAAAATATTGGTCAGGTGTGTAATCTTCCTAGTCAAAAACAGTATCAGTATTCCCATCAGTACACTCTTCCAGTTTCCTAAAATAATGGGATGAAGGAAGCATTTTGTTATGTGGCCTGAAGCTATCTTGCCAAAAAATAAAGAAAGCAAGTTCTTCCCTATGTCTCTAACCACTTGTGAGTTCTGTTAATTACACTGTGGCCAGATAACCAATCATTCATTTTATAGTGGAGGTAATGGAAATACGAGATCTCTAACATGTCCTCTTACAGAATAACTTAAGTTTCTGTGGGTTGTGAAATAAACTAAGATTCAAACAAAAATCTTGCATTCTCAAATAGATGCATGTCTTTAATTGTATGTAATTCAAAACGCATGGTCTATTTCAGTAAACAAAAAGGCTTTCTAACATGACTGTTGGGCTTGGGATTTTTGAAAATCAACGTATCTTATGTGTTTGCTATATACATGTCACGTACAGATAAACTCGTGCAGAAAATTATTTTTACTTTTTTTTTTTTTTCTTCTAGGGAACTGATCTTTCCAGGTTGGTAGAAGATTTCTTCTCCATGAAGGAAGAGGTCTTAGCCCGTGACTTTGACTTGGGTTTTTCAGGGAACTCAGATGATGTTGTCATGCATGCCATCCATTTGTTGGGGAACTGTGTAAATATCACAAACACTAGTCGAAATAATGAGTTCTTCATCACTCCCAGCACAACGATACCTGCTGTCTTTGAACTCAACTTCTACAGCAATGGAGTTCTTCATGTATTCATTAAAGAGGCAATTATTGGTACGTGCTGGGGTTTACGATGGAAAGACATTCCTGTGACCCATGAAGTCAAAAAGTGCCTGCACTCGACCCCAAACCCAGTTTTCTATGTAATTTACTACTAGTATATATTTGTCACCTTCCTGTTTAAGCCCTTGTTTACCCTAACAATGTTGATGTTGAAGTAAGTTTGGTTTTGTTTTGTGGAGTGTTTCCACTCAACTTTCCCATCGTCTTTTATCATTCTTGGAAGTATTCATGTATTGTTCACTGCCATAGGCAAGGCACTGCCAGATTTTTGAGCCTATATGGCAGAAGCTGTGCTTTGTTTAGCAATGTTTTAATGAGAATTTGTTTCAACCTGAGATACTTTGGAAACAAAAGGAATAATAGTGATTCCATCTCCATTTTTCAGCTGCGTGTGTAATATTTGACAGTTTATGGATCTAGAAATAGACAAAGCTTTAGTTTAAATTTCCTTTGCTGTAAAGCTCTTTGGAAAAACTCTGATTATGTTTATTTCTGCTCCAGCCTGCAGTCTTCGTGCAGTTCAGAGTAAGAGGTACAGAAATGGTACCAATGGTGCTTCCCCCAGTTTGATTAGTCAAGAACACCTTGTCCGAAAAGCTGCCAGCTTGTGTTACTTGCTCTCTAATGAATTTACTATATCTTTGGTAAGTCATTGTATTAAATTGTTCACGTTTTTTTTTTTTTTCCCCTCTATTTTTGGTACTTAAAAGAGAGTTAATGCTTTTTTTTAAGTGTCTTGATTCTGATATGCTTGCTGTAAGTGCAGTCTGATGATAAAGGGCAGCAGGAAGTTGAACATCATTTGAAAAAAAAAAATAAAAAAGTGGTGTTACCATTTGTTTCAGGGAAATGTCTGAACATTTGAATGAATATAGTTGCATCAGGACAATTCAACCAAAAGCTATCTGGTTTCAGATAACATGTGAATTAACTTGCCACATTGTTGTTGCTTTATTGTTGCCTCAGCAAAAATCAGTCAGTCAGGTTTAGGGGATCCACACTAAGTGTATGCCAGCTGCTTGTGCAAGCGTTAAATGTGTGATACAGGGGTGAGCCTGAAGCTTTTCTACTCTGCTGCCATCAGGCTTGTCCTGAGAAAGAAAAGGTTGATCTCTTTGTCAGCTTCCCACAACTGTAGGTTGGACTTCTTTATCTTTTGCCTTGTTTATGTCATTAGACCATTACAACTATTATGTGTGCTCCCCAAAAGCTGTTTAAATATATTGATTTAAACAAATATAAGATTTGAGAGTACCAGATGAGTTTGCATGCATGATTGAAATTATAGTGAAATAAAGGACTCTAGATTCAAAATATAATCCTAATTTACATAGTTGTGCAAGAGTTCCACAGTGTTAAGAGTGTAAATTTTAAATATGTCCTGACATTGTTTTTTGTTTTGTTGCAAAACATTGAAGAGAACTCATATCTCAGTATTGAAAGATAACATGTATACCTACAATTTTCAGTGCTAGATTTTTTTTTTTAATACATACAAGTTACGTAGAATTTAGGGATTCTTCAATTCTTTCTTAAATCTGTAGACTTTTTTTTTGCCTGACTCTCACCTTTTTAAATGAAACATAAGCCAAATTTAATATTTTTGTCTGGGCAGTAGTATAGTTCATATGATAGAGTTCTTCAGTAATGTCATCCTTCTGCCTCCAGAGTTAATAACTGATTTTTTTTAAACTTAAAAATAGGTGCTTTTTTATTTAAAAAAAAAAAAAGTTTCAAAACATACAAGGCAATTTCTTAAAAGTGGAATTTTCTTTAAATTCCAAAGAAATCACTGCTGTAAGTCTGAATGATTTTACTTTTATGATGATTTTTTTCCAGAAAAAATCATCAGACAAAAAAGTGTTTCTGGCTGCCAGGATAGACAAGAGTGGTACATTCAGATTATGGTAATAAAAGAATGATAACTTGTTTAATAGGAATAATAATGCTATATCTAAAAAATTTATACAGAGTAGGGAACTGGTCTGTGTTTCTAATGGGTGTAATGGATGCAATTTTTTATTTTGTTATTTAGTGTATTTTATTTTGCTTTGCAGCCTTGTCAGGTGATATATCAAGTCTGCCACGAATCAGTGGAACGGCTAATACAGTATGGTATTCTTCTGGTTGCCGAGGTAAGATGACAGATAGTAAATGTGCTGTTCCTTGCACGTGACTTTAGCCGTAGGTAGTTTATGCTTGTTAGTTGTTAGTCTTGTTCTAAATATATGTTACTACAGAAGGCTGGTAACAAATGAACAAGTCTAGGCCTGATGCTGTTTGATTTTTACGTTTATAAGCATCAGACATTTGGGGGTGGTCAAAGTGAGCCTACAAATGACTGTGTAATGTCACTGTCCCATTCCATTACACCTACTAAAGATGACATATTTTATACTGCCTTGTGAAACGGGGATTTATTTTATTTTTGGAGTCCTTAAGAATTGTAGTATAGCTGCACAGATGTTTAATTTCTATTTGTAAAAGAACAGATATTTTGGTGCTCCTGGACTCCTCTGCATTGGTCTAGGAATTCCTGCAAACCTTCTCTGCTCACACAGTGTGGAGTTTTAAGTTGCTGCGTGGTGCAATCTGTCACCAGAGGCATATGTTGTTCAGGAATGTGGGGATGAGGCAGCGACTGACTCAGCATACTGTTACTTCCCGGACATTTTTTGTGCACAGTAACCAAGCTGTGGAGCCCAGGGGGAAGTGACAAAAAGTAAAATAGAAGTAGAAGAGAGATTTGGCTTTTTTTTTTTTTCCCCCCCCCGTAGCTCTCTACTTTCAAAAGAGGTGAGGGCTACTTCTGGTATGCTTACTCATGGCCATTACTCCTCCGTAGTCTTACTGCACACCGTTTGATACATTTTTAATACGTATAGTTGTAGGTAATGTTTACTCAATACTCCTGGATATTAAACTTTCTCCTCCTTTGGACTTACAACTGCTTGCTTTTTATCTTAATTACTGACATGTTATCATGCTTTAAGATGTAATCATTATTAAATAAATCCAAAGCTGAATGCTGCTCAGGGATTAGAAAGAAACTTGTATGTTCCATGCCTGGGGACAGATGGGCAAAATAGGCGTGGATGGTAGCAGATGCACACCTCTGTCTACTAAAGCATGCAACCTGTCCTGATGGTTCTTCTGTAAGTTTTGGTTGCTGAGGCTGGTACTCGGCTGTTTATAGGTGGGATGGACATAACTGTTAGCAAGTGTATAAATACTCAGTTGTGTTATCTGACATACCACACCAATGCAACATTTGAATGCTTTAAAAATACATATTCTATCAGTAAGCTTCTTAAACTCAGTGAAACTCTGTGCCTGCTTATGCTTTTAAAACATTAAGAATTTACATAATCAGTGCAAACACTGTAAGCAGTAATTGTTTCATGACTTGGGACAGCTTGGAAATGTTTGTGGCTTTTAAAACCTGCTTTCTAAAAGGGGTAGCTACTTTCTGCACCTTCTGATGCTTTTACTTTCTGGCTGAATTTCACACATTGGGAAATTTCCTAATAAATTGATACATGCTTTTTAAAAATTTCTTAATTCTTTTCCTGTCACTCTACTGTCTGCTTCTACAAATAAGAAACAGTCGCAACACATCTCTCTAGTATTTTTTTAAAACTTACTTGCTGGCCATTGCTTCATTCTGAATATAACGTCTGATCATATTGTGAGATGGGAAGGATGTTATATATCATTTACTACAGAAGCCTTTCTCTTTGTCATGAATATTAAGATATTAATCATAATGACATGTCTGTTATCCGCTTGTTTTTAATCTTGCATGATTTATATTTCTAAGTGGAATATGGGGATCTTTCCCAAGTGACTTAGTGTTGGTGACCTTTGAGAATCTCAGCTCTACTTTGAGCAAAACAAATAATCCTGAATGATTGACACAAGGTTTCCCTTATTCTTCTGGGTGTGTATTTGCTATCTCTGAAACTGATTTCTGAAGATGCATTGTTGAAATTGACTGTTGCATCAGTTAGTTGGAGTATTTCTGTTGCACCTGAATTACTGTGCATCTGAACTCGTGACATACTTGCATTATTTCACAACAGAACTAAACCACTACTTGGGTAGTTCGAGTATGTATGTACTTCTCAATTGTGCTTATTGCCTCGGTAGATTACCTCATCTTTTCTTTGCAACAGAACTTTACAGTACTTTATGACTTTACAGAGCACTTTAATTTCAGTAAAACCTTTAATTAATAATTGTTTCCTAAATAGATGAAAAACAAACTATTGTGAGAAAAAAAGAGTTCAAGTTGAAGAAAATCTACCAGTGGTATTCTTGCTATCGTGCACTCATTTCAGAAGTCTTGAAATGTGTGTTTACCTAAGACTCAAGTAAGCGTCTTAGGTAAATATGTGTAAATCCATGCCCTGATATGAAGACAGATTACTGGCGGAGTATTTGTAAGCTAAACCTGGGTGGTGCCTGTCAGGATGATTAGCAGAACCGAATTGCTGCAACACAACAGGTAGAGGGGACTAAGTGTCTTGGCATAATTGAGATTTAAACAATTTGGATCCTTTGCAATCAAAACTATCTGATTATATTCCAGTCGATGTCTCATGTGGGGACAAATACACGAACAGCATTGTTAGAGGCAGTAAGTTATCACTTAAAAATAGGAACTTCTGGCATTCTGCATTAACTGAGATTTCAGCTATTGTAATACAATAAAACACAGTTTACTAATATCTTTTTAACAGTTAGCAACATCCGCATCCAGATAGTGTCTCAGCTTTCTATCCTAATGCAATTGAAAACAGTTTCTTGGTAATTGCTGCTGACTGGCTGCTGGTGGGAAGGTTCAGCAACATGACAGCAGAGATTTTCACTTTTATGTGACAGGCAGGCTACAGAAAGACAGTCTTTTTCACCAAATTTCTTTTCTGTCTGCATGTCTCAACCCTGTCTATAAGGGTCTCCCCTGTTCTTGTTAAATACTGCTTAATGAAAGGACTGATTTAATTGGATGAGATTATAAAATAAGCCTGTTTGTTGCTTAGATTTCATTTCATTTATTTTTTTATTTATGTTACCTATTTAACCACCTTGTCTTTCAAATTTAAGCAGGATGATCAGGAGGATGTTAGTCCCAGTCTTACAGAGCAGCAGTGGGATAAAAAACTCCCTGAACCATTAACTTGGAGAAGTGATGAGGAAGATGAAGACAGTGATTTTGGAGAAGAGCAGAGAGATTGCTACCTGAAGGTAACGTAAGGCTAAGATACTAAGGCTAGTAACCTTGAAGCCTCTTACCAGAGACAGACTACTTCGCTCATTCTGGAGGGCTAATGATAAAACCTTTTTCTTTTTGCTATCTCCAGTATTAGCCTGTCATATTTTGCTACAGTCAGTAAAAAACCTTTCTCTCTTTCCCATGGAGAAAATAGATGAAGATATATCAAATAATCCTGTAGGGAGGTGGAAAGGCAATGGTGGTATCATGAAACAAAAGGGCCTAAGCATCTTAGTGTCTAAATGTTTTATTCTTCATAGATTGATTATGTTGATTTGTAGACTTATATCAGTTTTCTCACAGAGCTGATACAAACAAACTGGTAAACTACTTTTTTGATATGCTTTTATAATGTACTGTCTTGTGTCCCTGTACTCTTTGTTGTAGTAGGAATTATTTGGGCTGACATTTTGCCATGTACTGTGGCGCGGGTCGTTTCTGATTTCTGCTGGTCTCCGTCTTTTAAGCTCTTGTTGCTCTTTCTTAGGTGAGTCAGTCTCAAGAGCACCAGCAGTACATCACTTTCCTGCAGAGGTTACTGGGACCTTTACTGGAGGCATATAGCTCTGCTGTCATCTTCGTGCACAACTTTAGTGGTCCTGTTTCAGAGTCTGAGTACATTCAAAAGTTACACAGGCACTTAATAAGCAGGACAGAGAAGAACGTTGCTGTGTATGGTATGTCAAACAGTTTCTTTCTGGAGCCATACTTGATTCTTTCTGTTCCTCCTGGCAGCAGGATAGCCCAAGTTCAATTGCAGTTTGTTTATCTTTGTGTTTTCTTTCTTGCAGCTGAGAGCGCTACCTACAGTCATGTGAAAAACGCAGTGAAAGTCTTTAAGGAAATTGGGGTAAGTGTGCTGTGATCAAAGCTGGAGACTGTTAAGTTTCGTTTTAGCAAGGAGCACAATTTTGACAACTTGTGAAATCTGTGCAATGTCAATTTAAAATGCATGAGTGTAGCTGTGCAAATGTGTTACATCTTTGGAATATTGCTTTAAAGCTCAGGGCCGAAGGAAAGGAGCACAGTGCAAAACAGGCCACTTCTGGCACCTGTGAAAACTTGTCCAGATGCTATCTAGGGGACCAGGTGTTTTATTCCTAGCTAATAAAGTTCTTTGCTCTGCTCTGTGTCCTTGGTGCACATCAGTAGCAATGTTGGAAGGTAGAGAGCATGCCCTGTGCTAAGTGACAGCTGTATCAAAGTTTGAAGGACTACTTAAATCTTTAAGTTATGGAGGTTTTTTTTTGATTTTTTTATTAAGTTAATGAATTTTGTCTCAGTGCTGATTGATGTTCCAGGAGCATCATCTTACTGGACCTCTAGCCTCCATTGTGAGGATACAGATGTACTTTATTTTTGAAGACAAGGGTCCGTTTTGCACTATACCACTCACATTTCAAATTTTAGATTTTCTATCTTGAATTTACAAATAAAAAAAAATCTTTCATCAAAATGGCATGACTTCCTGAATACCAGATGGGATTTAACATTGTAATTTTAAAAGCACCAGCGTTTGGGCAAAATATTGCCAGGTGAGGGTTTTGTAGTCTTTGCTCTTGAGTTCTGATGTACTAAATAAGCTAGCAATAGTTAGCCTGGAGTAAAGCTTATGGTAAAGGCATTCATCATTTTAATTCTAGTCTATTCGGCTGTTGGAAAAGCAGAACTAGATAGCATCTGAATTTTTGTTTTCAAAGTGCGTGCATATTCAATTCAGATGCATTTTGAGTGCCTGTTTGGTTCCTAATTTTTCTTAGGAGTTGGCTGTTTCTTGTACACTGCTTATTTCATAGTTTCTTTTCTTAAGAATGGTGATTACTTGAATATGGTGATAATTACATATATCCATGCTGTGTTTCAGGTTTTCAGTCAAACAAAACAATGTAGAGACACTATTTTGGAACTTAGCACTACGTTCCTACCTCAGCGCAACAGGCAAAAACTACTGGAATTCATCATGAGCTTCATGGTACTATAGAACACATACAGCACCTTTGTCCAGGGACATGAAGACAGGTTTTGAGACTGTGTCAAAGCCTGACAACATTTGCTAATCCTTCAAAGTTTAAGGTGCCACTGTCTGGGTAAGGCCTTCTCTGACTTGAACTACTGGAAGACAAGTGCCTTATTATGTATGCATTTATTGGTTTCTTACAGTCCCAATCCTGTTATGATACTCGGATGACACTTCGGATACAAGTTAAACATGTTGCAAAAAAAATAAAATAAGCAATTAGGTTTAAAATGGAGAGTGAAGTTTTATCAGTGTTATGTTTTAAATAAATGTACTTTTAAAGACTGTAACAGATGCACAAATACAAATATTTGTGATCTATAGGTAACCCTGAGATCTTGAGTTTAGTGGCAACACAGCTTATGGCATAAACAACTAACTTTAATTCTGATCCAGTTTTATTGTTTTAAATAAATGGTTTCTAAAATTTTGCTTAGGCAGGTTAAATACTTCATGGATAAAGCCATAGATTTGCATAACTGCTAACATAAATGCCAAAATTCTAATGAGAGTAACAGTTACAAACATCTGAGAATAACGATCATGTAGCAGATGATTGTGAGAAGTGTTGTCAGCAAGCACAGCTTGCACTATTAGAGCTGAATAGTGCAGTGGTAAATTGCACTAATCACTGCTGTCATGAAGAATGTGAGAGTAGCGTTTTTGTTTTTATTGTGGCATCTGTCTTTCAGCTAGTTGAAAGTCAGGAGACAGTTGCCAAAGTGTGAATATCTTGTAAAATCTTAGTTTATTATTTAATTGAGAAAAGCTATTAAGATTTCTTTTTTAATTAATAGGGTGTCAGATTATTTTTTTAAGTGGAGTAAAAGCTTGATTTGGTGAAATAATTTTTAGTTTTGGCCCTAAAATTTCAGCAATAACTTTTGCAATTATTAGGAAAACAGTGGCTCATATTGTATTCTGTTGCTGAACAGATTTAAATTAGCACGAAGGAATAGCCTCTAGAAACATAGAATGTCATAAACAATGTCCTTCGGGCTCTAATTTAACTGGATTATAAGAGAAAAAAAAAACACAACAAAACAACAAATGATGAATAATTCTGTCCAATGAAACAGGACTCTAGTCTTGCAGTGTCATTGTTTTGCACAGAGGACTTGCACTGTAGATTTCATCTTCTCTTCTGTGAGAGGAGGTTAGATTGCAAGCTGTGGTCCTGTGTTTTTAGTACAGCTGATCTAGTTGAAGCAATAACTTGGTGGTACATGAAGCTGGTTTGCTTGTGAAATGTGTTTTCCTCATTTAGATTGCCTTTGCTATGAGGGAAATCAACATTTCCATTACTGCAGTGTTTCACTTGATTCTCACATCATGGCCTTGTGAGCAGAAAATCCCCCCAAATTCATCATGTGAATCTCTGTTGCTTAGCATAAATATGGACAAACATACTTGAATCCCAGCATTTGCACTGTTATGCCAGCACAAAACTGATGCACATAATTTGAGTTTGTGGCCAAGGAGCTTGCATTCGTACTGCACATTCGTCAACAAGAATATTTCTGTAATTTTTTTTTTTATTAAATGCTATTAATATTGGAAACCTGTGGTTTATAGTTTGTTAGCATTATACAATTAGCACTGTGAGATGCATGTGTTCTGTCACTAAACCAGGTGCTCTACAACACTTAAAAGAATTTCTGAACCAAAGCTACATTAATATGGATACAAACTGACCATAGAACTGCATCTGTTTTTATACACTTCTGCTGTCTTGGCAGGGTAGTGACTAGCACATGATTTATTTTGTGAAGTCTTCTATCTCTTAGGAAAGTTTCATCTCATTCTAGCTAACGTGCACTGTTGGTTAACCCAATGAACGCTCATACAACAGTTGTTGCTGATGGCTTCCATTTAATGTCAAAAAAGACTAGGTGCTTCTGAATAACAAGTCTCAGTTTACTACATTTCAGTAAATCTGAAGTGTACTAACAGTGAAGACTGTATAGAAAAAGATTTTTACAAATGAAGCAATATGAAGCAAACAAAACTTGAGTCATTTTATTAAGATTGTTCTGCCAACAATCTGTATTCGTTACCGTAAAACCCAGGAGTACTAAGGTCACTGGAGTGTTCTGGCTAGGTGTTGCATCTAAAGATAACTTATGGATTACCTTTTAAAAACATAAAAATAAAAAAATCTGAGTAATGTAAGTCAATGAGAGGGTAGGGTACTATGCATGTGAAACACATTAATGAATCCTTTTAGTATGCAGAGGGAGGGTGCACCTCTTAAGACTGTGTTTTGTGAGAAAAATCTGCACGTGAGAAGTCATGTACTATGAATCATCTGCCAGTGGAAGCCTTTGCTTTCTGCAGCAAGTGTGTATGTATGCAAGCATGTATATTATGACACACAACTATGCTTTCTCCTGAAAATAAAGCACAGAATAAAAATTATCAGACTGTAACAGTCAAAAGCTATACCCGACACTTTTGCACTGTATTTACACCTTCAGTGTCTTCTGATTTTATTAATCTCTCATGTTTCCTTTGCTGATACAACACCAGGTTGAGTTAACCTTGGTAAAGTTAACTAGTAAAGAAGAAATTATGGACTCTGAATTACCACAAATGTATTTTAAGACTCTCCTCTTACAAAGGCTTACACAAGTCCCATCATTCTTACAAACATATTACTCAGGTGTGCAAGTCTTTTGGGCCAGGGTCTTTCACAATAAGTGAAATGTAATGTTTTTCATATGCATCCTATAGATCTTGTATTTTAGAGTGATGGAAGAATTCCATTTTCCATGCTGCCACAACTACCCAGTCCCCCGGGGATCATAAATTTGTTGATGTTTACTCTACTCACAGTAACGTATGAGGCATACCTGCCTTCTCTTTGACAGCATAGGGCTTTACTCACATACCTTCGATTAGGAAGCGAATACGCACACTGATGTTTAACAGGACTGACCGCCTGCTCCACGAAGTATTGGAATCACAAATTTAAAAGGTTGAGCTGGAGGTGTTGTAAGATACCGTTGCTATTTTGTTTCTGTGCTTATGAGACTGGTACTGCTTCCTTGTGAATGTTACCACAGTTTATTTGTTATGTCTAATGGATGTCTATTGTAGAAGCACAGAGGTGTACTGGATTCATTTTAATAAATTAAACTGTTTGCTAATATGACATTTAATAAGTTTTCTAGTGTGTTTTTTTTAATAACCTGCTAAAATAATTCATTTGATAATTTTGTCCCTTTCCATGTAGTTCTTGAAATTGAGCCATGAAAAGCTTTCCTTACAGATGTGGGTGCACATGAAAGTTTGAGACCAAGAGGAATTTCTAGTGGTGAATTTACTAGAGCAGAACCATTTAAAAAGCCAATTGAGATGACATCCTGACTCCTGAGTCAGTTCCATTTGGTCACAAAGCAGAGGTGCCATTTAGTTTCACTGTTCCCATCCTCTCAAGGATCTTGTGTGTGGCTTCCATGTTTTTTTAAAGGCTCTGAAAGTTCCTCTTACCTTACAGGGAGGGGTGGGCCACGCAGAAGTCTTAACTCTACAGATTATTCCTTCACGTGGTGATTTCAAACCGACCAGGAGAACAATAAGCCCCTTTCAGCAACTCTGACAGCATCTGGCAAATGTGAATCAATTGGAGTGGGGCTTTAATATAATAAAACCTGCATAGATGATCATTACTTAAATTGAGAAGGAGGGATGCTGTTTCACCTTTCAAAAAAAAAAAAAAAAGTCATAATCAACTGATTCTTTAAGAGGCCTCTAGCAATGTTCACCTGCAAGCAAAGTTCAATTAATTGACAACTCTTGGCTGAGGTAGGAAACTGAAATTTAATTATAGTGAATAGCTTGAATAAAACCCAATTTTTATTGGTGATGACCTTACAAGTTATTCTTTGTGTAAATGTCTTCCTATTGCTCAGTCTTCTAAAATCCCAAATGTCAGATAAAGCACTTATCTCTGTTTTTTACTTAATTCAGTTTTCTTGTAATAAAAGCTTGTCAGGCTTATTTAGAAGGATCACTTGATTTGAACTCTCTGCTTTGTTCTCTCCTATGGTACACCAAATTTTCAGCAGCCTTGCATTTTCAAGGTAAGATCCCCTTTGATCTGAATTGCTACTTGAAACGTTTTCTTTTCAGTCTTTTATAGATCTTTGTTGCACTTTGGATTTCCTAGGTGAGAAATATTGTCCCTGTTAATTCTTCTGTATGTTGTCCCACCTGAAACTTTTTGACTTTTGTGGTCATTGCTGTGTGTTGTGCCAGAGTTCAGGCCCCAGAGACTGTACAGCCTGAAGAGACTTTTAGACTTCATCTATGTCATAACCATTGACAGAAACAGAAACAAAACCTAATTAATTATTGTATAGCTATTAGTTACATGTGTACTTACAGATGCAAAATTTCAACAAAATATGCATGGAAAGATTTCTATGAGTAATTAGCCTTAGAAGGACATTCTCCAGCATAGTAATAATACTGGTTCTTACCCTGGTAGTACTTACAGTCTCTAGGTCTCAAATGCTTTACAGAGGAACAGCCCCTGACGGATAGACATGGAGCTCAGACAGGGTGTCTAAAGCCATGCGTGGCTTCAATGACACCTATGAACCTCTTTCTCTTTCTTTTTTTTCCTCCTGCTCCACGTCACTGCTGATGCTGTGTTCCATCTAGGAAGTGATGGAAGTTTGAGGAAGGCTGCATATGTACAGATTTTAAGATTTTTTTTTTTCTTCTATCCTTGAAGAACAATTCACAGTCAGAATGGAAAAATTACGGATTTATGGATTTAAATAATTCCTATTAAGAGTGGACACTTCCACTGGCATCTGTTCTAAGTCTGGTCTCTTCTGTGGTTTTGGGAATGGTACAGAAGGTATGCTCTTTATATCTGTACTTAACAAGATCTGGCGGAGCCAGGTGGCATCCTGGAGGTTGTAGCAATTCTTTGGAGAAACCTCTTGAGTTTACTGGTAGATCACAGGCTGAACATGGGCCAAAAGTGGCATGATATTATGAAAATGGTAGATGGATAGGAATAAGAAAAGGATAATTTGGATTATTCCATAGATATGGAGGCTCCTAAGTTGGATGAAAGTGAATTTTGTCTTCAAGTTGCAATAAAAACAATCAGGTTGGATTCAGTAAAATCTTTTTTAGTGGAGGCATAGAGAAACCCTGAAACAGATGGCCTGGTGAGGCCAAAGTTCCCTTTGTTCCTGGTGCTGGGTCCATGGCCTCTCTCCATGTTTGCACTGTGGTGTGGGATGAGCAGAACGGATGGATGATGAAGGTCGGCCTTCCAGGTCCAGGCACCTTTCCTAGGCATACTAGGACTGGATTTGTGCAGAAGCAGCTTGGTCAGGCTCCTTTGGCTGGCTGACTCCTATTCCTGAGCCCTGAGATCAGGAACAGCTCTAATACAAACTACACCACTTGTGCCTGTTACCATACAGGACAACATACATGCGGGCTTTAATAAGATTGTTCTGTAAAGCACTTCCATGGGGGATGTGTAGGAGCATCCTACCAGCTGTAAAATCTCCAGTGACCAGAAAACTGAAGGAATCCTGCCCCTGGCATTTTCACCTTCCAGACTCTTCCTGGCAGATTACAACAACAAATTAAAAATTAACCCTGCAATCTGTTGGCAGGTTACAGTTTAACTCTGCCCCTGTTTTGGAAATGTTGGAAGCCAAGTGGCATTTCCTGAGTTTTTAGTTTACTGCTGCCTTGACTATTTCGTTATCTCAGGGCTTTGGGCTCCACTGATCATATCTACCCAAAGTCAACAAGGTTTATAAATGCCACAGAAAACAGTGTGGCACTATTTTAGTACCACACGTTTTCTTTGTGAGTCTTTCCAGAACCCCCAAACAAATACTTGAGCAGCCTCTTTACGTGAGCTCTGTGCTGTGTGATGGGTACCCAGCACAGCTTGTTAACAGCCAGCTGGAGTGCATCAATAAAACACCTGTCTTGCCTTTGATTTATTCTCCACCATCAGATGAGGCTCAGGGAGGGCTGATTGATTAGTTTTGTTTTTCAGTTAAGTTTTTTTAGCATGTCTGGAAAACTTCATGGGCTCGCCTTATGCCTATGTTAATACATGGGTTACCTAAATTTAACTGAAGCCTATTTTTAGCAGTGGTGCTAGACACCTTGAATTAGACATCCTCTTACTTCTTCAGGATGGAGAAGGACAATTTAAATGCTACCTGTCAGCTGTAAAAGCCCTTTTTCAGAGTTGATAGCCCCCTTAATTAAACTGACTTGTCACAATTCAGCACCTCTGCCTACAAATCTCTCTCTCTGGCCATTTATAACTTCTGATTTCCAAAGCTTCCTCTTCCTGTATGCCACAGACTCAGACACTTGTGATCATTCCCATGTCCAGGTGTGTTTCATTGCCATGCCTTTTAACAGCAGCTCTTCAACTTTCTCATTCAAATAGAGCCCCTAAAATGTAAGCATTAGATCCTTTAAAATACAGATGTGGTAATTAAAAATAATGAGTAATTTTCATCTTTTTTTTTTTTTTTTTTTTTTTTGGTCAGAAAATCTCTTTTCCTTAAAAATTGCTGTGTTAACAAGCAGCTTGAAAATTGAGTTTGAAATGTTGAAAATGAAGGTAGAGCAAACCTTTTCTCAGAAACAGTTGCCATAAAAACTTTCAGCAAAATAATTCCAAATGAAATGTTTGTAACGTTTCATTGAGCTCCCATTGGAAGGTCATCCATCTCCCCTTCTTTTTGGCTACTAGCTTGATTCATTAAGTAATATTTGTTTTTCTGAATAAATGTTGCGTATCTTTTTTGAAAATGATCAGAATGACTAAATGAGAATAATTTTACTGCTATGCTGCTGTTCCCAGAAAACTGCATTTGATGCAAAGAAATTACGTTTTGAGGGAGACAGCACAGGGCATGTTTTTTGACCAATATTTTTGAAATCCCACATATAAACCATTACATGGAACAAAACGAATATTCCCTGTCTCTAGGAGATAGGAAAATTTAGACATCTTGTGTCGTATCTTGTAATATTCAGATATAATATGAATTAATTCTAGTTTTATTTTCAATGGCTATGAACTAGTTTCTGACATAATTGTAAGGAAACATCTTATTGTAAAGCCACCATTTTCAGAATTTTCAGTGTCTAGGAGATGTACCCTTTTCAGTTTTTCATTCTAATTTGAAATAAAGATGATGGCAAGGGATCAGCAGTCACAACAGAACAGGAGTTGCATTGTTTATCGGCTCCAGTCTGAACTTGTGTTTCCTAAATCACTTTGTCCTCATCTCTCCTTCATTGCAAACCCTGACCACAAGCACTAGCTCCATTCATTCTTTAACACTGCTAATTCTGTCCCTTTTACTCAAAATTGTTCCTCTTTTGCCAAGAGCCTTGGAAAACTCTTTTAGATATTAGGAGAATTTTATCCCTTTGATAGCTATAGCCATTAACCCGAGTTGTAGTTTAGGGAAATCTGGAGCAAGGAAGCATAGAAATTTTAAAGCTGTTATTTCTGGATATGCTCCAGAAAATTAGGAGAGAGAATGCAGGGCAGGAGGTTGGTTGTTTTTGTCTTTTAATTGGTTTATACAAAGTTATCCCTTTTCCGGTGCAGAATGCAATAAAAAATGAAAAATGTTGGAACCCATGACACATGTAGTTAATTTTCTGAACTAAGTGAATTAAGTACAAATTGGATATTAATAATTCAAAGCAAAATGCTAGATAAGAAATTGGAGCAGCTTGTCTATCATTTTCAACCATTAAAAGATTAGCCTGAGTGAGGCAGTCTGAAGCTCCCTTATCTCTTATTAAAGCCTCACTTCTTCGTTTATTAAGGAATCAGATCTAAATGATGCAGCAGGCTTGAGACATTGCAATAGCCTTGTGTGCTGTGCCCATGCCCGGCTTCAGACCTGGGATAAGCTGGAAGGTGGCTTTGGTGCAGAAAGTCCTGGCTCTGCAGGACCTCCTGGAGACAGCCTGGGCACCTGGCACCTTGGCACAGAAGCTTTGGGCTGTGGATTAAATCCTTGCCAAGTGGGTAGCAGTGCCACAGCTGTTAATGCTCATGGTGCTGAGCCATCCTGTGCCATGCTGAGGTGCTGGTGCTGGGCATGGCCTCACAGAGCTGCTCAGGGCACCAGTGCAGGCAGTACCTGCTCAGCTCCACACCCATGATGGAGCGTGTGGCCCATCTGCATCACAGCAGGTTGGAATAAATGAGGGGAGGGAGACACCGTGAGACTCCCAGTCCAATTGGCTCAGGGGGACTTTCTTTTTCAATACCAAAATTCAGTCAGTTCTCCCTGTTGCTGCCATGTGGCTATGGTAATTTTTACTGCCTGCATGGGCTCTGGGCTCTGGTACAGGTGTTTTTTTTTTTTTTTTTTTTTTTTTTTCTCAAATCATTGTTATACAGGGGACTAACCTTGATTCTGATTGCTCCCTAGTGTGTAAAACACATAAGAGGTCTTTTTTTTTTCCTTTTTTTTTTTTTTTTGCTTGCTTAATTTGCCCAGGAAAACACTTTTCCTGCTGTGTGCCACTTTGCATTCAGGCTGTACTTTGTGAGGTAAAAATTACTTCTCAGAAGTATCAGGACTGTAATAAAATGAAATAAAAACAGACTTTCCAAAGGAAAAAAGCAGCTGCCACTTATGTCCATGGGTAGAAAGAATCCCCAGTGCCTGGAAAACAAGGAGTTAAGGATTTTATCCCTGATCTTTTTGTTCTTTTCATTTCTTTGTATGAATTTTGGCATTAGGCTAGTAAACAAACAGGGATGAGAAACAGCTCCATCCTCAGCGTCCAGCAGATGGTGGTGGAGTTTCATCTACAGCTGCAATTCCTGCGGAGGGCCTGGACACCACCACTCCCATACCTCAGCCCCCAGGCTGTCCATTAGCAACCAAACATCATTTCCTTGGCAGCCAGATGCAATATTTGCCTAACATGGAAAGCACGTCTTTTAGAGCTGATTTTATCTGTGGCTGTGATTGATTTTTATAATCGCAGGAGTCAGGCCGTGTTTGTCACCCGACACTAGCAACAACACATTGAAAGATGACTTTGATGCCTGTGGGCATGGAGTGGTGTTCATGCTGCTTCAAGAGAAAATTAGCATTAGGAGGCAGGCTCTGAGCAACACTTCACATCCCCCACCACCACACCAGTCATCCTGCAGGCTCTTTAAGGAAACAGAGCCATCACTCAGAGTCCAGACCTGAGCACACCTCAGTTCGGAAGTGCCCCAGATGCCAGATCTGTCTTCTGGGGTGCAGGCCCACATCAGGTCCCCAGAACCCATGCAAACCAAGGGCCCCCTACAGCTGATGGCAGCTGAGAAGTGGGTCTTCTGGAAGGTTGATGGAAAGGAGAAGCACTGCGTGTTTCAGGGAGCTGGGCTGCCAGCTCAGCTCATCCCCCTGGAGATGAAAACCTTCCTCTGAACCTGGAGGGTAACTCAAATACCATGGCTGAATGTGAGTACCATGTGTCCTCAGAGCGCCTCCTAAATATTCTGCAAAGCATTACAAGCATTAGTTTATTTTTAAACTCTTCTGAAGGCCTTTCCTTTCCTTGTGAAGATAACCTTCTGAATCAAAGTGTCCCAGTGAACAACTTAATTCTTCAGTCAACAGTGCTTTTTATTAAAAAATCTCCAGAGGCACTAGTGCAAAGCAGATTTGAACCTGCCCTAAATAAACTGAGCAGCCTGATTTTGTTCTACACTCTGTTGCACAGCCCTCGTGTGGCAAGGTGAAGTAGGTTTGGGGTCTGGACAGGGAGATGGCCAGTGCCCTGCAGAGCACCTCTGATAAATGTCTCCATGTCCAGCAGCGCTGTGGAGCACAGGAGATGTGACTCATGTGCGTTTCCAGCCAGCAGCACTGATGCTAAAAAATCCTGCTCTTTTGCCTTCCCTGTATCCCCGCTGTTCAGGGGCTTCGGGTCTATGTGGTGATTCAGGCAGTCTCCAGCTAGCCCAGAGGAGGAGGAGCGGGGAATGAAGCAACATGGAGAGGACCCTTGGGTCACCTCATGACGTGCAAGCAGAGCTCACAGCGGGGCCTGCACCTGAGCAATTGTCTTCGAGGTGCTTGAGCAGCAAGGAGCACGGCAGTGGCTGCCAGCCCAGAAACCATATACCCAACAGCATGTGCTGAGCCTGTGTTCAACTCCCTGCCCTGGTCTGGGGATGGCTTCTGTAGAAATACTGCTTTTGGTTTTCTGCCCCTAAATGGTTTGGGATCAGAATTTGCTTTCTTTAGTCAAACTGTCAAGGAATTAACTCTTCTGCCATTAAGCTGCTTGTGAGAGAAGAAGTGGCCATGCTGGCACAAGAAAAAGTCTGAAAGGATTTTTTCCACGTCTGAAATATTAGAGAATTAGGCAGGGGGGAGATGGATGGATACTAATGTGGCCACTGGAGGGCAGTGTCAAAACTCACAGCTGCCCTGTACAACCCAACCTCTCCCCGCACATTCCACTTCAGGCTCCTCTTGTCAAACGTTTCCCTTTTGCTTCCCCAGGTGCCTTCTCCTCTGTCCCCACCACTCGCACCCAGCAGCTCTTCCAGCACCCAGGACTGCAGCTCCCCACTCTTCACCCCACTGATGCCACCCTTACACCAGCCTGGTGTAAGGTTTTGGGACCCACAGCGGGCACTGTGGGCGTTTGGGATGAAAGGCGGCTGAGAGCGCCGAGCAGCAGAAGTGTGATGCCTGTGGCGGAGCCAGCAGAGGTCTCAGGGGCTGTAGGCATAAACTCCTAACTTTTTACCCTTGGAGAAGCCACTTGTCCACCCCTCAGCTGCTCACTGGGGGTGGGAGTGGGATTTGGGGCAAGAAGAGACAGTGGTGGGGAGAGCAGGCCTGGCAGGCCCCAGCTCTGGGACAGGAGGAGGATGACAACAGGGCCCTGCCCAGCCGTGTGAGGAGGCTGCCTCAGTTACTTGCTGAGTTATGCCATACGCCATTAAATCAGCCCACACGAGACAAATTTGTGCTCTGGATGATTTTGCTTTGCCGGCATGGTTGAGCGGAGGTACAAACACAGGCAAACAGCCTCTTTCCCTATAATTTTTCTCTGTGTGGTAGATGAGACCTGAAAAAATAAACACGCATGTTTCCCTATGGGCAATGATGTTCCTCTAACCGGTGCTTTTGTTTGCCAGCTGTAGCACATCCCTTCCAGCCCGCTGCCTCTCTGCTGTCACTGTGATCCCTATTGCATTTCTTCGGTACTGCCCTGCAGCAGGGTGGGAAGGTTTCCAGCTTGCTCCAGCCTCAGTTAAGCAGTTTTTGATTTCTTTGCTGGCACCAGCAGCTGTTTGCAAGAATGAGGCATAGGTACAAGCCAGACACCATTGAGAGGCCTCGAGAGCCTTGGTCTGGTCTGCTTCGCTCTGCTGGGGGGTGTGCTTGGCAGCTCTTCAGACAGCTGGGATGTCTGTCTTCTTTTCCAGGCAATTTCAACCAACTTGCACAAGCCAGAGTAATTGCAGATGTAATAACAAGATACAATATCACCGCTATGCGGTTCGACCTGTTTGCTGTTTCGAGACGTGGCAGTCGTGTGGCTGAGCAGCGTGCACCAGCTGAGCGGCCTCGTGGCACGGCGCGGGGCCGGACCAGCTGCTGCCTCTGCTGTTGTGCGCCCCGCTGGAGATGTAAGGGCTGTGGGAAGACGTACGATGAGCTGGTGGTTAGAGGAGACAGGACGCAAATTCACAGGAAATAATGTTTAATTGGTTTTGCTGTTCCTGGGATACCATTCTTTACAAGTAAATAGTTTATTCTCTTCTTTTAAATTCCCTGTATTATTGGCTTCGGGGCACTGACTATTTCCACACAGCCCATAGGGGACAGAATTACTGTAGGAAAATGAAAGGGAAAAATGAGTCTTTAACTTGACCTGCATCATCAGAGAGCTTGAAAAAAAAGGAGTGTTTTTGTAGAGCCTTTATATCATCACCCTTTTCAACCGAGCATCCTAAATGCTTTATAAATATTAATTAAGTCTCATGTGGCTCCTCTGAATTACGTAAAGACAGAATTGCCTCATCCATCAGAAGAGAGGATCCAGAAGCTGCTTAACAATTTGAAACAGCATCAAATGACAGCAGCTCAGTGAATAAAAACATAACACCCACCTGAAACTTCTAGGCAGGAGAAAAATTTGAGTGACTTATTTGTATCTTTCCATCCTTGTAAAAAAGTAGAGTTGGACTCAAGTGTATTTGGAGGACTACATGAGAGCTACGTATCAGGTGCTAGATAAATGTCATACTGCACCCAGCTGGAGAGTTTGTATTTGGGCTCTAGTTCATTCGAAATTTTAACTCAAAGTGGAGACTGGCACTTAATAAATGCAGAGAGGCATCAGTTGCTTATTCAAATTTATCATCTACGGAAATTATTGTCACTTTCTCTTTCAAATGCCCAAGAAAAGCACTGGCTTAATTGTTTCTCCAGATGGGATTTTGCAGATGTGTCTTCAAAATCTACTCTGGGTCAATGGTTTCTAATAAGATGACTGCAGACCAGGAGAAAATTAAAATATAACAAAACTTCAGACATTTTTCTAATATAGTGGGTACACCAAGGCAACCTTGGAATGTTCTAAAATTTCATCTAGTACAGATGATGGTAGAGATGTTATTTATTTCTCAGTGTCATCAACTGGTCTATAGAAGTCAGTTACAAGAAAAGGACCAGCATGGCCTTGTGGGCATCAAAGCTGCTCTTGCACCAACAGTACTTCCCCAGGCCATGAAGGCTAATTGCACAGGAAGCTGTGTTAGCTGGAGTGCAAGTGATTGCTCCTCTCTACTGGGCACTTAAGGGGCCACATCTGGAATAAAGTGTCTGGTTCACCCCTCCCACCCCCTACAAGTTTTTATTGTTGGCTGCCTCAATGGAGGGTGTAGAGAAGGGTTCTGTCTTCCTTTCCAGAGACAATGGACAGACTGCAACAAAGGAAGTTCTCATTAGATACCAGGAGAAAAATTCACAGTGAGGGTGGTGAAATGCTGGAGCAAGGGCTTAGAGAGGTTGTTGTACCACTGTTCTTGGAGGTGTCAAATGCCCAACAGGAAAAAAGCTGAGAAATCTCTCCTAAGTTGGCCCTACTTTGAGTTAGGGTGTGGTGGTGCTGGACCAGGTGACTTCCAGATGTAGTTCCCAACCTAAATTATGCCTTTTTTTTTTTTTTTTTTTCTTTTCTTCTTCTCAGCTTCATGTTGAGAACTGGAACAAGCTTCAGGAAACTGTACTTTTTTAATTGTCTGCTTAAATTAACAGACATGAACAGCCTTTGAGACTTGGTTTGTATTTTAAGAATTAAGATCATTGTAAGGTCATGATTTTTCTCTTTTTGGAAAATGTAAAGTGGAACTCTTTTCTTATTTTAATTCCTTTCTTCATCACATAGGAATTCACTACTGCTGAGCTTTAATCTACTGTGAATTTACTGGCTTTTTTTTTCTTGCAGAACTTCTTCTGAAGAGCCCTTCTAAAGAATTGCACGGATTTTGCATGAAAAAGAAAGGTAATTCAAAGCACAGATCTGTTAATCCTGAGACTTCCCATGCTACCTCTTAATATACATAGGTAAAACACACAAAATTATAGCAATCAGTTATAGCATGACTGAAATCAATCTGTTACTAACTCATGCAAATTGATGGAGGAAGAAGGAGGTGAAAGTGAATTTATTTTGAATGGTCCCGGTTCAATGAATTGTCTGTGTTCTTGGCTTGATGACCCAGTCAGTGATTGGTTCTGTGAAATAAGATGATTGACACTCTTTAATGTATTTAATTTACAATGAAATGTATTGTATTGTAATACAAATTAATTACATAACTGCATATTTACAATGTATTTCATAGTTTTTTCCATATACACAATACACATGTGAAAAAGCTAGCAGTACTTGCCTAGATATGTGAAAATGAAATTAATTATTACGTCGATTTCTCTGTGTTCATCCTCTGACTTGTATGTCTTAGCAAGGTGTTATTTTGTCTTTTTGTTTGTTTGTTTGTTGTTGTTTAGCAAGACTATATAATTAACATCATATAAATCCCAATTACATATTCCACAAGGGTTTTTTGCTTTTGCCTTTCCTTGTCAGGAAAGGAAAGTTTATGGCTTTACATTGCAAAGAAACAAATGGCACTCATGGCAAATCCCAGTGCTGGGAGCAGCTCACTTGGTTTATAACTTAGTCCTCATCTGAAAGAGTTTTTGAAAAGCACCATTACTTTTCAGTGACATGAGGTAGGATTTCAGCAGTGCTTTCAACTATTTGTCTTTGTCTGAAGTAAGAGTTCTGCTTCCAGGTAAAATAACAGAAAACATGTATACTTACAGTACCCAGCACATTTTTCTCTTCATATTTTTTCTCCTTTTTCATTTTAAAATTACCAGCTCCCCCTATAGTTAATGATGTGTCAGCACTGTCATTACAAACCCCTGATGTTCTGATTTTATATACGAACTATGAAATAGCGTGCTTCAGACTTCAAATTAGTTTTCTAGGGTCTTGCTCATGCGATCCTTTAAAGTGCCAGACCCAGTACAATTTTATGAATTCATAAGAGTGTGTTAGGCTCTGCTCCAGCTCTTGGATTAACTCAGCTGAATCTCCACCACAAAACCTTACTAAATATGTTTTTAAAACACTTTTATTAGTGCATTTATTATAAAGCAAATTATAAATCTGTTATCACAGTTTTTTCATAGCTTTATTTCTGCTTATTGCAAATTAAAAATAAACCTTGCTGTTTTTTGCTGCTTTAGAAATTGATTCTTCATTTCTCATTGAGAGCCTTAGGACTCTCGGAATGTTGTGTGTTTGTATACTCATAAACTCACATTTCTCTTACTTCGATATCTCCAGTGTGCTTGTTTTAAATATTTCCTGAAGGATTTTGAATGACATCAGCTAGCTGCCAGGGATCTTTAAGTTGTGCTTCTGTACCTACAAAATCTCCTGAAGAGGATTTTAATTCTGCAGAATTCTCTTCAAAATGCGTGAAGGAAACAGGCTTCCAGAGGAAGGGCAAGAACCCAGGATTTTTGTTCAGAAGAACTGAAACAAAGAGAATTTTCCATTGTATTGTAGGGTTAATAAACACAACTCTTAGCAGGACTCTAGTTTCTGTGAATTATAGAAATGCAGGATTCATCCTGATGGAGGAAAATCTGGTCTGTGTCATCCTGCCTCAGACAGCTGCCAGGACCACGTGCTAAGACACCAGTTCTTTTCCAAGGTTTTCCTCTTCATGGCTGAGAACACAGGCTGAAATGCAGGATAGCTTTTGTTGTATGATCTTCTGTATCCTTCAGTGCTGTGGCACCAAATGACACTGTGTGGCAATGAATTTCAAAAGCTCTTTAGCATTTGTTTGAATCATTTCTCTCCCAAACTGACATGCATTTCCTCATTCTGCAGTGGGTTCCCAATTCCTGTTAACAAGACCATTGCCCTCCTTTCATAAGGATGTATGCAGAAGTGCTCTATTGCCCTGTCCATAAATTCATATAAAATACCTGATATTTTACCTGTTTTACCACTGCATCTCCTGTCTTCTCTTTTAACTGCCCTTACATTCCTATTCCTGCTCTGCAGCTGCTCCTTTGGATTAGATACTTGGGGTACCTGTCAGTGTATGTGAAAGAGATATTTAGCATGGAATAATGTTGTTGGTAGTCTATACAGATCAGGCGAAGTTTATGGTCTCTGCTAGTCAGATCTTCTCACAGGGTGTGTGTGGGGCACAGGATAACTCAGTCCCATATTGCTTCAGGAGTATTTTTAAGCAAGTGCCAATACTATCCTTTATTTCTGTAATAGAGAAGGATTTAAGTAATGATGGGAAATGAAACTCACTCAGATAAAGAAAGCCTTACAGGAATCAGGTCTTGCTCACTGATGAGATTTGGGCAACGTGGATGTTCCCTGCATGTTTTGTATGTGCAGGAACAAACAGTCCTTCCTAATCCTCCTTCATCAGGCTGCATTGTGTCCCTTTAAACCTGGGTGATGTTGCATTGTAAAACTTTTGATTTCATAAAGCAACGCTATTACTTACTACCGGATTTAGGAAGGAATTAGAACTTCTTTCAAAAATCAAAGTTTAAATTCAGAAATATGTTGTTCTATTACCATTTTATTCCCCTCTAGCTTTCCCTCAGAAACACCTGATGTTTTTCATCAGTCTAACAGACGGCAGAACTCCCTGCACTGCTTCACAGTAACAGACTGTGAGCCGGAGTCACTGGGTCAGACTCTGCCTGGTGTCAGGCCACAGTGTGTCAAAGGGCACAACTGATGGGTTCAAAAGTTGCTGTTGTCCACGTAGGGAACTCTGCAGATGGTCCAGGACATTTGAGATACCTCAAACTCATCCTCTTGCAAGGAAGCTTGTGAGACAGAAATACAGTTTTATTACCATTTATTCTGTAATAAATTCCTGTTAAGGAGTTTCATAACGAAAGGGGATTTTATTTTATTTTTTTTTTCTTGCAATATTGCTTGTGTAGGGAGTCATCTGAAAGCACGATCTGAAATGATCCCGAGAGAGAAAAGATGTGTGAGCAGATTTCTTGTCATCTGGACAAGGAGAGGGCATGACATGAGGTTACTGCCATGGGGACTTTACAATACCTCTCTGCCAAGGTCAATAAATGTCTCATATCACGTCTGAAGTTTGCTGTTGTAGAATATTAAAAAGCACCTAACTGAATCATGTGAAGGCTGCGTCCCCCAGAAAGGCTCTTGTGACTGCTGGCTGCAAGGAGGTGCTCTGTCCCTGAGGTAGGATTACCTGGTGAAGGAAGGTCAGAGGGGAGGCATGGCACTGCTGAGCAAAGCAATGGGCTGCAGACCAACTTGTGCACAGCTCTGATGAAGAAGTCAACCCATGAGCTTCTTCAGTGTGCCAGACCTAAGAGCAGTTTGAAAATACCTACATTATGTAGCAACTACCACTCTGCTTCTGTAATGGGGCTGGAAAAGCAAAATGGTCTTAGTGAATTCCTGCAACATCTCTCATGACTAACTCTGCAGCTCAGTGGCAAATGTGACTGACTCGGCTAATGCCCATCTTCAAGAAATGTTGAAATAAAATCTGAGGTTTGAACACCCCTGCTTTTTGAATCTTTAGGGTAAACATCTGAAGCCAGTGGTGTCTTGGTCCATCAGTAACAAAAATATTTGTGTGAGCTTGTGCTGTCATCTGCTTCATTTCTGATAGCACTTCACCTGGGGGAAGTAAGCAGAGGGAGAGAATGGCCAAAAGTGATAAACTGCTGTGTTAGAGAGTCAGTAACCCTCAGCGATGGAATCCTTCTGCTTGTCATAGGCAAGTGCTTTAAAACTTTTATCCCATAGCTTCTTGCAGCACATATCCTTCATTGCTCCTCCTTACAGCTGCCACCTGCAACAGAGAGCCCAGAGGAAAAATCACCTCTACAAATAGCACCCATGAGTAACTAGAAAGCACAAAGAAAATTCATGTGGCCATTGTTTGTAGTGATCAGTTCTCTTCAGCAATAGCTGTAAATCAGTGCTTTCCCACTAGCGGTTCTCACTAAAAGCTTTCCTTGAAAAGAAATCTTAGGCATGGAAATGAGGGTAAAATGCTTGATGTTCCCAAAGGTTTTGTAGCACTCAGTTCCTTCTAAAATTAATGAATTTTGGACCTACAAGTCCCTTATGTGGCTTTGAACATCCCACTTGACTAATATTTAAACTGCTGAAGTTTATCGCAGACCCCAAGAGAGCACTGGCAGGATCTGGTGGGATTTAAGAATACCAGCAGCTGGCAAGAAGGAAGTCATTCCTTCTTTACATATATGAAATATTTGATTTCCTCACTGCTGAGCCACTACAGTCACTGGAACCTGTAAGTCTTCAATTTCATATGTTAATGAAGTCTTCAATTAATTTTTTAAACAATTATCTTTCAATGGCACGTTTCCCACCCATCATCTGCTGTGGGTTACGTGCCTTAAATTTCACACATCCTTTTGACTGTGTATTGGGTAAATTTGTCCAAGGACCATACCTTCCATTTTTAACTTTGGCAATACTTGGAGACGTTATTCACCCCAGAACCACCTTGTCTGCAGACAGTGTCTACACATAGCAAAAAATGTTGCTTGTGTTAGTACTTTGGTCTGTGAGACCTAGTCCCAGCTGGGGGCATTAGCGGGCATTATGGAGCAATTATTTAAGGAGGCAGTGGGGCAATTATTAAAGACACATTTCATGAAAACTTTGGAATGGGAATTTAGACTGGGAATATTTGGGTTCTGTGTTGTAGTTTTGTTGTAGCTTTGGTGAAATCTGCTTAAATACCCTCAATGCTGGTTAATACTAAATATTTCAACTTGTTCCACGTGTAGAGGCAGTACTGCATATTCATTTATGATGTGTGCTTTGAAGATGCGACTGAACAGATTGTGTCTTGTTGGTTTCCACTGCTGGAGGCTGCTACAAAAAGAAGTGAGATGTTCAGAATCACTCATTGTGGCGTGATGGAAATGGCAAAATCTTGGGAAAACTTCTGTCAAAAATCATGGGCTTTCATCTCCAGGTTGAAATGCATTCAGTTTTGTACTAGGTCTGAAGGGTGTATTTTGAAGTCATTTTTTTCAAAAAAAACCCTTATATTACTAATACATGTATATTTCTGCAGATTTCATGTTGGTTTTCTGTCATTTTAGGTTTAAAAATATAATTGTTTCTTTTTGTTACTTCTAGTAGACCCAGCTTGTTATTAAGAAAATCAGAAAAAAAAAAAATACAACAGCCCTTGCATGGATCATGCTATCAATGTCAGGCTCTAAATAGGAATTTTAAAAATAGTGAATAATGAAGAAATACTTTTTGTTTGAAAAACTAATGTAAAGCAGGGAAAAAAAAATTAGCATAATTTGGATAGACCATCCAGTTCTGAGAGAAAACTGTAGAGGTGTCAGTGATCTAATTGTGCCTTAATTATCTGTTTTATGGGACAGGGATACTTTGGAATAGGCTTTTCATTCCAACTAGGCATTGGAAGTATCCAATGTAAATTGGATAGTATCCAAGTAAATGATGCAAAGAATATAAAAGATGATAGAATAAATAATTTCTGTGTGCCCAATACTGCGATGTCTTACAATTTAAGATCCCCAAATTAATGTACATTGATTTGAACAGCTCAAAGTATGCTGCAAGAGCTAATCAATCCAAAAGTACTTATGAGCAATAATTCAGTCAGCTGGTGAACTAACTGAGTGCTAATGATGAGAGATGAAAACTCCCTACATTTGTGAGCCATTAGGTGGATTCTCTAATCTTGTACTGAAGGTAATTGTCTACCAATATGTATGAAAAACTAAAATGTGGGAAAAAAATAAATAAAAAAATCAGCCCAGCAAGTATTTGATGGGAATTTCCAGAAGCTACTGAGATCATAAAATTGAAGGTAATTTGTTGTTGACCTTTATATTGGCAATTATGTTTACAAATATCACCTTTTAAAAGAAGGGACAGGTCATACTGTCAGGGCCCTGAGGGCACTAATAGCCCTTAGTGTTTTTGCCCAGCCTTCCCTGGGACCTTTTTCACCCCTGTCATTTCAGATCAGCCCAGGGCTGTCAGTCCTTGTCTGTAGATGTGCCTGTCTATGACCTGCATCCTGAATGGACCTGGACCTGCTCTGTAGGTAGTTTTTATGCTCGATGGACCCACGGGAATATCTTGTACTCTTGCCTCTAGACCTGCCTTTCTTTCCTTGTCTTGAAAATGGAGAGATGTGGATTTGTTGCATGGAACACTCATTGGGCAAGGAATTGGCTGGATGGTCGTGCTCAAATAGTTATGGTCAACGCAGTTGTGCAAGTAGACACCAGTGCATCCTCAGCAAGTTTGCAGCTGAAACCAAGCTGTGTGGTGCGGTCAATACGCTGGAGGGAAGAGATCCAAAGGGACCTTCACAGGCTTGAGAGTTGGGCCAGTGCAAACATCCTGAAGTTCAACAAAGCCAAGTGCAAGGTTCTTCACATGGGTTGGAACAATCCCAAGCACAAATATTGGCTGGGTGGAGAATGGATCCAGTACCTAAAGGGGGATACAGAAAAGCTGGGGAGGGACTTTTTACAAGGGAGTGTAGTGATAGGACAAGGGACAATGACTTTAAACTGAAAGAGGGTAGATTTAGATTAGATAAAAGGAAGAAATTCTTCACTCAGAGGATGGTGAGGCCCTGGCGCAGGCTGCCCAGAGAATCTGTGGATGCCCCAGCCCTGGAGGTGCTCAAGGCCAGGTGGATGGGGCTTTGAGCAACCTGGTGTGGTGGGAGGTGTCCTTGCCCATGGCAGGGGGGTGGAACCTGGTGATCTTTAAGCTATTTAAAGCTACCTGTAGTATCTGGAAAGAATAAGAAATTTTTGAACTATTTTAAGTTTAAAGGGATGAGAAGGAAATAGTCAAATAAGCATTTTACTCTGGTGTTTCACAGGAACAGCAAGTTAATTAAAAAGTGACATTTGCACAACAAAATGATGATGTTTCTAGAAACACAGACACAATGAAATAACTAGGCAGAATGAGAGGAAGGGAAATCAATCCTTCCTTCCCTCCTTCCTTTTTTCCCCCACACTAAAACTTCATCTCATTGTTAGTCAAACACCAGACATCAAACACGTAGCTTTCTTGTCTGTGGCATAATTAATGATGAAACACTTCTGACAATATTTCTGCTTGCTCAGCACCAGCCAGTTGCTTGTGCAGCTTTCCTGAGATGTTGGAATTCATCTCTTCAAACCCAGCTGATGATCCCTCTATTAGAAAGGTGGAGAAATGCAAGTTTCTGTATCCTCTGTTTGCAGCTGTTGGAAGTTCTTCTGAGCTCTCTCCATCTCTCACAAGGGGAAAATTACAGGTATAGGAGAGTTAGGCTGTGTATCTTTGTCACTACCGGCTATTTCATAGCAGAGAAAGATAATCTTTGCTTTTAATTTAATTATGTTAGATTCCTAAATGTGACTTAATACCTTAATGGGAGCTCACACTGAATCTCTGTTACAGTTTCCTGACTCTTTGGGCTCAAGCACTTATGAAGATTTAGGTGATTTGTTTCAAAATCCATTCCTCTGTGGACTGCTCGTTTTTTGTGATGTTTAATGCTGTACTAATTCCTACTTGCTGCACAATGTGCTAATTACTTTTGAAAATGATTTCACACTTTACTGGGGAAATAAAAAAGAAATTGTTTCAGGTACTACGTAGAAAAATAGTGTGGACAGGATGGTGACTGAAGATTTGCCCATTAAAGCATCAATTTGATCCTGGTGTCGCTTTAACTGCAGCTGTGGCAAGTGCCACCAAAGGATTAAACAAACAAAAGAGACTTTAACTGTTGCAATTCAGGCATGAAACTCCAGGTGCATTGAGTTTAACATATGCTTATTCAGAACACTGGGAATCAATTAGCTGGGTGTCCATACATATGGTCTCAGTTTGCTTGGACATATGATCTCTTAGTATCTGGGCATTTGCTTTATGCTAATCTTGGCTTAATTGTTGCTTTTGCCTCCTTTCTGGGGAACAGCCTTGTAGTTTAAAAGATGTATCGACTCTACAGCCAAAATCAGGCTCTGTGATGGGCTTTTTGGTAAAAATTCTTGATTTCCTTATCCAGAGGTGAGTTTCAAGACATACAAAAAGACTGGCAGTGACCAGAATGAACAGCTCTGGATTCAGCAGGCTGGATCCAGAAAGCTGATCTGTGTAGCCACAGGAGCAGATGTGACTCCATGCAGACAGACCTTGGGAGATCAAGACCAGGCAGAGGGTGAACTATACATACATTGAATCTAGTCCCTTTCTGAGGCATGAAACATAGGAAAGGATGCACATGCACAGAGATTTGGTTTTGTTGCACTGTTGTGCTTAAAACACTTGCTGATAGCTGTGGCATTTACAACTCAGGCACTGCAGAAGCCCCATTTAAAGGTGATGGATATCGGTCCTATCTACATCCAACAGGAAGAAGACATCTGTTTGCCCACGTTGGCTAAAGTGATCATTATCACCAATGCATGAAATATACCTTCTGCTTTATAATAAGTTTTTTCCCTAGAAGCAGTCTCAACATGAAAGATATGAGTCTTCAGCTGTATTTCAGATGCTGCAAGGCTCAGGTACGCTGAGGTCTGTTATTAATGGTTTGATCTGCTGCACCTGGAATAACAATGCACAAGGGCCTGCTGTGCATTTAAGTTTCTCTGTTGAATGTTAAATTATCTACATCAGCTCAGGCAGTGTGCAAGCAAGCTGATGCATTTCTATCATGTCATCAAAGCAATGCACTGTATTTGAATTCTGCAGCAGTAAAAACAGACCCCAAAAAAGCCACTTGTCTTAAGTAATGCATAGTGTGTCATGACTATTCTTATAACTGATGGCATTGCTGTTAGTTTTGCTACAATATTAACCAGTTTATATTAATTTTCAATTTTGTTTTGTAGTTCTTAAGTGAACTTCACATTTGCCAGATAATATCCAGAACACAAAATGCTATTTAGTAGAAAACAGCAATAAAATTACTGTATAACTTCCTGCATGTGTGTTTTAATTAATCAAAGAAAATATTCTGAGTGGAACATAAAACAATTAATTCTGACTATGAGACAAAGGTGAAATATTTAACTACTCTCTTAGGTAAGCACAAGGAAAAAAGCATGAAGCTGAAAAAGAGAGATTAAAGAACATTTCTCTGGAAGCATAGGGAAAGCTTCAAGGGGAAGGTAACAGAAAAAGAGAGTTGATGGGTGGAGCCCAGGTGAGAAAAGATTGCTAACAACATTTTGAGAGTTTTAGTGTTTGATTTCTGAGAAAAGATCTGCATGTAAAACATGGAGATTGATCCTAAGCAAAACCAAATTGTCTGATATTGAAATGCTTGAGCTATTTTTTACTATATAGAAAGAAAGCATAAATAAAAGAAAATATTTTGGTGGATACCAAGAAAAAAAACATGCCATCATTCTCACAGCTGAGGGACTTGAGGTTTAATCTGAGATCCAACTGAAAGCAGGTGGGGGCATGCGTTCATGGATACAGGGTCCTAGAGAAACTGAATCATTTCCAAATGTGTTTATAACTTCAGGACAGGTAAATTAAAAGTGCGGATATCCTTATGGTTTACTTAGGTCTGAAGCACAGGAAAATCTGTAGAAATACTTATGTTGTCTTTGGAAGACTTACAAGGACACATAAAATATTTCTCCTGTAAAAACCACTCATGTTTTATCAATATTACATTATGCACTTCCCACTGTTGGTGTGCCTTGGTCTCAGATTAGTTCATTGTTCTCACCTGCAAAATGACACACACACACACACATACTCCAGGTGAAGCCAAGTTCCTAGCTTAACAAGCCAGTACAACACAGAGGATAAAATCTGAAGGAAGAAGCAAAAGATTTTTTCAGACTGTGGAAGATGACTGTATTTTAATTTGGGCTGCCAGGAGAAGAATGTGCTCTTTGGACAAGGTCTGGCTTAATGTAAGTGCTTTACAATGCCTTGGTGGGATGAAATTAAAATGGTGATGTGGGTAGAATTTACCTGAAAACATTATAAGCCTGAAGGGTTTTTGTAGCTACAGACCTCTGAAGACGTATGTAAGTTGCAGCTGTGAAATGTTGAATTCCTGCGATACAAGCATTGTGTCTTAACTAAGTGATGGTGGAGAGCTTCAGGTAGGTCATGTTTAGTCTAGAGGGAAAGTAGCAACTAGATTTTGCTGATGAAATTCACTGAAAGGATGAGTTCAGGAATCTTTTTACCTAGTCTCAAAAGATTAATGTGTAAGGTTCCATACCTGCGTGTTTCCTACCTTGTTAAATACAGGCCTGGTTTGTTTCTTCTGTAATTACAATAACATTTTCTGTAGAAACTGACCTAACTTGTAGGCTGTATTGCTGTATTTTGAGCCCTGCTGTCTTTGGGCTGTGTGTGCTGGGCTAACTCTCTCACAAGAGATTTTACTACCTATTACAGAGCTCTAGCAGGCCTGAAATGTAGATGCATCAAAGCAAGCATTGAGGTTTTTTGCTTATTTCTTAATGTAGCAAAGATGCTGCAACTAAGACCTAGTTATCTCCAGGTGCTTTATGTAAAGTGTAATTATATTCCTGTAGAGTTACTGTCTGCCTCTCTGTATTGCCCCACAATAGGGACTAAAACTTCTAGTGACGTGAGGGAGTCCTAGGTTTTCTTCTGGAGACATTTTACCCCAGTAAGATATACCAAAACTCATTGATATAGTGCTGAGCCTCAGCAAAATACCTCATTGGTAAGGGGATGTGGATGTTGCTTAAAGCAATACAGATGAACGTGCAATTTTAGCTCTTTCAGATCTTCTTGTTAGGGTAGTGCATCAGTGCCCCTGGAAGGGAGATTTCTTTTAGATACATTGTTTAGAGAAGGCATGGAATCAAACTATCTGCAAAACCTGTGTCAGGAATGTCACAGAATCCTCTAGTTGTCCTGCATCCTTTTATTCTTTCAGGAAGAGAAATAAACTGTTACAGAGTCTGTGCTAAATACCTGTTTTACCTGGGGACTGATGAGAGCTGCAGAAGTACTGCTAATCAGGGATGCAAGCCTTGCTTCTGTCTTTAGTGTTTCTTGTTTTTATTCACACTTCAGCTGTGATTGTAGACTTGTAGATTTTTTTGGAAGGGATAAAATGGTGCAGGATGAACTCTGGGCTGCAGACTGAGTTGTTATATGCTGGCTGTTGAACTTGGCAGACAGACGTTGTAATTTCAGAGCGGTGGCTGTGACACGGACTAGGCCAAGCTCTGTAGGTCCTGGATAACAGAGAATGTAATAAACTACTTGTCAAAAAGCGAAGGTAGAGCTCAATGAGCACAACTTAATTAACGATAGGATGTCCATTGCGTGATAGAGAGAGCAGCACAAAATACACAATTTTTCTCCTGTACACTAAATAACTTTTTTTTTCTTGTTGGTGGATTCATGAATCATTAATTCATAAGCAAATAAAACCTTTATTTTATCAACAAGCTAGTCATAGCAGTAGCCCGTGGATTTTGATTAACTATGTAATATCAGGAGCCAAAACTTGTGTTCAGGTTGTACTTCAATGAAATGTAATATAGACATCTTTCAAAAACTAGTGTGTGTTGACTATTCAGGTGATTAATGGAGGAAAGGAGATATGTTGAACACTGGGCATAATTTATTACACTCTTGCACTCCTCTGTAACCTGCAGAGCAGTCAGTAGGGTGCTGCAGCATACAGCCGAGCCCTGTACCAGGGCTCTCTGCAGGCTGTGATAAATGGAGAGAGTTACCCAGTGGGGAGCTGGCCTTCCCCAAAGGACAATGCAATGGGGAAACAAGGCTCTGTGTGTGTGTGTGGTAGGGCTGTGCTTTTCATGTAGGAGTGGTCTTGAAAATAACTAAATCAGTTAATCACATAAAATGTCAGCCTTATGCCTGTTCTCAGGGAAATGCTGTGCTAGGCTAAATAGGAAAAATGAGGTGTTGGGGAGGGGTAGGCTGACTGAATGGGAGAGCTCAGCTTGAATAATGTGTTTTTTGGTTTGTTTCTAACAAGCACTGCTGTGTGAGTAATTCTTTGCTTGGTTGAAGACCTTATTCAGCCAGCAAATCTGAGCAAATAGGGCAATACTCAGCAATGCTTATGAACAAGGGTGTTGTATGAAGTGGATAAGTGTGAATATGGCTCTTGGTTTTGAACAGGAAGGTTGGCAGGTATTTAGATATTGACAAGCAGCAGCTTGCAGAGCTGCTGGAAAAGTCTTCCCAGACCTCGTGCTGTCCAGGTGTGGAGAAGCACACCTGGAGCTCTCCCCTCTTTCTGCACAGCATGCATCTGCACCTCTTACTCCTGGTTTATCAAAGCTATATTGCAATACCTGTTTATTTTTGTGTGTGTGTGTTTTTCTGAGATGTCTGTTATGTGCAGATGTGCTGTAAGTCTCATGCAGGGAATAGCTACATTTTGTGAGTATTTTGCAGGGAAGTAGTTGGGAGCTACAGGTGGTTAAAATGAGTAGAAAGTAGTGAGTTTAAGGGCATGTTATCTAAAAATGAAATGTGGCAAGCTTGGGTGTCCTGTTCTTTATTGTGTGGGAAAGTACTCTTTAAATCTCATGCTATTGCATTAAACATCTTGCATTTTTTTCTGAAAGGGTTGATTTTAACTTGCTAAAAGTAATTTGTTTCACCCTGTCTGTAAACAAACAATTCTACTGCATGGAAAAAACAAAACAAAACTCTTCCATTCATGTCAAGTGTGACTTCTGAACATGTGCTTAATTGAATATTCCTTTAAAAAATGTTTTAGCTTATCTCCCTCTGGCAAGGATTTGTGTAATGTGGTCTCAGACTTTTCTGTGTTTCTATCCAGATTTCTTCAGTAAAATATGGCTGCACTTTGAAACGACTCCAGCAGTGAGAGCTATGTTTGGTTCTCATTCATTTCCTAAACTATACCAGGCTAAAAATCCTTCATTTCGAATCACAGGTTGTGTACGTGTCAGTAAAAGTCACTAATTTTTTTTCCTGATCTGCAGGAGGGTTGAACTAAATTCCTTGCCTTGTGTAGGTCTTTTAATAAATCACTAATCTTCCTGATAGAGAAATGGAAGTAATTAATAGTGTATGCTATGTAGCTTCTGCCATCTCCAAGCTCTGTAGGTTGCTTCACAACAAGGAAGATAAGCTTTTTACTGGGGCCCTGATGATGTGAAGCCCCAATGATAGCCACTTCATGAGTTCCTTGTGACTGGTAGGTCCAACAGTGTCCCCAAAGTGTCTGTGGGCAGAAAGTGCAGGTGAATCCTACCCACAAGCTTAATTCTTGCACAGATGAACTGATGCAAGCCTTCAATTCAAAATTTGTCTGGACTCTTAAGGTTCTGCTGGGTTAAATGTTTCTCATGTTGGCTGGCTTCTGATGAACCTGTTCATTTACCTCAACCCCAATATGGGTTAGTGGTGGCTACACTTTAATCCTAGTTACATGGGTTTGCCACGGATGTGCAACTGCTCAGTATCCAGAACTTGCACTCTTGCGTCTGCTGTTTTCTAATAGTAATCTGTCATAAATATTACAAATTATTTTCCCACACTTTCCCTTCAGGAGACTGGAAAACAGCTGCTGAAGAATATTTGTTCCTATGGGTAGAACTTTAAGCAAACAAACAAAAGAAAAAACATTCACGCACACTCATTTAGTTGTTGTTGGGGTAAGCTTTCCTACCTTTAGCATGAAAAATTGGCCAATTGAATGTTATAAAAAGCTTATCTTTCTTTATTCTAAGCCACCTCACAGGGAATTCACATACCTGTCTGTGGCGAACTAAATGAGATTTAGCATTAAGCAACCTAGTATGCTGTTTCTCAGTCTAATCTACAATGAGCAGATAATTGGAAGGGATTCTTAATTTATAAGGAAGTAATCATTGTGAGGTAGTCCTTGCTGCCTGGCCACGGCTTTCATTGAAACACTCTGCCTTTCTGGGTAACATCCTGAAGGAAATTTTTCTTGGTGAAAGAGTTCTTGATCACATTCTATTTCACATTTATTCTACATTTTGATCTTTATAGCAGGCAAGTACTGTAATGGTTTACTTTCTGAGAAACTGGTATTGTGGCCTGCCCCTTAGGGATGTCTGGGGAGGTGCAAAGAATTACAGCTGCTGTTAAACTTCTTGCAGCAATTGCAAATTGAAAACACGAGAATCCAGGAAAAGTGTCTTGCAATTATCTTAGAGTCACAGACATACAGCAATGCTTAATTCACTTGTAAATTAGGAGAGATGCTCTGGTGTTGAGAAACATGTCTGCATATTTTAGCAATATGATGAATTGCTTAGAAGCTTTCAATCTAGTGTTGTTTACTCTGTCACCTCTCTCAGCATACTGTATTTTAATTAGTACGCACAATTAAATGACAATGGTGAAGTCTTTAGCAAGTATGAATCAGTATCTGTGTAATACAACTTACTAGATGCTTGCATGGGAAGTAACATAGGAAATGCTCAATAGCTGAAGCAGAAGATGAAACCTTCAGTTGGTATATATGTATAAAGCAGACAGCTGTTAATGCAAAATGTCAATAATAGATGTAAGAGCTTGTCTTGAACAACTCTGCTCTGCTGATGGAAATGCTTTCCTCTGGCAGCTGACTGACATTACTTTGGTGCCTTCTACCACTGAATGCTGAAAAAGTGCAATTTTGTGCTCCAGATCTGGCTATGGGTGTTGACATCAGCATCAACTTGGTCTTTAAAAAAAATAAATAAAAAATGGGGGTAGAGTGGATTTTAGCAGTAACCTGGGCTGTTTTCAAATAAAGCTCGTGGCTTGGTGGGGGTGGTGCCTCTCTGAGGCTCATTTTTAAGAATTGCCTTGTGCTAACAGTGGCCCTTGGCAAAGAGCAGGAGTTCTGTCCTTGGGATTTCAGTTTTTGAGCACCAGTTCCTGCTGCACATGATCTCTGCAGCATCAGAGCTCTTATTTGCTGGGCTCAGTCCTGGTGTGTGGAAGCATTACAACTCAGAGGCTTTGTGTATGCATAGAGCAATGAGATGCTGTTGGGTGATGGGCAACAGCTCTGCTGCTGAGTAAAGACTGAGTTAACCTAACTGCTGTTCACTGGGGACACCAAGAAACAAGCTTGACATAATGATATTCACAGTTACTCCAAGATCATAATGTCAGCTGTCCTGCTCTTGCCTGAAGAGGCGCAGCATCAATACTCATGGGAGGGTTTCCTGTTAGTGCCTATCTGGAAAGACTGCTGGCCCTGTACTGTCACCATGTTATTTTTGTGTATGGCTTTTATGAAAGCTTCCAAAACAAGACATGGATCCTGTCAAGCTTATATTGCCTGCGTGATATAGAAAGACTTCATAATGCTAAAATTGGAAAGAGTTTAACTTCCTTATTGTCACTTCATGACCTGTCTGAAGCTTTACTGCTCTGTTTTTAATGTTCCTACATGAAGCTTTTTTTGGAGTGACCTTCCTCTGAACTTGGTCCATCCTGTAAATTGCTGTGAGCAAAAGTCCTGCACTGTGTGTGAAACAGTGAACTCATAGGATGATCAGAAGCACCTTAAAGATCTGCATAGGAGAACACTGAACTAGGCAAACTAGAGTCTTTAAAGATAACTTCAGCATCACCAGTGCCTTTGAGTTACTCCTCAGGAGTAAGAGATTTACTTCACAAGTTAAAAACTGTAGGATGGTAGTTATTACCAATTCCCTGGGTGACAGCTAACTTTAAACCTGAATTTCGATTACATAAAACAGTACCTAAGCTGAAACAAATCTTCGGATTTACTCAGGGAGGAATATGTATTAAAGCAATTTCAAATAGAAATAATTAATGCTTTTGCCCTTTAAAACAAAACAAAAAACTCTGCATGCCCATTAACTAATTACCCTCCTGCCTGCTGATATTAAACTTAATACTGAAGCATTGCATTCATATCCACAGCTGTCATTCTTGTCTATAAATAATTTTAATTATGCTCACAGAAAATTGTAAGGCACTTACATTGTGCGCAGAGCACTGAGACTTAATTATTACTTGATTGCATATAAGAAGGGGTTGGCGTAAATAACTCTGAAAGCCTAGACCAATGTGTACAACAGTGCTTCTACAAAACAAGTATTTTCATACCCCTGGTGATTTAAGTGGGACTGTGACACTTGATTATTTTATTTACTTTTCCATTTTGGCTACTTTCCAGTTAAAGTCAGGCTGTGTTTTCTGCTAGAGTTTTCTTACCCAAAGGAATTTCAATAAGCTTTACTGCTCACAGAACAACCTGAGGTTGTTTTCTATGGGTTTCTGTAATGTTTTATAAGATACAAAGACCCACTTTAAGCTTCTGTTGTAGCCCATCTACTCTTAACCCCTCTTCTGGGTGGATTCCAGAGCCCTTCACCTCAACACTAAATAATAATTTTTGCACATTCCCACAGTTTTTAGCAATAGTTTTAGTCTGCAAGGCTTTCAAGGGACAGCTTCTTTCCTTGGCTTATTTTTTAGGGGGTGTTACACTCAAGGATGCTCATCTATTTTTTTTCCTTTCTTTGGAGCAGCTGAATCTGTACTCTCTCACTGATGTTACTGAGCTTCCTCTGATCCCTGATGAGACTGTGATCACTAAGACTGGCCTTTAGTCATGCAGCCTCACAGTCCTGAGTCTGAAGGGGCTATAAGTGGTCTGAATGAAGGGGTTGCATTCAACTTACATTGATAGTGTGTATGTGTAAAATCCTGCTCCAGGGAGATGCATCATTTTCAGCCATCTGACCAGTGGAGCTGCTGCAGGTGTCCAGTGAGAAGGAAGGATGGACAGGGATGTTTTTGGCTTTATTGCTCCTCCCTGGAAGAGCTGTACTTCAGCCCTTCAGAGGAGGGGGACTGTACTTCAGTACCCCAACCTTGGTCAACTAATATTCCAAGATGAAATGCTGTTGGAAAACATTTTGGACAGCATCAGCTGGTAGAAGCTCCTCAGCACTTTCAGCTGGTAAAGTGATGTCTACTCTGTCCATGTTAGGATTTTTTCAGATGGATGAGTACTAGCTAATTTCACTGAGCTGCACCAGACCTGCTGTGCTATGGATTAGGGCATAATGCCCATGGCTGGGGTCCATCTAGCATTGTATCCTGACTCTAGCAGAGGTCCAGGTGAATGCTTGCATGCTGCTGGTGGAAATCATTTGCCATGAGCAGTCTCCCAGCTTCTATTTTTCAGCTGACAGCTTCTTGAGGTAGGAGTGGTTTCTGGCTATTTTTAATCCTCAATGAATTTCTCTTAATTTCTGGAAGAAATACAACCTCAACATCCATCTGCCTAAAAATGAATGCTTTGTCTCCTAAGCCTGAAAATCCCTTAGAAATCCCCCAAGATTCTTTCCCTTTTTCTCATCACAACAAAGAAGGCTACACAGCTAGAAGTTAGGCAGAGTTTACAAGTCCTGAAGCAATATATCCCAATTCCAAGAACTGATGCAAAGGTAGCTCCTTACTAATGTGGTTACTGAGCAAGCTGTGGGGAGAGGATTGCGTCTGTGTGGCACAGGAGACCCTGGGAGTCTGTTAAGCAGAGGTTATGGAAGCTGCTTTTCTTCCTAGGTGTTTTTCTCAACATGAGACTGGAGCTGTCACAAACAGAAAGATGAGCAAGCTTGTGGCTCAGCCTTTGGGCTGAATGTGGGAAGGCACATCCTGCGTTTCCCAGCAGGAGACAGATGGGGACTGACATACATCTGCACAGAAAATATTGTACAAAGGAAAGGGGCATTTAAGTGAAAAACATCTTGTTATAAAAAATACATCTTCAGATTTGAAGGGAAAGTAAAACTGTGTGGGGAAAACTGAGTCAGGTACGGTGCGGCAAAATCATTTAAAACAAGAACAAGAGAAGTCTGTCCTTGTAGAGCAGTTGACAAAATGTTCCTGTGTCAGATCGGTGCTGTACAATGTTTATAACATCCTGGAGGGTGAAAGTCTCATCTTTCATGTTATGAGAGGTGCCTCCAGAGCTATGTTGCTAACTTTGAAGCTGTACTGTGGATTTATGAACCTACCATGCAGTATTGTCAGCCCAAATAATATTGGTCTATGGTAGTGTATGGCCCCCAGCATTATGACTTCAGGAGTACAAGGAAATAAAGATGTTTCAAAGACGTCTGTATCTTGTTGTTTGGGATCTGCCTGTTTCTGAGGATGACTAGCACTGATTTTTTTTGGCATATTGGAGGATCTGCTCTGGTGCAGCAGGCAATCATGTTCTGATGTCCTGCATCCCAGTGATTTCTACTTGAGACTCTCTAAATGGGTCCTCTAGATGTACTTAGTGTGGTGCTTCCTTGCTTGTCTCCAAGACCTCCAAATGATTCATTGATTTGATTCCCTTGGTCACCTGGGCTCCTCCCTCCCTCCTCCAGGAGGCTAAATGCAGGGCTCCTGCCCAAGCCCTGAAAGGACCAGTGGGCTGTCTTGAAGGGAGAAAGGGGCTGCTGACCTTTTCTGTTGTCTTTTCCTCTTTAGTGGAAACAGCAGCAGGTTGCTAGAAGAATCTGCAAGGCACTAATATTACCCCATCAAGCAGGCAACTGAGGCAAGCAGGGAGGAATTATGAAGGAATAAGCAGAACCATGCTTGGGTTTGTGATCTAGAGCTTATAATGTCTCTTCTGTTTTTTTTCTTTTTCTTGAGTCAGCAGTATAGCTCAGTGCATAGCTGACATATTAGGAGCTCAATATAGGCACAGGTAGCTCTCTTCTATGCTATTGTTGAATTACTGGATAGATTCTGGAGAAAGCTAAAGAAATTTAAATGCAAGCTTTTAAGAAGTCATCTTGTCACTTTTTCTGTGATAGGAGGAACTGTTTCTTCTGTCCTCTATCCTTAGTTAAATTGTTTTGGGGCAGAGTTGGAGGGCATGAAAATCTTGAGGATATGCATTCGTTTTGAATGTGAACACTTTTGAGATTCATAAATGTCTCACTTTTTTGGCACTCTGTTCTTTTTCTGAACGGTAGAGCATGATCATCATCAGAAATAATAGCTAATGATATTTCTAACCTGATAGAAATTATAAACTTAAATTCTATCTAGAAATTTATAATTTCTATCAGGTTAGGTCATTTCAAGGATCAACCTAATTGAGACTTCTTAGAACCAAAGTAGGGGAAATAAGTGGGGAACTGCTCTTTATGTCTTATCTCAGAGATGCAATTCCTCAGGTGGTGTTTTTTTTTTTTTTTCCCTTTTGAAATACTGTTTGTTTCAATGACCAGCATGGAGTTTAGTTGCTAATGGTTTTACTGCTGATTATTCTTAACTATGCTGATCCTAAGAATCTTGTAAAGTCTGCATTGCTCCTTGACTTATTTTCTAATACTTTTAAAATATTCAGTTTCCTTAGGGTACTTTATGTTCCTGCAATCTTCAGATAAGGTATTTCTAGGCAAATGTACAAAATAAGGTCACAGTAATTTTGCTGTTCTTGAGGAAGTGTCTTAACATAACTTTAATTTTCTAATAATGCTAAAACAAACTTTGTCCCAGTAACTTCAGAAATAAGAATTGAAATCTCTTGGCTCCCATATTGTCCACTGAGCTTTCTGCAAATAGAAAGTATCTGCTAGCTGTTCAGAGACTACTGTAGATTTTTGCTACTGTAGTACTCCAAAATATCACTGTGCTTCTGTACTCAAAATTGTCACAACTGTGAAATGATAAGCACCTTGGTTATTATCAATGAGTTTGAAACAGTGTCATCGTGACCTAAATTATATTTGTAATTTCAGGTGCCTGCAGGTAGGCATTAGGGCATGACTTTATTAGACTTTGTTTGATATGACTTTAGGTTTGTTTCTTGCTGTGGTCCAGAGTCCCTTGCACCACATGTCAATGTATGGCCTCAGGGAGATTCAAAGACCTAGCTGACCTGATGCGAGAACCAACTTGTTTTTCTGGGATAGACTTGGCCAATAAAATAATGATCAGACTTGCATCCTCTAGCTCCCTATGGACCACAGAGATGGGACAACCATGCAGACAGGGACAGAAACACAGTTCTTGCAGGCACTCTCCTGTCTGCATTGCTTGTTTTGTAAAAATTCACTTTTCCATAAAAAATACGTCGGCATTTCATTTGATGTTGCTGCTTTTTCTACCAATTTTTTTCTGCTCCTTGACTGTATTGCTCTTCCCTGGTGTTGCATAATGGGAAATTGGGAAATGATCTTGTTTAAAAGCACCTGTTTCAATCCTTAGGAGAGGGTGGTAACTGGATGCATGCATCAGGGAAAGGGATAGCTGGAGCCCTGACCCCTAAGGTATTCTGGAGGGAAGTGGAACTGAAATGAGAACAGTAGAGCCTGAGCACTGAGAAATGACAAACTGCTCCAACCTGGGAATTGGTCCCAAAGGTACCACAAGTCCTGGTACAGCCTTATTATTCTTGGTAGCAACTCCCTCATGTTTTGAGGAGTCACGGTGGGAAGTTTTCAGTCAAAACAAGGGACTGGGGTGCAGCAGAATTTGCTTCAATGAAAAATGAGTATTTCTTAGGAGAACCTGTGGAAAGCTCTGATAGCTTGTCAGTCCACAGTGCATATTCCCAAGAGTAATCCTGTGACTTGGAGAAATCAAAACTGGTAGATGGTTCTGTTGCTATAGTGACTGTCCTCTTTTAATAATGGCAAATAATTGTGCAACTGATTGGCTCATTAGCAGCTATTACAGGTTTAACTTGCCTCTGTCTCACACATAGTTCTTGCTCATTAGTGTTGAGGCTTTCCTATCTTGTGTTAGTGGGTTGGTTTTTTTTTTTTTTTGGTGCATCATTTTGGCTTAGGTATAAAATGAACTCTTTCCATATGTTTAAATCATTTTCATGCTGTGTAAGTATTTAGTGAGAAACTTGTGAAGCAAGTTCAATGTGACTAAATAGTAAGCCATTGGTTAACCCTTGGCGAGCTAAAGCCAGCTCTGAGGACAACCTGCCTGCAACATCGGTGGCTTTGTGAGGCACTATGACCTGGAGCTTCCCTTTCCTGAATTACTTCCTGCCCTTATTTCTTTTTGCTGGCCACTGAGAGCCAAGTGATGGTGGAGTAGTCTTGCCATCCCATGATGGCCACCAATGTTAAAACCACAGCTGAGGCTACTTTCACACTTGGGATGTGCTTGTGGCCTGCAGTGATCTGGACATGCCAGTCCAGTTCTGGTATTTATCAACAGTTCTCTGACCTGCTTTCTCAGCTGCTGTCAAAATGTGTGCCTGAAGACCTGTACACTAGACAAAATGAGCTTGTTTCTGGGTCTGCTCCTTGCACAGTGAGGTAACAGGGTGAAACCTGGCTTCTGAGCAATGCATCTCTGGGGACACAGGTGCCCCTGCAGAGCTCTGTGAGCAGGCTGCAGCTGACCCAAATGACTCAGAGCACTAGAGTGCTCCCAGGGTACTTAATGGACTTGCTGTATGAATAAGGTGGACTAACTGTTCTTTCAGTTTGCACTTCTACCCAGTCTTTTCCACCAGTGAATTCAGGTCAGCATACAACAGTAGGCATGACAACTTCCAGAGTGGATATTATCCCTTGTAGGAAGCAGCAGTATAACTCCAGTCTACCAACAAGAGTTTGGAGAAGAGGAATTGCTTAAGGCTGTATAGTGCTCTCATGGCATTATAAGAACTGCATCCAGATTTGTTAAGGACTAGGCTAGAGCCAAACTTTTGCCCGCAAGCTAATGCAGTAGCAAATAAATCATCCAGGTCTTGACAGCCAGCTTCTGCTGTAACTCTTTTGTTTAATTAAATGAGCTGGGAAGATGGATGCAGAATCTGAAAACTTGAAACTGTGCCCTCTGTTTTGTTAGTACTTAGTACAGTATTCAGGAGCTTTTGTGCCTTCTACAGGAAAATATCTGAAGTTATAGATGAGCTTGCATGCTTTGTTAATGAATGTCGTTTCCTCTGAAGAGTGTAGGATGCATCATGTGGGAACTCAAGAGGGATCTTTCACCTGGATGGTCTGAGAATGCAGCTTTCATTTGTTACCACTGACCAAATTACTTGTCTTGTGGCTAGTGTTGCAAAACCAAATCCTTTTCAGCAGGAATGCTTCTTTCTCTATTCATTTTTATTATTTTGGCAGTGTTTCCTGTCATAACTTGAAATCCGTCCTCCAGTTTCCTTTATAAGACATGGATATGAGGCTAAGAAAACTTTTTTCCAAAATATTTCCATGCTAACAAGTCGAAGAGCCCCTTACATTAAGAAAATGCACTTAGGTTTTGAACCAAGTTCTTGTGATCCCCTAGTTAATGTTTTGCTACTAGTGTGCGCTCTCTCACTCCATTTCTTCTAATGGCAATGTTGGGGAGGTTCCTGTCAGGATTGCTTCAGCTTAACTCACTTGCCTTTTATGTATTTTACATAGTACCTTGGTCTAGTCAGGAAACCCTTTTCACTCCTCCAAACTGGGAAGGAATTAGTTGTCAAATGGCTGGCGTGGCAGCTTTCACTTGGCTTCTAATGAAGCAACTGTTTCTGGGGTTAGTGGTATCTTTTCTGTAAATCTGGAGTACAAAATTTGAATATTGGCTTTAGGCTTTGGATGGTGAGGAATACATTGGAAAATTGCTTCTTCTAGAATCTCATGTATAGCCATGGGAGCTTGTGAACTTTGCTACCCAGTACAATAGCAGAAATACTGATGCAGACCTTAGCTTTTTTTTTTTCTTTACTACTTGTGAAGTTAGTTGTGATTCAAGTGAGATAACTAGGATATAAGAGTGGAACTGGAGAGGAAGTGAAGCACTGCTTTTACTGATTTCCTTAGAGGTGCCATCTGCCAAACTTTTCTTTCCTGTCTCGCCATTTTTTCCTCTTCCTTGCCCCTTGAAGATGGGGCTACCCCTGAGGTGAGGCTTGCATTCATCTTGAGTGAGGAGAAAATCCTTTAGTAGGGAACAAGGAAAAGTGGCTCAGTAAAGGATGAGATTTTGAACATGTCTTATCAGTTGCTGAAATACACAAAAGAACCAAATTAAGATGGTGTCTAAGAAGATTGATTCTCCTTTTGTCTTCGTATGAATGTCAAATAATAGCTAATACCTTGTTTCGAAGCACTATGCAAAACAGCAGAAGTTAATTTCTCCTTGTTCCTGAGCTGAGTGGAGAACTGATTCTCTCATGTGACGTACCCATTGTCTTTCACACATGTAATAATATCTACAAGGCTCCAGAGCTGTCCATCTTTTCCCACAAATGGGGAAGGAAAAGAAAAATGTTATATCCCTTGTAAACCCTGGCTTGCCTTTTCTAGCCACAGCCCTGTGTGCAAGGGTGAAATCATAACTTGTGTGTAAAATGACTCTTAAATTATCATAACCATCATGAAATGGGATAAGGCAGTGTTCTAAAAACATTTTGCAAAATGGGACAGTTTCCCAAAGCATCAGATTTGAAACTTTTTGCTACATGTTTTATGGGCAGATTTGTCATTAAGCTTGAAATGAGTACTTCTCCAATGTTAGGAGGGAATGGAACAGGCAGAGGTGAATGCAATCACTGCATTTCAAGCTGAATGTCACGATCAGTGTGGGCTCAAGGTAGGTTTTACTAGAGGGAAAATATGATCGATCTTTATAAATCTGGTGTTAGGGAATGAACAAAGAAACCTGAAAGCATGCAGATATTTCACTGGAGCAATATGTGTCCCGTGGATGGGTTATCTAGCCTTGCTTTCATCAAAGGAAAGCCTGGCTTTAAGGGCAGACACAACCCCACTGTTTTCATTGTATTTGGCTTGAAAATAATGATAATCGTGTGCTTAAAAACCTTACTGAATGAGAGGCCCATGTTGGTAGGCTGAGAAATAGCTGCCTGAGTCAGGCTGCTGAATGTAAGACATACTTTCACTGAACCTTTTTTTAAAACAAACAAAAAAACCCACATGCCTACATGAAGTAGCTGACCAATTTCTTGTTTGCCTGTAATTGTTTGAAAGAGAACGGTAGCCTTAAACTCTGCTCTTTCCACATGAATGTATGCCAGCAAAGACTCAGAGGGGGGTAGAAGGAAAAAAAAAATGGGTAAAGAACAGCTATGTGTGTTTGTCCTGCTAATGCTCCTGTTACTGTGCAGTTGCTGCTGATTTGGCAGCACAGCTCCCTTCTGCAGCTATCTGATGTCTGTTCTTCAAATATAAAGCACAATTTCAGCTAAAACACGAGAGGGCTGTGATTTCTACAGCTCTTGTCTCTGATCAGGTGAGCAGCTTGATCTGCTGAAGGCAAGTAATTAAGTAGCACTTCCAGATGCTTAGTAAGGGTCTTGTGGAGTGATTTGCAGTAATGATGCAAAAGGAAAAATAAAACTACTTATTAAAAAAGTAACAGAAACGAGTCCCTGAACATAAGAAATGGAGACCATAGATTTAAAAAAAAATGTTGAGTTGAGAACTGCTGATTAGTGATCTAGGAGAGCTGGATTAGAGTGCTGTGCTCTGCTAGTGATTTCTTATGTGGGTTAAGGCTGTCTCTGACCCCAGCCCAAAGCTGTTGCTACAACTGGAATCATCTTGCACTAGTCTTAAATTGGCTCACTTGCACGTTTACATGCAGCAGTGTTGCAGTCATCCTGTGCTTCCATAGCTGCCATGCATGGTGTCTGTTCAAAGCTAGCTTGCTGGTGACCAGGAATGAGCTCCAGCTGTGATCCAAGGTCAGTGAATTTCATCATGGTAGCTTCTCCTGCTGTGAAGTAGGCACAGTGAGGCTTTTCTCACTACTCAGATTGGTTGTCCAGGGCAGGGGTAGTTCTTCAGATGTGTGTATAGAGAACAGCACGTCGTAAGGACCAAAAAGACTCTGGATGCATCAGTAATACATGTCATACTTCCAAAGTAATAGTTACAGTTTTGTTTGAGTTTGCAAAATGTTCACATTGAAAACAGTTTAAGAAGTAGAAAAACTTTTCCTCCCCCCCCCCCCCCCCCCCCAAAAAAAAAAAAAAAAAAACAAATGAACAAACAAACAAAACCCCACCAACTTCTATCAATGAATTAATGTGCTTAGAAAAAAAGCCTCATGGGTAACTAAGTTAGTAACAGATGCTGCCTAGGAGCATACCTTTTCCTGTGTAGGAAGAAATTAAGCTTATTTTCTGTCTGCTGACAATCTGTTATATGCACAGACTATATCATGCAAAGGAATTTTTCAGAATCCTATGGGAAAATGAGCACTTTCAAGCTTTGTAAATCTTGAGTGAAAATCACAAATGAGAGAAACCTGGAAGAGATCTTATGTTTAGATGTTTTACAATGGTGGAAATAGTACCCTTCATTAGACCTAGTTGTGCGAAGAAGGGGTATCCTTCATGGTTGAAAGTAAGCAAGCAAACAACAACAATCTCAGGGAACAAGGAAACAATTAGGGGATTGAAATGCAGCTGGTAAAATCGGTGGAAATGAGAAGTCAAAGGTTTCCGTAACTGATGGAGACCATTTAGCACAGATTCCTCTATGAGAACCTTTTTCAAATTGTCTCTAACCAAGCTTTTAGAAATCAGCAGACTTCTTATGGTCTGCTCTTCCTTTTTCTGTAGCCTCAATGAACCTGATTTTTGTTCCTCATCTAAAAATTATTGCAATTAGCTTTGGAACATAAACTAACATCGTGTGTGTAATGAGGCAAACGAGGTTGTGGAGAGAGGCCTTAGAAGTAAAGAAAGGATGTTGGTTTTCCTCTGGCATGGCTGGGGGGTGGGAGAGTCTGTCAGCAGAGCAGGAAGAAAGTAATTGCAAACTACCAAAAATAAATTTCTGACTTGCTTGCTTTTCTTTCTCAGTGGGGTGCAGTTATGGTGTGTGAGGTTTTTGTACCCAGCTGCTGCTGGTGTACTTCAGCTGCAATGCTGCCTTCCTGCAAGTTGTGCTCTCCTGACCATGCTGAGTATAGAGGTAAAGTGAATTGACGCTGATATTAAAACGTGTTTGAAACAAGTCCCTGCTAATCTCTTCTGAGAAAGATGAGTATGGATACTGGCAGACATTAAAACAGGAGAACAAAAGAGCATGGAATTAATATAAGGGTTTGGAAGTTGCTGGGAATGCAGGAAGTCTTTGTGGAGGCAGGGAAAGGAGGAACACCTTTATTACAAAAGGGCTACCTTTAAATGCTGGGCTACTTCCGAAGAAAAATCTCTGGCAGAGGGAAAGAGTTGGAGGAAACCCTGGGCAGAGATCCTTATTTCTGGTGTTCTGCTTGGAAGAATATAACAGCAAATGCAATAGCTAAGGCAGCTGTCCTGCAGCAGAGCGCAAGGCCTCAAACTGCTGTTTGTTATGAGGATATTTAATCCTTGCATGGGGTAAACTGCAATATGGTTTGTGTTTTCTCAACAGGTGTGTTAGTTTACCCTGGTGGAGCCTCAACACCTGCTTTGCAATACTTTGTGGTGTTGTATTTTCTTTTCATCCTAAATGGGTATTAAGATATTTGGAAGTTCTGGTTCTTCACTTATACCTTCCCCTTTTAAAGGTACGTTGCGTAGGTTGTCACGCATCCTTTTGGTGTACTACAAATGCAATGTACTATTTTTCATATTTGTATATATTATAAAGAGTACTTAAGCTCTTTGTTTCATTTACACAGCTTCTGTAATTATGCTTCACCCCTTGAATCTTTTTAGAAGTATTTTAGCATGGAGAAGAGATGACTTGACTCAAGTAATCAGTGGGGAAAAAAAAAGCAATTCAGCTGGGCTGTCTGGCCTTTCAAAAGCTTCAAGCTGTGGATACATCAATTGTGTAACTGAGGCCAGTGTAGCACACTACAGAAATTCTACTCAAAACTTGAATAGTAAGCTGGAGAAGATCAATATGCTTTGTTTGGATTTTTCTTTTACTATCTTTGGAAACATATCACAAAGAATTCAAGAAGGTATAAAAACCTGTATACAAAAGAACACAGTATGAACTTGTAATACCAGAAGCTATTCTCTGAGTCTAAAAAGATGCATAAAAGGCAGCCTTGCGGAGCCTAATCTCTTTCAGCAGAATGAGAATCCTGACTAACAATCACAAAATTCAATTTTTACTTGAAAATCTTACTATTTGTTGTTCTAGTAGTAGTTGCACAGGCGGAGTGCACTTTCTGTTAAACCATTACCACTGTTGCAAGAGTTGAATCTGGTCAAGATAAGTCCTTAGGAAATATTCTTCTAGTTGCTTTTTTTCATTCTATCAGTGATGGAAAGTAACCATACCCTTCAGCAGTAGCCCCCTTGCCCATTTAACATCTTACTAGATCAGTTTCAACTGACCTTAGAGTTGAATGCAAGAGCAATGTTTTCTAGATTATTTTTTTTCCTCCTTTGGAAAGCTGCACTTCTAAATGTTGCTATCTGCAATCAGGTTAATGCTCTCACTTATTGCTGCTAGCAGTTGCTCAACACAAGTTTTATGGTCTTTATTCTCCGTACTTTGCACAACAGCTTAAGTCTTACAACAAAGTTCATGTGTACAGCCCTAGTGTTGATGAAACTGAAGCAGATTTCTTTTTTGTACTTAAGCCTGGGGATTGGTGTGACAGATGTTATGATGCATATCCTGCTGTGCTTGCTTTCAGTAACAAACTGGACCAGATCAGTATGTTCACAAGTTGGTTTTGCCAGACTTGTCTTCTTAAATCCCTTTAAGTTTAGGGAAGAAAATAAAGTTATGAAGTGAGATAGGGAATGGGTGGGTTCCGACAACTTCTGGTGGAAATGTGATACCAGTCTTGCCTTCTAAATAAGAAAATGTTACTTTAGGGTTACTGAAGCTTGCAACTGCTCAGTAGGATATTAATTTCTGCTCTCTCAAGCCTGAGGCAAATTCATTGGAATACTTGAGGCCCTGGCCTTTTTGCATTCAGCTTTTTCTTGCAAAGCTGTGTGTGCAGTGTTTCACCCAGGAGGCCCCAGTGGCTAGACTTCCTCCTGGAGCCTTGATCCCTTGTCTCCACAGAAGTTGATGAAAAGCTGTTCCAAAAGTGTTGGCCTGGATGTTGCTGCTGGCATTCCTAGATCTGATGTGTTGGCTGCTCCCATCTGCTTTCGAGAAGTACAGCCTGGACCTCAATGGAGATCATATTTTAACAGGTCTTTCAATGCTTACTGGAGCCTTTACGCATTTTTTTCTTCTACAGCTAGCAAAAGCCACTTGTGATCCGGTGAGTTACTTCCTACAGATTGTGGTGACTTGCAACATTTTGGAGGCAAGATGTAGTCTTTCCCTGTGAGTCTGAAATGGGTGAGGTGGAGATGGTCATGTGTAGGAGTGGTAGAGCAAGGAGGACTGGAAGGGGATGGGAGGGGGCATAGGCACAGAGAAGTGACTCACTGAAATACAAAGCTAAGATAGTCAATGGTGATATGCAAGGTAAAAAGAAAGGGCAAGACGACTTGCAAATGGAACTAAAGAACATTATGAACTTGCTATTCCCTGGTAACTAAACACATCAAGACATTAAGGGCATCAAACAGAAGGAGAGAGTGAGAAAAGGGGTGAATATAAAGTACTGCTAATAGTTTGGTCCTCAGCTATGGACATTCACATCCATAGAGTCATGCAGACTAGCATGAGGCTACTCTGTGAAATTTAGATGTGCCTCAGCTCATTTGAGCAGGTCCAAGCTACTTGTTTCTGCAGGAGTAATAGATGAGAACTGGGGTTTGTTTTTCATCAGGCTGAAACTGGGGTGCTTTGTAGAATAGACCAGTGAAATTGCTGGTACTCCTAGTATGTTTTATCTGCCAGATAGGTATCTAAATCACTTTAGATTGGAGCTGTTAGATACTCTCCTAGTGTGAAAAGGAGTGAGGAGTTGCACTACATGCAGAGCATGATGTATATTGAAGAAATGAGTCACGGAAATGTGACTTAGCCATCAGGCTTCTGTCTAGACTAGGATAACTTGACTGGATAAATACTGAAGAAGGAAGAGATGCAGGAAGTGGAAGATCAATTAGTATTTAATGACACCACGTCTACACTCAAGTTCATGTGAAGTTTCATGGTTGCCCAGTGTCTTAACTCATGGTATTGTAAAGCTCAAAGTCAAAGGTCAGTCATTTGAATTCAGTGCAAAGAGGACAAATCTGAAGTGAATTCTTATAGCTCAGTGGAGAAGAACAGACTGAAAGAAGCTTGTTTAATTTTTTAAAGCAGCTGATGATCTCAGACTTGATCAAGTGAACAGTCGCTGCGTGTGAACTTTATTCCTCTACTAGAAGTAAAAAATCATCAACTCTGGGGGGAAGAAAAAGTGTGTACATGTTGACTTCTGGTCCCTTTGCGGACTCCTGATATGCACATGTGCAGCAGTGGGAACTTATCATTCCTCTATATCTAACCTGAAATAGTTCAGTGTATTAGTGGATCATTTTGTTCTGACTAGTAGGAGGATGGGGAATTGACTTTAAAACACAACAATTCAACTTGTAACTGAATTCCATACCTTGGAAGAAAAAAACGCTGCTGTATTTGTCAGAACTGACAAGTCCATTGGCTTGCAATAACTCAAAGAAACAAGCCAGACAGTTTTCCTGTACCCATTAATACCTGCCTGAAAGATGCAAAAAAAAAAAAAAATAAAATTGCATGATATAAAGGTGAGGAAAATGTTCGCTTTTGTCATAGTTTTTAGTAGGTCATTGGGCTGTCTGAGGTTTGTGTAGGCAGTGGAGTGGTTAAGTGCCCATTTTGGCTTTGGTACAAATTGCATCAATTTAAGAGACTAGATACCTTTCAAGATCTATGGTGCCTTCCAAGCTGTAGTATAAAAGTCCTGAATTGCTTGAAGCTGTTTTAAACTAAGGTAACATGGATTTAACATGCAGTCTCTAGCTGTTGATAAAGTTAGCAGTGCAAAACTGCAGCAGACTTGCACAGAAATGAGGGGGTGGCTTTGGTACTCCTGCTAGTGGCCTTTACATTTCAATTAAATGCTTTATCTCTAACACTTCTATATGGATTTTAAATGAGACCCAGCTACTGTAGTCTTGGGCACTGTTTTCTAATAGGAATAAATTATATGAATTAGCCCAGTTACATTTAAGGATTTTTGCAGAGGCATTGTTTGCTGTACAGTGCTCAAAATTTAAATTATTGATCTGACATCTGTGCCAACTTGTAAACAGTCAAGAATCTGACAGACTAACAAATTACTACTTGCATGCCTTTGATCATAATCAAGTGAGCTTTAAGTATATCAGAGGTTCTTGGGAATCGTTTGTGTAATTTGTAGAGTACTCTGTACTTAAGGCATTTTCCCCTCCCTGCTCAAATGTGCCAACACTTCAAAGCCTAAATATGGCATTAGCAATCTCCTACGACACAGTCTGTTTAGTAGCTAAAGTCTATTTGCCTTTAGTTTTGAGGAACAATGCATAAATACACGGTTGAGGCTACAGACAAGACTGCACCAAATTTCTTGATCAAAACACAGTTAAATCATAGCTACCAAAGGTTCAATTTAAACTCTGTAGCTAAGATGTGTCTGTTACCATGCAATGTCCTCTAAGATCACTGTGTGACAACTATTTCTTCAATAAGTTATGCCACGATAATTGTGGTAAAATGTACATATTGTCCAGCTATTCTTATGCAGAAATGGACTCTTATTTCTGCTGTTCAGCATAACAATTCTGCATTTTGGGATGAAAGGGTTTACCTTGCTATGTAAATGAGTAACAATAAAAGGAGCAGTGTATTGTCTTCAATTAAAATCAGTCTGACAGGTCCTTGGACTCCAATTCACAGCAGTCTGATTCTCAGTGATATTTAAGACAGTTGGCATTTTGGTGTCAAAGAATATCATTCTGGAGCTCTTTTGTTTGCGTTGTGTTTGGGGATTGAAGAAGTAAAACTTTATGCTTGAGCACCTGACCTGTTTTAACATCAGCCTTTCATTAATTACATTAATGATAATCTGATGGGCTGCACAGCGTGGGTTTGTCAGTCTACAAAAATAAAACAACCTGTTTATCCCATTCCTTTTAACTTTATTGGAGCAGAGTTATGCAGAAGCAGCTCTGTTTCAGGATCCTCTGATTAGCTTTCAGTTGCTCAGCTTCCCAGTGAAGCGCGGCTGACTTCCTGAACTGACACTATGAAACTGCATTACCTGTGCAGCTGATTGCTCTGCCAAGGGAAAAGATGAGCAAATGGTGCCTTTTGCAGGATCTCTGGCATCAGAGGCACACCAGAGTGAAAAGGTACTGCATTCTGATGAACCCTGCTGAGGCAGCAGCTTCTAAGTGGCCATTACAGGCAGGCGCATGTTAGACCCACCTTGCAGTAGTTCTGATTGCACGGGGGAATGTGGGTGATGGGACTGGTGAAATGTCTGAAAGATGCATTCTGCTGTTTTCTCCTCAGTCTTCCTTGTTCATCTGAGCACTAAGCCTTGCAAGTGTTTCATCTGCAACTTTGTCTTCATAAAATCTTAACTAGAGAACTTGCAAAAATGTGAATGTTCATTTCTGGGTTGTCTTTGGAAACATCTTTTTTTTTCCTGGCTACTTTTTACTTGTGGAGTTTCACATCTTTTTTGAAAAGTTTTGTCTTATTTCTTTGAATAGCAATGAGAAATCAAGCAAATATACTGCACAGTGTGTGTCTACGTGAATTTGTTAAAGGTCTTGTTCTTACACTGAGCAATGAAATACTTGAGCTAACTAATTTGTTTAAAAAAAAAAATCACAACACCCTATGTTCACATAACAATGAGGCCTTTACACAATGGTGTGTAAAGGTACAGTCTGAAGGCTGTATACTGCATGCTCTTCGAGGTCACTCTTCCCACCCCAAATGCTCTTTGAAGTGTTCAATGTCTGTTGTGATTTGGAGAATTACCAATTAGAGGTAGTAATTGTCTTCCTTGTGAAACCCACAGCCCCTAACTGGAACAGCTGTGCTCAGCCTCATCTTGTGAGAAGTGAGTTGTCTTCCTCTTGTCTGAAGTAGGTTGTCTTTTGTGAGCCTCTTGGTGCTTTACAGCCTATGTTGTGAGAAACATTGCTCTATGGAAGCAGCTCAGCTGTGTTTATACCTCTCTCCACACTCTCCCAGGCTTTTTCCCTTTGAATATTGCTAAAATATTTGTCCTTTATTTTTTGAAATGAAAAGAAAAAGCATTCTATTTTCATTGCTTCATTTGGAAGTCCTGTCATACAGCAATTACAGTTCTGTGCCTTTATGGATCAAAAGTGAAGTGGAGAAGAAAACTGGGATGGGGTGGGGGGATAACCACCACCTCAGGCAAGATAGTCATTATCCCATAATCATTACTGGACTCCTGTTCTTCATCCCAACAATGATTCATGCTGTATTCCAGAACTGCAGGAAATGAAACCTTCATTAGCTTCTTCTGTTTCAGACTTTGTTTTGGGATGACAAAGCATTTTCTAAGTGGTATCCTTCCTGTAGCAAAATGTGGGTCTGCATGATGCTTTTATGTAGCAGGGCTGTTAATCTACTATAAACCAATCTGGCATTCAGAGGGGGTATTCTCTCTGAATTGCATGATTCTCATCACCAATTTTCTTCATAACATCTCTAAAGTATGATCCAACTGCCTTTCTCCAGTAAAGCTTCTACAGAGAAGCTTCAGGATCTCTTCCCATAGCCATCTCATTCTATTCTAAAGTGGCAACCTCTTCTTCCAGTGAAAGCCAAGTATTGGATAAGAAACTTCATCTCTGTAGAGCATCTTTTTGTTTTCCAGTGTATGATCATTGGCATGATAGTTGGACTGATCAGAAAAGTGCAATGGCCAGTGCTGCCCATTTGTTGTTTGGTATAGCTTTTGTCCTGTGACACTTCTACTCAGGAATACCATCTATAAGTAGATGTCTTTGGTATGAGATGATGCAAGCAGGTTCAGTCTTCTCTTGACTAGACCAAGTCCAACTTTGCTGTTTTTCTTTAACTGCCAACATATTTTAAAGTAGGGAAAAGCACAGAGTCCTTGGAGAACTTAAATAAACAGACTTCTGAGAAGTTGCTCTGCTTATTATCTCATACCGATCTTTTGTTCTCCAAGTAGAGAAAGCTTTTTCCTGCCTGTTATGCATGGAAATAAGAGTGTGAAAATAAGCCCAGGTACTTGATGTCAATTATAGTGATACTATTTAAATGTAAATTTTGTTGTGGTTGTGCTGATCCAATACGATAAATAGAGGGCATTTATGTGAATAAGCATATTGTAATAAAACAATGAAGTGTTTAATTTTGGTGTCTAGCACTTTCCTCTTTCCCAGAGGATATGTTGCCTGGGTTTTTAGGAACACAGGCAAGGATGGGAGTGGCACTTGACATTCAGTGTTGTGGGATAAAATTGTATAGAGCTGTAGGCCAGACTGAAACAGATCAGATTCATTAGATGCCCAACAAAGGAGAGGACTTGCAATTTTCCATTAGCAGTATGCTAATACGGAACGGTAGAAAAGCAATCTAGTCAACCTTTGGAGACAGGATTTTTAAAATATGGTAGCCTTTCCATTTTTAAGAGTCCATTTTTTTCTTTGAGAGATTTATTAGTAGTACACCCACTAACATTGTCACATGAATGAAACATGCGATTGTATGCATACAATCGCATAATTATTTTTGCAAACTATTTTCATACTGGTAGCTAAAATTTGTTTATACAATTAGCAGTAATGCAAACATTAAGAAATTTCAAATGTTCTAATCCTAGATACTCAAAGCTAATCTTTTAGGCTCTGTGTATTCAGTCGAGGCTAGAAGGTGCCTCTAGAAAGATTTAAAATGAAACAAATTGCTCACTAGACTCACTAGAGATGCCTTTCTATTTCCCTGGATTATAGAAAGAATCTGGATGAGTTGCTCAGATTAGATACCTATTAAATTAATCTCAAAAAATGATTTAGGAATGTGACTTGATCCTTTAGTATGTGAGTTGCTTCTTGCTGCCCTAAATATTAACTTGTACTGAGCTGGCTCATGTGAATTGGCAGTAGTGATGTTGGGGATTCCGTTCTTCTATTGTGAAATTCTTTTTGACATGAATAACAAAGGATTTGTTCAGCAGAAATAGTTTATCCTTTATCTCTAAGGTGTTTTGAACTTCTCCCAATTCAAGGCAAGAAATTAATGGGTTGTGGCTGTTGGTGATGTTTGAACACATTAAGAACAAGAGTAATTGTAGCTGCTACATACTTGAAATAAGCAAAACAAAAAAAAAATGCTTTTTGGTAAATGCTTGATATCAAACATCACTACTCTGAAAAGCATCTTCTTGGAGATCAGGGTTTGGTCTGAAATTTTCCATCAAGGTAGTTTCAGATATTAGACCGAAAGTATCTTAAAATCTGAAAGACTGTAAACAGACATGAGTAACATGACTGGTATAACCAAAACACTGTTAATTCAAAAGGTTTAAGAATGTAAGTAGTACTTGGTCTCAATATTTTTAAATACTCTGGCTTCTGTTTCTAAATGTGACTGAGACACACAAGCTGAGACAAGCTTATTTTACATTCTGGTTAAGAACACGGTCCCTCATGAGGTGGCTTATATGTAATTTGCAGTCTGAATGCTTTGGTCTTTGTCTCCATCTTCCTTCATAGGGATGTGGGGATGTGGGATTTGGATTTATGCTTGTATCATGGGGTAGGAGGTGTGAGTCTAGGTCATGATAACCAGATGTCCAGAAGTGTCATAGTATAGGTGTTATGCTGCTGTCTGGAGTATAACAACTGAAGTAGTGCTGCTGAATAACCTATTGAGCTGAGGATAAAACCATTGCACTCTAGTTATCTAGCCTTACTTCTTGATGCTCCATAGGGGTTTTGTAATAATTGAATGGTAAAAGTTAAACTCTTGTTTCTTGATGACAATGCAGAGTGGCTGTTAGACTACTAAAACAGTAAGATAGGATTTCTTTCTTGTCTCCTGCACATGGTCAATATAAAACTGTCTCTTGATCTACCTTATAGGAATAGTTTTCTTTACCTGCTTTAAAGATTCTTCACTGGTCTAAGAGGAAACTGCACTCCAAGAGTGATGCCTGGAAGTACAAAGTGAAGAACTAGTTTGTGTCCATTCATTTAAAGAACTGATGGATTTGATGCAACTCAGGTTTGGATATACTGTGTGAGCATGCCATGTAAATCTTTTTTCCTCTCCCATCTATATAGTAGGTTAAAGGCTGGTTATCTGTTTTTCCTAGAAGCTGCACTTAAAATAAGAACATAATACATTTTTCTTTCCAACCCTTTAAAGAAAGCTCTAAGCGTGAAGTTTAAACTCTGAAACTTTCTACTGCTTTTTTGTTTCTGAAGGGGACTGTCTGATTGAATTTGTTAGAGAAGTAAAAAGTAAACTCTCCCATAACTCAGTTATAGAAGCATGTGGGTGGTTCAGTAGATCTACAAAAGAGAAGTACTACACTATACAGAGATTGAAAATTGTTTTATATAAAATGTAATGCAATAGTACTATATATTTTCTGCAGAAGTATGCTGAACAAATAACTTGCAGAAAGTAATATACAGTAGGCCTAGCTTTCTACTTCTGTTCCTGAAACTTCTACAGCTACGTCATAATTTTCTCCGACTATTTACTAGAATTGTATCATCAATATTCATGGTTAATTGAGAGGTTTATCACAGCCATAGGGGTGTGACAGGCAGTTCAGACACCTTAGTGGTATTTGAAAACTGCAGTAAATTTTGATTGGGTAGAAGTGTGTGGAACAAGAACATGAAAGACTTTGCTGATGTTCACCAGCTGATTTGCCCAGCTTCTTAGTTTCTTTCCTAATCTAGAGAATTATTCCTCAGATCAGCGGCAATGTTTGTACCAAACAAAATCAGATCTTAAAATTTCCAGTTTCTGGTCCTGCTGGAGACAGACTAGAGGGACTTTGTGTACCTAGATTTTTTAGCCATTCAGTAAATATAGGTACAAAAAATATATTCTTGCATGCAAGTGTTTGAGGTAACTGCCTAATCTCTATTCTGTTGATTCTGTTCCCTTTTGCTCACACCACCCCAAGCCCGTTGCTTGTCAACCTTGTTCACCTCTCCCTCACAGAGCTGCTGGGGACTTTCTCCCTCCTCTGTTGTTCCTAGCTCAAAGCCCTAAGAACTATTGCCATGCAAACTTTTAGATCCTTGAAAGTTATCTGTGATTTTTCTCTTTGTATGGTGAAACTAGATAAAAGTGCAAATAGTATTTTCTTGGTGTAAATGATACCTGTTCAACTTACAGCTGTACCAACCATCCTTTGCATGTAGGAGGGAATGAATTCATTGTGAACAATTTCAGAAATCAGATCTTAATCATCAAATGAAAGGGAGGACTTCCAAGCTTCTGGAATTATGCTAAGATGCGGGTGCTCTGAGTTAGAGTAAAACCTCACTAATGTTTTTCACTCATTTGTCTGATATTAATCTTACTGGAGCACACAGTTTTTGTTTTCATATGAGGGTGTTCCAGATCAGATTTTCACAGAAGTCAATTCCAAAATGCAATAGCACAAAAAACAGAACAGCTTTAATTTGTAATTTTAATGATGTTTCTAGGTTCTACACTGGCCAAAGGTCTTATTTGATACTATTGTTCTTCCTGCAATTTTGACCAGCAAGGTGAGGTGATATGAAGTAACTGACAAAAACAGACATCAGTTGTTGTCTTCATGCAAGTTTTGCAGAAAATATTCTGGTGAAGTCACTTAATTTTAGTAGTACTATTATTGGGTAGCCATAGTAAAATTACCACCCATTCAATCTTCCTATAGTTTAAAAGTGAGCATGTAGCTGACTTATTGCCACCAAAAGTATATGTTGCAGTTTTAGCTGGGTACAAGAAGTGTTTTCAATGCATTAGATGTTTAATGGGCTGTCAGGCTTGTGGTAATGCACAGAATTGAACTTTTATATTGGTTGAACTTGGACTCCAATAAATACTCTTGAGTAGACTTCTATGGCATGGATAAAATGTTTACAGGCAAAAATCTTTCTATGCTTTTTGACGTGTTTCTACAGTTCAGAGACATTAATCAAGTCTGACTTTTCCAAAGTTATTGTTTGGCAATATTTCATTGTTCTGTTGATCTTTGGCTTCTGGGTCCACAGAGAAGCTACTGGAAAACATTCAGACTACCTTTTGGAAAATTTCCTATGTAGCTACATAAACCCTCATCTTGAAGATCCTGGGAGCTACAAAGGATGACCTAAAGTGTGACTATTTCTACATGTAACTGCCTGAATGCAAAGCTGCTGGAACTATGGGGCAGACTGCTAGCCTCTGGCTGTGCTGATAGAGTCAGGAAGCCCGTAGCTGGAGCTTGGTAGCCAATCATTTACCTGATGGCACTAGAAAAAATAAAATCCATGAATCATGAGCTGGCTGGAGGCTCTAGAAGAAAATGCATTTGTGTTGCAAAATGTCGTTCTGGGGTAAAAGCACACAAATGTGCATTGTGAACTTTCATAAGTGGTATTTGAACAAAACATTTTGGTCTTATCAAAACATGTTGTCTTAAATCCCTTCAATTTTTAGCATTTCAAGCATTAGATGCTTCAAAAGGCAACTCAATGCAAGCATAAAACCTACGCAAACTGTAGTCTTAGCTTTTGTTTGCATGCTCTACCTGAAGCAAATGATTATCTTTTTCTGTGCTGTGACCTACAGGTGCTGTGGAGCATGTAAATTCAGGTAGGAAATGTGAAGGCTCCAGCTGTTTGCTGCAATTTTATGATAATGGTACACATTATTGATTTTATGGTAAGAGCATAGGTTAGTGCTTATTCCTCCACCCCCATTACAGCAATCGCTGGCAAACACAATCCATGGGTGTTAATTCATATATGTGCTTTTCTTAGCACTTCGAGTAATCATAGATGGAAATCAGTTTCACTCCTGATCTGATCCTGAATGCTCATAATCTCTAATGAATTTAATTAGTCCCATCTAATTTAGTTCTTCTGCAAACATATCAGTAAGAAGCAACTGCACAATCAGACTCCAAGTAGGGTAATTACTTTGTGAAGCTTGTTATAGATAGATTTTATTTTTCTGGTGAACACGCCTACAGCTTCCTCTAGAGAGGCAACCAAATAGGTGACAGGATTTGGGGGTAGGGAGACAAAATAAAAATGTTCTATTTCCCTGTTTTTTCTAGCCTTAATGAGAACAGGAAATGACATGGCTTTATCACTATTACTTGTCCATTTGTGAAGTATCAAAAGTGTATACAACACAGCTCAATAGGTGGGAAAGGGCTAAGAAAACATGTTCTTACTATAGACCTTATAATTTAGAAACAAATTGCATATTCACAGGACAGTGCAATTCACTAAATGTTCTTATTGGGCTAATAATTACTTGTCTAAAAAATGAGCTTGCTTTGCATGTTTAAGTTCTATTTGAATAGTTACCTTGTGCTTTTTGTCTTTGCCTTTTGTCAAGTGTAGCGTGCTCTTTTCAGAGCGGGGTTCATCTTTTGTGTATGTACAAAATTGAGTGACAGATCTCTTTTTTTTTCCTGAGCAGCCCATTCTATCTCCTCTGCTAGAGAAAATAGCATAGAACAAAGAAAACTATTTTCTCCATGATAGGAGATCCACAGGCTGTTTTGGAGAGAGGTACTTCTCAAAATTATCTCCTATTTGTGGGATTAATTAAATATCTTCAAGCTAATAAATGTGTATGACTCTTATCCAAGCTCTGGTTGCAGATCAGGGTCAGTTTTTTCTAAACCCTGTACAGTTTAACTGAAACTAAAGCTGACAGCTGTTGGCTTGCATCTGGTATTTTAGTATTGCTATAGAAGAGCATGTTATAATATCTCTAGGGATGGGATGAATTTTTATGCATTATTTCTACTGATCTCTAAACTACTTCAATTGCTTTTAGAATTGCTAAGGAAGGAAATGTTAAAGCAAACAATTTCCTCACCTAGCAAGCCCAGGAAAACATCCAGGACCAGCTGGATAAAAAAAAAAATCTCCACAATAAAGGTTTTAATGGTCATCCCAACCTGCACCTTGCAGGCATTCTAATATTTCTTTCAGGCACAGGAAGCTTGCACAAGAGTGCAGCACACTGCAGGCAACACAAGTATTGTTCATGATCCTGTGAGGCCTGCAGACTACTTGTGATGCTTTGGTATGCACAAGACGTGGAATGCATGGGCAGGTAACTGCCCAGGATGGGTCACCAGTGTATTTAATATGGATGCTGTTGTGACTACTTTTGTGTGTGTTGTGCAGGGAAGTGCCACTAATGGAGATAACAAAAAGGACAACTTGTGTTATTTTCCAGCTGAATTCTTCTGTTCAGAGCACTGTGCACTGGTGATCTGTGTGCTTGGATCCTACTCCTCTCAGAAGAGGAAAACCTAAGTTCAATACTGTAAGCAGAAGTCAGTGCTTCTCCCATTACTTGTTGTCTACTATAAGTTTATGTGTAAAAACCATTTCAAGTTATTGCAGGGAATGCTCTGAGAGCAGTAACAGGTGTAAAGCATGAACTCAGAGCTAACTACAGGGTGCTTCTGTTTTGGGAAACTTTTTGAGGCTCTGCTATATTCATTCTTGTGGAAAGAATCCAAGATTTTTTCTCCTTGATCTTACTTCCAAGGGGAAAAAACGCTGGGAGCTGTTAAGCTGGAGGGCAGGAAAATCTTTTAAGGAGAATTCAGTAGCCAGCAGAAGCAGGGCAACTTGAGCAACAATCCTACTTACTACAGATGTTTGAACTGCAGATTGATGAAGATAATTAGAGTTCAAGCAGAACATCTGTGAGCTGTGAAATGAGACTGGAGTGTTGAGCTTCCTAATGAAGCTGTGGGTATCCATCATGGGCAAAGGAAAGCAACTCCTCAACAGACAGTAATTTGCTGGTTCATGGACTCTGTAAACTGCTGTTCATCTCTTTTGCTGCTGCTAGTTTGTTTTGCTCAGGTGTGTGTGTCTCAAGTTGGTAGTACTTCAGGTGTTTGTACCAATTTACATAAACTAGGAGGCAAAGCAGGGCTTGCAGAAATGTAGGTCATAGAATGAGAGGCTTGAGTTGTTCAAAAACCTGGGCTTTGTAAGGCATCTACCCCTTTGCCTGTTGAATGGTTAAATCAGGCTGAGTGTTTGCTATCTGTGCTTCTACAAGAAAAAAATGAGCCTGCTGAAATGTGCTGGTATAAAACTACTATAGCTGAAGAATAAAATCAGACCGACAGTACTTTGCACTTGTTACTTTGGCATTTTAGTTAAAAAGCATCTGTGTTTTTTTTTTCTACCTGGAAGTCTAATGCCTTGTACCTGGAATTTGGCTGTATTATATATCACAACAGACAGATCAGTGTCTACTTATTTTCATCTGACAGGGCTTGTTATCTATGTCTTGGGAAAGATGTTCCTCACAGCAAAGAGCATGGTGAACAACTCCCTCTTGAAACCTTGAGCTCTGTGATACAAAATGTATTTTCCTGATTATGTAGGAAATGATAAAGTGAGAAGTCAACTGAAATGGTATTAGTATGTTGTGGTCTTAAGCTTCTTCGCAAAGTACTGCCACAGATCTGGTTAATAGCAGGAACTTCAAGTCTTGGAATGTTCTAGACAAATAATAGATGCTCAGTGGCTGCTGTAGCATCTGTACAGCTGCCAGAACTTAGTTCCCAAATTCTTGGGATATGGGAGGTGTGGTATCAATTAACTTGTCATTCAGGTCAGGCTTTTTTCTCCTATCAACTCTTGAAAACTGACGGTTTTAGCTGTTAGCTTTAGAATACGGATTTTGCAGCCTGGTATGTGTGCTGTGCATGATCAACATGTGAAAGGTTAAGGCAGCATGCAGGTGTTGTCTGAATATTCATCACTTGTATCTGCTGCTGCTATTTGTGGTTGGACTGGAGGTGCTTAGTTTGGGAAGCGCCATTCTAGAATTACTAAGCGTATAATCACTTACGTGAAGTTGTATCAGAGATGCTTCCACAGTAAAGTTTCAGTCAAGTGAAATGCTTGTTGTGTCTCTTGATACAACTACCTTCAGGTATGTAAAGTGTGTTTCCTGGTTATAATGCACTGGAAGTGGAATAATGGAAATTAAGCCAAATAATTAATGTCCTTAAAAGATAGTATTTTCTTTTCCCAAGTGTTTTCACTGGCATTGCTGAGACTTTGCCAAAGCCAAGAGATATAGTTGCTAAACCTTATGGTGTGTTCCTCAGGATCAGGGCTTGAAGCAGAATTTTGATTTCACCAGTCAAAGTAACTCAGTGAGCAGCACCTCACATTTGTGAAACACTGGAACATTTATCCTTTTGACTTAATGAGATGTGAATGCCATCCAGTATCAAGAAAAGCAAATGGCTCTTGTTCAGAATAATACTCAACATCACACCACTGAAAACATTTCAGTTTTCTTCTCTCTGCTTCATTAGCTTTCCATCTCTTCAGGTCTGATTGTATGATACATCTTTGTCTCCTTTGCCCTGCTTAATTGCTGTCTTGGATAGCCTTATGGCTCAACGACCTAAGTGATTCATCATGCCATGTCTTACTATGCATCATATACTACTTGCTGGTCTAATACTTCTGCAGTAAAGATGACGAAACATGCTTCAGAACAGTTTTATACAGCTATAATTGTATTGGCTATGTAATGGAATGACCTTCAGCAGCAAAAAGTCAAGCACAAGCACGTGGAACTAATATTGTACTCTCATGAGTTGTTTGGTCTCTTTAGAAAAGCTGAAAAATCAGTTGCTTTTAAGCTTATCTGTCCTTATAGAAAACCCCAGTAAGGTTCAGTGAAATATGGTAATTTGTAGCAGGTGTCGTGTTGACATGTAAAATTAGTATGCTGCAACACTGAATATCTAGGATATAATTATTACCTCAATTCTACTTGATTTAAGGAAAATTTGCAGAGTATAATCTTGTTTCTATAAGTTTCTGCAGGTTGCTATCACTGTTCCTATAGGATCTGTTATATTTCTTTAGAGCCTATTTGTTTTATCCTTATTGTAATTTGGAAAGCTTTCTCAGGGGAAAGTGAAAATTTCTACTCTTTCTAAACAACCTACACTTACATTTTTTTTAAACTGCCTAATAATCACAGGAACACTTCTAAATGTATAAATAATAGTTATTGGACTGTAGCCATTGTATGTGTGCTTTTGAAGGCCAAATCATGAATTTGGATGAAAAGTGGAATTTGAACGTCCTGTTTTTCTTGTCCACAATAAAAGAAAAAAAATAACTTTGCATATCTTTTAAAATGTACTCTGAAAATACAAGCTTCTTTGTACTCATACCTGGGTTTTTCTTTAGACCAATGCTGTTCATGGTGAGAGTTTGGAAGTATTGTAAGCCATCCATGCTTAAGACAGATGAATCCACCCTAAACTCTAGCACTACACAGGTATTTAGTGACCTCATTTTCAAGTTTGTTGTATAGGTAATTAAATGAATCTAGATGAAAAGGTTAGGTAAACTGCTTGACTATCAGAAGTAAAATGAGTTATACCCTGGCTTTTCCATGTGCAATAGATCAGCCAAGGGGAATAGCTAATGTACTTTGAATCTAGGTCCCTCTCATTGTTGTAGTATACCCTGTGTAATAGCGTCTTTAGTGAAGCAGTTAGCTAATGGGCACTGGTAATGGTGGTAATGGCTATTTATCTAGCTGACTACGTCAGCGTAAAAACTGCAGCATTTTGTCTGTAATGGGATTTGATATCAAGGTAGATGCCCCTGTACTTAAACCTACAAACCTTGGCTATGTTTTAAAAGGCAGATAAATGTGTAACTGAAGGCCGGGACAAGAGATGACCATCCGCAAGGCCAAAGATGACCTTATACAAAAGCTGGGAAGTGAGGAAGAGCTTAAAACAGAGTTTAGGCTGAGGAGCAGAAGTGACTGCAGGCAGCTGGACAGAAATTTAGAATTATGTGGTCAGGTTTGGGCATGACTACAGCGAAGATCCACCCATGGGATTCCCTGCTGTTCCTGAAGGATGTGGCAGCTACCAAACCAGTGGCATGACACTATCCCCTACCTTGCTGTCTAAGGAACTTGTCTTGAAACCCTGCACCCTACAAATCCTGCACTTAAGGCAGTCTGGAAAGGAAGTAATTTAGAGATAGTGATTTATGAGCATTTCATATGATGAAGCTGTTCTCAGGTCACAAACTTTCCTGTCAAGCTGCCTTGCAGACATAATATGCCTGAACTTAACAGCAGTTCCTAAAAATCACCCGATTTCTCCCTGCTCAGGCAGAGACTTCTAGAAGCTGCCTCTTTTTTTTTTTTTTTTTTTTCCAGCCTTGTTCAATATGTCTAAAGCTTGTTTTCCTGAGATTTCAAGCTCTGTCAGGTGGTGATGGTTCTCATTTTGACTCCATTTATTTTGCTTAGGACAGTGGAGCACAAACTGGACTTGAGAGCCTTAAGACCTCTCAGAAAAAATGGTTAGGAATTATTCTAGACACTTAACATTTAAGAAAAATGACTTACACTGAGCAAAAAGCATTTTGGGGTTGGTTTGGCACAGAAAGTGCAGATTGGCCATTGTAAGAATGTGGGTATTTTGTGCAGATGTAGAAAGAAGCAGAGAGAATGAAGTGGTGACCGTCTGTGATGAAATTTCATTGGTGCTGTTCCAAAACAAAAGATAGCATTGGCTAATTTTAATTTGTTGAGTAAGTCTAGAAGATCAGAAAATATGGAGGGATGTTGGTTTAAAAAAAAAAAAAATGTAGCTGCTTACAGTGTTTGTATCAGTGGTGGCTTGTTATCCTTCCCTCTTGGGGAGAAGTTGTCCTGGCTTTATAAGCATGAGTACCTCTTACACATAATTCAGGTGTTTGAATGCTGCAGCAGGAACCATTATATTCACCATTCACCTTTTTGCACAACAGGAAGTTAAACTCTAAACATTGATTTAGAAACTTAAAGCTCTTCTTTGAGACTAAAATAAGCCTTAGAGGTCATACGTGAGATGGGACTATGCTGGATTTTGTGCAGGAGGTGGTTCAGTTGCAGACCTGTTCAGCTGAACTTCAGATGTGAAAGCCTTGAAAGCTCTTTAAGTAGAGTTAGCAATTGGAAAGCAATTTGAATCTAATGTTTGCTAAATTACAAGTTAAATGGCATGGTTTTAAAAAGAATTCAGCCTACTGTCTGTTCTCTGATGAATAACTGAGCTTGTGTTTGGGTGGGATTTGAGACTGTAGGCATTTAATTGATCTGTAGTTGCTAGAAAGCATTGAGGTGCAGGGAGTACAGACTCCATCCACTTCTAGAGGTAGAAAGACTAGTGCACCTCAGCGCAGAGCACTGCTTTTTCTCATACTGCTTGCAAATAGCTTTAAAAACATTTTTGTGATGAGTGTTAAGTGCAAAGAGGGACTGAAAATTTGGCTCAAAGAGGAAAGCTGTTGTTGCTTTGTGCTAGTGTCATTCACCAGGATTACAGGCATCTATGGTGAGGTTGGTAAATGCAGTGCTTTTCTCTGAAGGGAAAGGGAAGAGACTGGGATAAAGTGGGTGAAGCAAGGAAGAGTGGAGCCAGCAAAGCTTGGAGGCAGGAAGGGGAGTAAGCAGGAAAAATTGACAGCACATTGACAACAAAATCCAGGTCTGTTTGGAGTGAAGTGCAGGAGTGTCCACAGAGGCTTCACAGAAGCTGTAGGAAGTGCCATGTCTCCATCCTTGTTTTCTTAAACAGTAGTAGGTATAGTAGGAGCATGGGAGATCAAAGCAGGATTAGGATTCACCAAGGTGAATCTTTGAGACTATCTGTGCTTTGGAGACACTTAAGTGCAGTTGTAGAAGAGAGCTATGTCACGGTGTTCACCAGGCACAGGGAGAAGACCCACTTGCTGGGAAGCAGAGTTTTTACCCAAGTACAAATGACCACAAAACTGCAGAGGGTTTTTGAGGAGCTTGGAGCCATTCAAACTGCTTTCTAAGAAATGTAGAGCATTGGTATGGTGATGGAAAGGTAAATCAATACAAGTGGGGAAGTTCTCAGAAGAATGAAAACTGAGCGAACAAACTAATTTATTTCAATTTTCTTGTTGGTTCTGTTCTCCCATAAAGCTAGCTTTTATAATGATGTATGTCCAGAAGTTAGGACTCTAAGAAACAGTTTTTGCAGTACCAGACCCACTAAAAGCTGTGGGATTCCTGACCATCTGCAGCACAGCTAGGTATTAGCCTTTAGGATTACAAAACAGCAAGAGTAAGCTTGGCTGAAACCCCCTCCTTTCATCTCTTCTGTCAATTCAGACTGAATTCAAGACTAATAGGACTGTACTTGCAGCTACAGTATGAGCTTTCTTGTGTTCTAAAAAGAGTTGGTATTTGTAGCAAGAAGCACGTGTGGAAGGGGAGACTTAATTCCTCAGCTGTGTGGATATAATCCTAAAGCTCCTGTGGTGTAGTGAACCTGATATACAAGAGGACTGGCTCAGTGCTGTGAGAAGCTTTTGGGTTTGTGCTGATGAGCAAGATGCCTTGGCTAAATGTGCCTCCCCTGAGCTTAGAGGAAGGGCTCAGAGCAGTGGAGTTGTCCAACTATGCCTGTGCCAGCACCCCTGAAGCCTACCAGTATGAAACCAAGCAAGAGCTGGGGCTGCACGGGGCAGCAACCTGTATGTGATGGTTTGTGGTGGGAGTGACAACCCACAACAGATGAGGTGGCCAGGCTCTGCTGGAGGAGTTTGTGGTAGTACCCCTCATCTGTCACTGCTTATCTGACACATGCTGGGCACACAGGATAAATCCCCAGATCAGGATTAATCCCCAGCCCCCCCAGTTGAACTGCTCTTCATTGAGAAGAGATTTGGAAATCTTGCTGTGGCAGAGGGTGTGGAAGGGAATTGTTTAGGTTGGCTGCTGATATCAGTGGATTTTCCTTTCTAAGGAGATTACAGTCTGGCCCTCGGTGATGTTTGTTTCACTTCATATACCTCTGAATTTAAGCAGCAGGGAAATCATGAACAGAGGAATATTTTATTGCTTAACTACAAGGCATAATGTGCCTTACCATGAGATAGGACAGTTGGCTTGCTCTTAGAGTGTGAATAAATGCTCTTTTTTTTTCCCATTAGGAATACAACTTCTGTATTTTTCTGATAAAGGTACAGAAATCTGGAGTGTTGCCTGCACAGAAATGCTTTCTCTATATCTAATGGTTGCTTTATCAGTATGGGAGGAAGCACAATTGTCTTCAAACTAATGTTCCTTTTACTAAACGCCTCCACTTCCCACTCCATCCTCACTCTTTTACCTTCAAACACTGTTGTATTGTATCACTTCTATTGAAAGATTGTTTCTGGCAATTATAGATAGAGAATAAATCTGAGATTATAGGCATAAGAAACAAAGATGAAGAGATGCATTATGTTTCTGTTCTGTCTCCACCAAAATAGAAACGTGCTTGTGAGTGTTGCTATTGCCTTCTGGATCCAAAACTAAAGGCAGCCTTTTTGAGGTTATAATTTTGTTCAGGAGTTTGAAGAGTTTCTGAAAGAGAAAACTAAATCAATTACAATATTTGCTGAACTATTCAAGAGTTGTCATCTGTTTTTAATACCTGTTGGTATCAGTTATTCCTGTGTCCTATATTCATCTTTGCTTCCTTTCTTCAATCTGTATTTGCTGTTTTCTCTTCCCTTATGCTGCAACCTGAATCTGTTCCCCCTGCCCCCTGGTACTACAGTAATATATGCAGCATATAAGATGTCTAGAAAAACATCAGAAATGTGATTAACTCCTGAATTCTTAACAGAAATACTAGAAAAAGGAAAACAAACACAAAAGAGAAAAACAAGTGGAGGGAAGAGGGGAAAGATAGCTTTATTGCTCTTGTGATTGAGGAGACCATAAGAAGCATTTATTTGTTCCCCTTTTTTGAGTGGGTGGATTCCAGCTTGCTTACCAGCAGCTCTCTAGGCTGCTCTGGTCTGTTCCTTCCCACAAATTCTGAGTTTGGAAATAACATCGTTATCTAAAGTTGTTTCCAAGATATTGAGGGAATTAAAAGGGAGCTATCACTGCAATGATAGGTGTGCAGTTGCTGTGCCGCTCCTTCTTTGCTGACATAACACATCCCCTGGCTTCCCAGAGCATTTGCAAGCACTGCACGCTGAAGAACTAAATACTTATTTCTGAAAATACTAATTTCCTGATCTTTCTCAAGATCAGGATTTACACTGCTTGGTTGGCCCCACCTTAGTGCCTTGAATGCGCTCCAGAAAATGGAGAGAGGCTGAGTTCAGCTGCCTCAGTTCTAAGCCTTGTGCTTGTTTCTGATGGAAGTGCTGATGTGCACATGCATATACCTGACAGAAACATCCAAGATCTTTATGGATCTATGGATATCCCAGTTGCTCATATTTCTAACACTTCTGGTAAGACCAGAAATATTTCATCAGAGATAATCAGATATTGACTGTCTATTTTTTTCTGAATTTGAAAGAATTTGAAACTGTCTTAAGAATTCCTTACTGCAGCCTGTGTCTACAGCAATTCGCTGTGCTACAAGCTGTTTTAATGTTTATCTTTAATATTTTTGATGTTAGTGCTCTGGTCTAAACACCCAAATCCCAAACAAACTTCTTTTTTCCATGACTCACTAGCACTCCGATTATCAGCCTGTAAGAGGAAGATTACCACAAAGCACTTGTGCTGCGTGTGTTCAGGTTATCCAAGGATAACTAGCATTTCTTGCCCGTATTTCACCCCATTCCTCGAGAAGACAGCTGTGACCAGGCTCAGGCCACAGGTCTTAGATTTACCCAATTTGGGGTGCATCAGAACAGGATTGAACCTCCTCCAGTTAATTACAACTGAGCAGTAACTTTGCTTGAATACAGACAGTCCTACCTTTGAAGCTAATACAGATCCTGCAACCTCAGCTTTGTACCTCTCAGGGATTAAAGTACTTAGTTAGATGCATTTGTGTCTGGTGAATAGCTACTAAGCACTTTATCTAGGGAATAATTTCCTGGCTTTATGTATGTTCCCGAGGTTGGACTCGATGATCTTGGTCTCTTCCAACCTAGAAATTCTGTGATTCCCATTTATTAGGACCAGTGTATGCGTACTGTAAGGAATTGGGGGGGGCCGGAAGGTTTGTGTGTGTGTGTGTGTATATATATATATATATATATATATATATATATATTAGTGTTAGTGAGAGGTATTACTTTGTCTACCTCACATAATGTTTTTGTCTTAGTGAAGTCCTGACCTTGTCACCATGTAAATCAGCCCCTCATACCAACAGCACTGTATCACCTTTGGCCGGTAACTTTAGTCACTTTTCAAATAGCGTGGTCGTTATTTTTTACAAGTTTGGCTAAGCATCAGAGAAGAGCACATGAAATAAGAACAGGAAACTAAAAGTAAGCAGAGATAACACACTTTGACTTAGATTTGTGCTAATAACAGGTCTAAGGATATTAAGGTCTTTCACTGTGACAGCAGCAGTATTCAATCTGCAGCCTAGCAGCTGGAGCTGAGTTGGATGCTTGTCCTGCTGTGGGTTAGAGGTTGACTGTGTTTTAAACTCCATATCTATATTACAAGTGCTATGAGGACACAATGATATATTTATCTTTCCTGGAAACATTGAGCCCACCAGCTCTTTATGGAATAGGACAAATGGCTGTCTGTCCTTGTCAAGCATCAGAATCTGAGCTAGCCAGAGAAAATCCACCAGAAACCCCAAACAAAACAGGCTTCTACATAAAGCTTGTCAAAAGTCACCATCAAAGTACAAAGAGGTCATTTAACCAAGCTTGTGTTGCTGTTCCTTTCTACAGCATACGTCTTTATCTGCTTTTAATTTACTGTCCTCCCCTTTTTTCCTGTCCCATACAGGATTTTATACTTTAGTAAGGAACAGACTGTTCTTACTAGAGCTGGGAAAAAACAGGCTGCTCTTACTGGAAAAGGGAGGTAAAGGCCTAACCCCCATTCCTAAAAGGGAAGCAATCGAGTGCTTAGAAGTGGATGAATGTAGCGCATGCCTACATTAGGAATGCTCCATCAGGATTTCTAAAGAAAGAACACAATTATGGAACCTAGTGGAAAAATGCTGCTTTTTTTTTTTTTTTTGTGATTAAAAAGTGCTTGTTGATTTTAATGTGTTCTTTCACGGAGAAGTTGTATCTTAAGAGCTAGCATATGAAATGATCTGCGTGCTGTAGTGTAACTGGTGTCCTAAAAAATAAAGATTTTGATTGGTTTCAAATAGATTTTTGTAGAAGCGGAGCTATCATTTATCATGTAAATGACATGTTGAAAGATGATTTAAAAAAGATGAAAAAAATCAGTTTCTGTAATGTGGAAAGCCATATGTTCGTAAAGATATGGAAAAAGTGAGCAAAAAGAATAGAGAGTTGTTTCAAAAATAATTAAGACTTGCAGAAAGATTTCATGATTCTGGTTTTCTGAACAAAACTGGCAGAATAATTGTTTAGCAAAAGCAAAGTAATGAATGCAGGGAGTAATATTCCCCTAACTGTAAAGTGCACAGTGATGGGCTTGGAATTAGCTATTGTCATTCAAGAAAGATCTTTGAATTATGATTTTGCTCAGGACAAGAACTTGGAGGTCAAATGAAATAATGCAGAAGGTCTAAATGCAAATAACATTATAATGGTGGTGTTGACAATATAATTGCAAGCTACTTATACTTCTGGTGTTCAAAACATGTTCCAAGTGGTTTCAAAAGGTAGATGGTCATGTAAGTTTTTAAATGGAGGATAGCCATACAAACTCCTTCTATCCAAGTTCCCAAATGAAAATCTGGGAGTCCAGTACTCAGAAAAATGTACTCTGTTTTGTTACATGGGGCTACTCAAAGGGTAAGAGCTTTCTTTTTGAAGGTACATATTATTTTTAATGCATGTGGTCTCTGGGAGATGTGAAATAGCCTGCGTGTTTATAAGCATTCTTTGGCAAAATCACGTGCAACTAAAGGATGGATCTTCAACGTAAATGTTTCACCTGATTTATCTGATGAGCTTTGCTATGACCGCTGTGTGACTTTTCCATGCCCTCAGGCAAAGATAGGGAAGGGCTGCATTCAGTCCCCAGTGACACCTGGTACAGACTGACAGCTGTCTGTTGTATTTCTGTGCAGAGGATGATCCTAGGAATGTATTAACTCTTCATATCAGTGATTTTCTAGTTCAAGTAGCATGTTTATAAGACACATAAATATGTCCAGATTCCCAATCCTTTGCTCAGAACAATGAATGTTTGCAAGGTATGAAGGTGTTTATGAAAACTTAACTTTTACCCAACAGGAACTTGGGAGAAAGGAGAAGGAATCTTGGGGAATGAGGATCAGGAAAGGCAGGAAAAGGAAGAATATAATTAAAAAATGGTTAATAGTCTGTTAACAGAAGGGTCTGAAGAGGGGAGGGGTCTGAATAAGGTAATCTTTTGTGGAAGTTCCCTTAGAGGGGAAAGAACATAATCCTTTAGCTCAATATTCCTTCTCCCAAAAACAAATCAAAAATAGAATCAAAGTGGTTGAAGCTGTGGAATATGTCATGGATAAAGAGCCTCACAGTTTAAAATGCCAGAGCTCAACCGAGGAAACTCATTTTAGGAACAAACCTCTCCCCATTCTCTGCTATGCTGATGCAGAAAGTTAACAATGTCTTCCTTGACAAGAATGACATGAAAGTTTCATGAATCCTGAGATAAATGGAGATTTGGAGGGAATCTTGTTAGTAGGAGATGAAGAGAAACAACTGAGAGGTTATCTATAAATGATGAATATTCTTTGCAAGGATGAAAAAAAAAATCTACATTACTGTGATAGTGATAACGGAAAATGGGTTGAGTGGCAGAAAGCTACTGTCTGCAGAAGAATAGGGAATCCATTTAGTGACTTCTTTCCTTTACTCAAAATTCTCTCCTGTTCTGTCAAATGTCAGTAGAAAATTTTTACCGCATGGTCAGCTTTTTTTTAAAAAAAAAAAAAAAAAAAAAACACAACTTTTTTTTTCTTGGGAGTATTTCTCAAAGCTTTCGAACTTGTTTAAAACGCAGGGAAATCTTCTACTGTTTTCTGCACTACCCCCACCTCAAGTTGTATGGCCCAGTTCAAGGTTGTCTGAACCTCCTAAGCAATATGACACAGGGCTTCAAAGCACTAACTTCTGCTTGGACCAGAGCATTTATTTGCTTGGGGGGAAATATTTACTTTGATTCTAAATGTATTTTGTAGAAGTAACTAGATGTTGAAACTGTTCACCAGATTAATCATCCTTGCTTCTGGTCAAAATAAAAAATAACTTTTATTTTTAATCTCTATATTGCAGTGAAGTAGCTTGAGAAAGTGGGTTGAGCATTAAGAGGATATTCTGCCTTTTCCTGATCATGCCAAGAAACTTCCCTTTTTGACGATCTTCATCTCTCTATTCTTAATTAATTTCTCTAATTGTAGGAAGATAATTGCAATGTCCTCCTTCCCTGTTCCTTTGCAGAATGGCATGAAAACTACTATTATGTGTAGAAAACTACTACTTCATGTAGTCAGCTTACTTGCCATTATCTGTTTCTGGCACAGTATTATTGCTTCTTGCTTTTCAATTAAATGATGAGTGGTGAGCACACTCTTTACCTTTATGCCTGCCCAGTGCCTAATCTGGAGAGGGAACTCCAAGCGCTGTTTTAACAACAGAAATTTGAAACACAATACTAGTAGGCTGTGCAAAGGTACAGCAAAATTTGTTTGAGGCTGGTCTAGGAAAATAATTGCTTCAAACTGTGGTCAGGTTTAGAGTATCACGCTGCCTTCCCCACTGCAAAGTACTATTCCTGGCTCTGTGCCTCCAATTGCTAGGAAGCTATTTAATTAGCAAGCTAGAATAACTATAAAAAAACACTTAATCACTTGTAGGTGTTAGGCATGTGGGAAGTTGGGAACCCAGTTAATATAGGAGTGGCTTAGATTTTTTAGGGGCGGGGGGGGGATAACAGAAATTAAAATTGTCTGTCTCTTAGCTAGTGGGTGGCATGGTGCTCATGGCAGGGGGATTGGGTCTAGCTGATCTTTTAGGTCCCTTCCAACCCCAGCTGTTCTATGATAAGTTAGTTATGGGAAAATGTGTTGAAAATACTTGAAAACTAAAGCATTTTATTAATAAATGAGGTACAGTACCTACAGTGAATTGGAAGAAACCGTCCTTTTGTACATCTCACTTTACAGAATGAAGAGGAAGATTAAATCTCTATCATCAGAAAGTCCTATTTATCCCTTAATGTTTTAACTAATTTTTGGAGGAATTTCAGAAAGTTCTCCCATATGTTGATTTTATTTCAGAGCAAGGAGAATGGGGGAGGGAATCAGTGCCACAGCTGAACTTTGCTACTGGAAAGTTTCAACTAACTCAATTTCAAACTGTTCGGCTAGGAGAAAAGTCATGGTTTCCTCTTGTCCTGGTTTTGGCTAGGATAGGGTTCATTTTCCTCCTAGTAGCTGTCAAGGTGCTGTGTTTTGGATTTAGGATGAGAATAATGTTGATAACAGTTTTGGCACTAAGTCAAGGACTCTTCAGCTTCTCATGGTGCCTTGCCAGTGAGGAGTCTAGGGGTGCACAAGGAGCTGGGTGGGGACCATGACAGCTGACCCAAGTGGCCAAAGGGATGTCCCATATAATGTAATGTACCCCACTGCTTGAGACTGGGCTGGGCATTGGTTAGCAGGTGGTGAGATATTGCTCATCGTGCAACACTTGTTTTGTATGCATTATTTTTATTATCACCACTATTATTATTTTTTTCTCTTTTGTCCTAATAAACTGTCTTTATTTCAACCTGCTTTTTTTCTGATTGTCTCTCCCATCCCACTGGAAGGGAGGGTGAATAAACAGCTGTGTGGTGCCTAGCTGCTGGCCAGGTTAAACCACAACACCCCTCCTAACTATCTCGTCTGCCTAATGAAAAAAGTTCTAAATAATATTATCTGTCTTAATGCACATAAGTTGTAGAGCTGTGGGATCTCTTCCTGTCAAATTTCATTTGGCATTTTTCTTAGAAGCTACTTAACCTTGCAAACCTTACTGTCATCTCTTATATTCTCCCTTATTTCAGGGAGAAAGGGCTTTGAGAAGTCAGTGACCCATTGTGTTGGCAGGTTGTTGACTTTCTTTAAAGTAAGCCTGAAATTGCCTTCATTTAAAATACCAAAAAAGGACCTTGGTGAAGCTTAGGTTATACTGAGCAGACCACCAGACCTTTGTGTGATCCGTTGGATAAGGTGAAACAGGATAGAGAGGAGTCTTCTTAAAAATGCTCTACCTTGCAGAATCATCCTGTATTCTTGTGCAGCCAATAACACTGCCAACTAGAAACCCTTAAAAGCAAGTAATTTATTCTGCTTCTCGTTCCAAAGTCCTGTAACAGTGGTCTTGGGCTTCCCAATGAGGTCACAGATGATGTTCGTGAACATGTAGCTGGAGCCTGACAAACTTAACGATGTGGTTCTGTCTAGTTCAAGAACTGACCTTTCACAGATTGAAATGTAAAATACAGTAAAAACTGTGTAAGCTACTAGAAGCTGAGATTTAAAGCAAAACAACAAAAATCACCTTGGATAATACTTAGGACTAGAATTCATGAGACTTTTGAACTGAAATGTTCAATAATTAGGCTGTGGAAGTAGGACTTCTAATAATAGGTGGCACTGGTTTTGAGTTCTAAATACTTCTATTTTTTTAGGCTTTTGTCTATAATTAATGATGATAGAAATGCTTAAGTCTTCCTATGTATGTTGGAGTTACTCTGCTCCAGTAATTTCTAATTTCTATATTTGAAGAGTATAGAATTAAATTTTCTACTTTCATATAATTTGGGAACCTGGAGATGCATTAGGATAATATTTTAATAGAAAAACTGAACTCTAGTGACTGGGTGCCTTTTCCTGGACAGTTAATGTTATAAAAGAAACTCAAATTCTGCTCCTTTGAATTTCTGCTCTCACTCAAACAGACCACCCAGCATCTAATCTGACTGCAGATGCACAAGGTGATTTTTTTTTTTTTTTTACCTGTTTGCAGTATTCTGCTTATGCTTGTATAAAGAATGAGAGCTGTAGGTGAGATCTCAGTGGAAGAAGCAAACTTGGCCACTAAGGGATCTGTATTTCCCTTCTAAATTGATAGCTGACTAAATTATTTTCGTATGGATGTTTTTTCATGTCTTGGAAGTGGTGCAGGGACTGTAAGACTAACATGCTGTCAGTTGTAATGGGTTGCTTGAACAGTCTCTGCTGAAATCAGGGATAGATCATGATCTGTTTCTGGAGAAACAAACTAAGCTTCCAGATTGTGGACAATGAAGATAACTGAAGTTGAAGAAACTGCAGGGTCCTTGTTTTACACTTATGGCTAACTTGCTGCATGAGATTTATGTGGGTGGCTATATGTGGCAGGAGGTCTGAAAAAGCCACTGGGTATGACTGCGGGATGGCCAAATGGTGCCAGTATGTGGGATAGGTGTTAGCATATGGGAAAGGGAATCCTGTGCTGTAGCCAGAAGTGTTACAGCTCTTCTGGATACAGCTATGGTGGCCCACACTTGGCCCTGACAGAGCCAGCATTGAGGTGTGCTGGGTACAGAGAGGTCACTGAGAGCTGTAGAAGGTTCAAAACCATGATGTGTTGGTGACATCCCGATCAGTCTCCTTATTGTGAGGAGCCCCAGGCTGCATGGTCATTTGGTTTCCAGCAAGCTGAAAGTTTAACTGGAAATGACCTCATTTAAGTTACGGTCAGAGAAAAAATAGCACTAGAAAGTTCCATTTTCTTATTTTGTAAATGTAAAAGCTCTGTTTAGAAGGACTGAACTTTTTCTTCCTGATGTTTATAAAATGGAAATGACTTGTTTTGGGCAGACAGTCTGGGTAAAAGTTCGTCTCTGAGAAAAGTAAAAGCTTAAGTAGTAAACAGAAGAATGAAAACAACCTCCTCTTATCACGTTTTATCTTTTGTTGGAAAAATAACCTCTGTGAAAAAACATCTTTCCATCCTTCCTTTGGGCCTTGTAACTAATGAATTTATTCGTATTAACTATCCAGTTACACTACTGTTAATTTATGTGGCCATTTTCATAGGTAAACAAAGCTAACGAATGCACGGTATATACTTAAAAGCTATTTTCAGTAGTGGGACATTCTCTCCTCCTCCTCACCCCTCTACATAAATAGAGATGATCACCCTGGTAATTTTTTTTTTTTTTTGCTTCCTTTTTAAATAGTCAAGTAGAGGGGCCCTCCTGCTCCGTTGCCTAGGTTATGCCATAAGATATCAAGCAATCTGCATGGTACCTGGCAATTATGTGGCAAAGCTAAACCGCAAAGTAGGGGAAAAAACAACAAGTGGTTTCAATGCCAGGAACATCCCAGTCTACAGTACAGGCTGTCATAAACAGGAGCTTCTTAAAAGCCTTCTATGAAGGATATTTAATCCCCTTTTTCCCAATAGTTTATTTCAGTGTTTGGTACTTTATTAGCACACTTATGTATTGATCAGTGTTTTCTATGTTGTCCTGCTTTAGAAGTTATCCAGGGCTGTTGCATCTCAACCTGGAAGAGGTGTGTGAACCCCCGGACAGTCATTGCGTTTGTGGGAAAAGTGGCCAGCAGTCCCTGTGGTGGTCCACCTCTTTTGGATTGTGTGTGTGTAGGAAGAATCATTTCATGTAAGAAATAACAAACTAGGCTATTTTTCTAGTATCTAAAAGCTGGATTCAGTCCATCAGAGGCAGGTGGGAAAAGGTCAGATGCTAAAAAGCTAGTTAAATTGGTAAAAATAAGATCTAAGAATTAAATAACATACTAATCTATGCTAGAATATTTGAAGGCTGATGAGGTTGCTTTCTGTCCCAGTTTAGCAACCACTAGAACTGTCCTGTTAGGCTAGGTATTTGAGGCTGTATAGAAGCGTAGAGAATGAGGCTTTGAGATTTACTGCTATTTACCAGTTTTTAATGAAGCTTGTAGAACTGAGATGAGAGTTTAAAGAAAAAAAAGTGGTGGTGGGAGGGTTCCTCACCCATGCCATCTTTCCTCTCTAAATCCAGTAGTCCAGTTATTGATCTACCATTCTATCCACCCAATGGAGTAACAGTTGGAGCTGGTAATGTTGGTCTGTTATTTTGTTGCATTGCAGAAAACACTGGATTTTTTGCAGAGCTGTGTGTGAACCAATGCCATATATAATTAAAAAGAGAAATCTTGCTAGCACTGCAGTTCTGAGTACAAAGAACATTCTGGCTAACTTGGTCTTCATGTTTTTGCTGTATGAAGTTGCAGTGTACCCTTAGCAATCACAGAATCATCTAGGTTGGAAGAGACCTCCAAGACCACAGAGTCCAACCTCTGACCTAACACTAACATGTCCTCCACTAAACCATATCACTAAGCTCTAAATCTAAATGCCTTTTAGATGCAATCCTTAACCTGTATATAGTAGTAGAGAGGGCAGGTGAATTCCAGCTATTTTCCCAGAAAAGATGTCTCCATGGGGATAGGGTATCCCTTTTGCAACACAGATGCAAGCACTGAAGCATTCTGTAGAGTATAGGGATGAGCTAGGAGGTAAGAACAGCAATTAAACTTGCAGCTCCCAGAAGGGAAAATTCTCCCACCAGGTACTATCGAAGTTAGCTGTCTACAATCAGTTTGCAGAACAGAGGAGTAATTTAAACTAAGGGAAGTCAGTCCCTATTTTCTGTAGCCTTTTTCATAGCTCTGCTCAATCCTTAGGGTGATGGTTAGCGAGCTTTTGTCTTCCCATGGATGCACCCTTTTAGGAATCGCTGGCTCATGGTGAAGTAAAAAGCTAAAAAAGCAATCCTTGCTCCTGAAGGTCATCTTTTTGCCTTGCTTAACAATAGCCTACAGAGTGTTCAGACCTAAATATGTGTGAATGTGGGATGTGTGTATAGCTGGACTGAAAAAAAAAATGAAATGGCTGTTCATGTTGGCTTTTTCTATTCTGGATACAGTCAGTGGGAATCTAATGACTGCTTTAGAAGATTGCAGGAGACAATTGCTAAAGCAATCAGCAAATATGATTATAATGTCTCAGTTCAGCGGACTTTGTATTTTAAATTGAGGTGTTTCACGTCCAAATCTATTCAAAAAACATTGGAAAAGGAAAGCGAAGTCTCATAAATATAGACAGCTATTCCATTGTCAGTTATCCGATGTTTCACTAATAAATGCTAACTTTTCATGTTTGTTTATGTTTTGGTTTGCAGCTGTTAGAGAAGCTTTGAAATAACTGAGAAGGTATATGAAAAAGGTATATGAAACAAATTCAGGGGAGACTTCTCTGATGTAAATCGTGTGAGGCAGATTTCAGCAGAAGTAGGGATTTCAGAACCTTGCAGAATCAGTCCCTTTCATATCATTAAACTACTACGACAGCAACAGTGCTTGTACAATTACAGTAACATAATTCAGTAAGAGAAGCTTTACTTTAGACAAATGAGTTTTTTATTAGATTGGCTGTTAACTATGGGCGAGGCTCACATTTTAAAGTGAGACAGTGTTTCTGGGCTTGCGCATGTAAACCACTGTTAGCCTGCAAATACTTACTCCTGGTTATAAGTGATTTTTGCTTTTGTTTTTTTTCACAGATCTGTTCTGTATGCAAGGGTAATGAACAACTACTAAAGGTGGGAAACTAGCTGGGATAGGGAAGGTGCTTTATTTGAGGATCATAATGCAAGGGGATGTGAAGATAAGATGTTTTAGCTATTCCATATTCCTGGGCTTGCCTAGGTCCTTCTCAGTGGTTCTGAGTCAAGAACCATGGGGCTAAGACCTTTTTGAAACAACCTAACACCATATATAAGCTTTGAGAAAACTGTCATGAGTGTAAAAGCCATTCTCAATCAGGACCATCAAACTTCTATTGCACTAGTTTAAAGGCAAAGATCTGTAAAAAAAGCTCCATAGAACAATATATGTGTAAATGGCTTGAACACAGCAAAATTATATCACAGAGCCTGCTGTGTTGGATCCCAGCAGCCCTTCCTTGGGTTTTATGTAATTCCTAGAAAACTTTTGTGAAGAGTTTTGCACCCTCCATCCCCACTCTGTCAGAACGATCTGGGTTGGATAAAAAAACCTATAAGCATTTCCCCTGTTCTCTTTCTACCAGTTTTGTGCTATCAGATCAGTGTGAAGTAGATGAAACAATTGCCCTGCAGAAAGTGATTATTGCATTTATGTTTCAATGTAGTATTTTCTACAACTGAGTTTGAAAATACAGATATTTTCATCAACTAACAGAAGCATCATATATTCCTTTTAAAAAAAAAAAAAGACTGTAAAGGTGGTAATAAACTATAGACAAAAACCTACTTAGGAGCTTTAAGGGATTGTGCCTTTCAAATAGAGTACTTGCTTTTGTTAAAATACAAATTTTGACTCATCACCTGGGAGAGCTGTGAACACCAGAGAAAGCACCAGAGGCAACTAAATGCATCTACTTCATTAAAACACATCCTTTTCTAATAAAAAAGTACTGTCATCTCAGGGGGGTTGTATAACTGAACTTGCTCCTTTGTGAAGAAAGGCTTGCCAAGAGATTCCAGCTAAACAGGAAAATGGAGAAAGATTTGCAAATGTTATACAAGCTTAGACGTGTTATGACTTACATAACTGTCCATATACTGTCCTGCACATTTATTTTAGTAAGTATTCTGGGCAGTGACTATTAAAGTTATTTTAACTGCCAAAATATTTCTTTTTTTTACTTATTGTTTTGTCTAAAATGAACTTTAGAGATAAGCTTTCTGAATCTTAAAAAATAGCAGTTTTAATGCTGAAAATGAGATCTGGTTAGAACAGGTTTTCTCACTGAAAATTTTGATGGGTTTAGCAATGTACATATGCACACAGAGAAAATAGTACTTTAATCAAAATAAATGGTAAATCTTTTGGACTTTAAGATGCTTTCAAAACTAAAACTATTAGGTTTTCAGATGAAAGACTTTTTTAAAAGCCTTTAAAATAAGAAGACAATTTAGCCTTGAATACTTAAAAGACTTTAATAAATACTTTATTAAATGCTAATTATTTTAAAGCCTTAAATATTCTAGCAGTAACAACTTACATGACCACTTGCCATTTTTCATTCAGATTTTGGTTAGGCTGAATATATACTTCGAGTCTTTGTTAATGAAGCGGCTCAATGGTGTTTCTTTACGCTGTCACATAACACAACTTAATGTAATGCAACACTGTGACCCTTTCTATACATACATGAAGGGGCTTACGGAGGTATTCTTGATATGAAAGACTATTTCAATCTAAGATGACATCTTCCCTTTTCCCTTTCAAATGACATTAGTTCAATTTGCACTGATCTAAAAACCTCTTTAAAACTCTTTTCCCTGTAAACTTTGTTGCTCAACCATGAACTTGAAAAAGGGGACAAAGTTGTGTATCTAGCATGTAGCTCTTTATGTTGTACCTACCAGTGAACAAAATATGTTCTCAGTGCTGATCTCTGAAACAACCAAAAGGCTACAATAAAACATAAAAGGAAGAAGATTGATGTAAAAAATATCCCTTGATGTGCTTGTTCCCCATCCAATACCTGTAAGTAATTACCTGTCTGGAGTCGTACAAGCACTTCAGTTTGGCTAGAGACAGCTATTGATTTAGAAATCAGATGTTCTTGGGCTGGGTATGGAAGAGGGAAGTGGGGGGAACTTTTTAAATTAATTTCTTTTTTCTCAGCCTGCTGTGGCCATGAATAAGCATCATTCATTTCATGCAATTTCCATCTGAAACATTTTTGTACTGGGAATTGGTTTGCCACTTGTGGCCTGCTAGTCTGAAAATTAGCTTTCTAACCATGGCATCTAACCAGGCATTTGAAATGCTCCATTAAATTTTGTAGGTTTTTGTGTCTATTGCTTATGGGAGTGTTAGCTATCTATCTTTATGTGCAGAGTAATATGATTTATTTTGAAAGAGGCAAAAGCCGAGATTTTCATGGTCTTGAAGAGTTTGCTTTGATTATTTAGGTTATTTATAAATAAGGCCGTTGTGAGAGCTATAACGATAATACTTAAAAGAGTTTAGGTTATTGGAAAATGTAATTAGAAGATATGTTGCTTTCCTTTCTCCTACAGATGTCTGTAACTAATTAAACAGAAACATGAGCAGTTGAAAGGTGTTTTCTATAGAAAACATTGTAGAAAATGTCAAGTATATTTATATATGTATATTTAAATTTAGGGCTAAAATAACATTTTATACAAGTCACCAGAAGAGGCCAAGTGTTATGAGCTCAGATATGATCTCAAAACTAGCAGATATTCATGTACTGCATCATAAATGTCCTCAGTGAACAGTTCTGAGAGACTCTGACAGGCAATGCCAGGAACAGGGAGGTCATAGACGGATCTCACATGTATGCTTAAAGAAGTCTCAAAGTGTTTGATGGTTCTTATGGTTTAAAAGTGTATGGGGGGAACGTGTGGTGGCATGACGCTGACTTCTAGTGTTAGCTATGGCTCAAATGGCCAACAGCAACTTGATGGTAAAGTTGGTGATGCTATTGCTGCCTATCTATGGACCTCTGTCATGTTTTTGGACTACATATTCTGTTAACCGTACTTCCCCTGGATTTTCTAGAAATGTGTTTTTAGTGAATTAACCAGGTACTGATGGAAACTCATTGTGAGCAATGTTTTTATGCTGCTGCTGCTTTGAATGCTTTTGGGTATGTAGAATATTACTATAGGATGCAAGACAAACTTCTCAGTTAAATTTGTGAACATCTGTGAAGGCAGTCTAGGGTCTGGGAACAGAGATGGGAAACTTCTGTACCACTCTGACCGAAGCAGCTGTCACTTTTTTTCTTCCTTCCCCCAACCCCCGGTTGTTTATCCAGACCTCAATTCTTTCTCAGAAATGTAAAAACATTGTTTTCAAATACACCTCGGTAAGAAAACTTTGTCCCCTTCTTCAAACTGTAAAGTTTGCAGTACTGGAGGAGCTGGAATGGTCTGAATACTCTCTAGCAATTTATGCTAATTGTCTCCTCCCCTGTAGTATTGAGAAACTTGTGTATATATCAAGAGAGTTTACACTGAGTTAAAAACTGTTGGACTTGTTATTTCAAGGTTTCTGCCTAGAAAATAATTATTAAAATATATTGCTGAATTAAACACGGAAGTCAGAAAACATCCAAGAATCTTCTGCAGGGCAAACACCACCACTGAGGTAGAAGAGCGGAGGGACCCCTAATGCAGGAGCTGGGCTGGGTGAGGAGGGGATGCTTCTTACCCCTGTCCCCTTGTGCCTGAGGTTTGAAAATATCGAGTAAAAGATCCTGGTATGCCTGGTATCAAGCCATTTGGGGTTGCTCTCAAACCTGTTTATGGTTGCAAGAATCCCTAAGGTGCTGTGTTCAATGGGGGCAGAGTTTGGGGTGCAGCTGTGCAGGGCTCTAGGGGAACCCTAATGCTCTTTTGGGGTCTGTAGTCTGGGCAGCTGGAGCCACAATATTTCACAAGCTCATACTACTTATAGATGAATATTTAAAGTTACTCAGGCACGTGTGTTTTTACAGTCTGGAAGGCATGAACTGACGGTAGGTCTGCTTCTGTGTCTTAACCACAGTACTTCCTTCTGCTTTTGGGGCTGCCTAGCAGCTATAATGAGACCTTTTGGGATAGCATTTCTGGCTGTGATGTTTCCAGCACAGTTCCCATCACTCTCTGGAGTTCAAAGTTGGCTTACATCAAGAGTTGAACTTCTGGGCACTTATTCCTTTTGCAATTGTTGCACCCGCAACCTGAAATACTGCCACAGACGTGGAAAATAAAGCAGCAGAAACAGAAGTAAAAGGCTGAACTTCTTGAGAGGCTTCCCATCTACTGATTCTTATTCTCTTCAAATTGAAATGAAAATATTGTACTAGGCAGCTGTAGTATGCTTGGTACTTGTTCTTGGTGAGACTTCTGGATTACCTACTGCTATTATACCGAGAAAGATAGCTAGCTTTCAGTGTGGTACTGTCACGTATGCTAATTAAACTGCGAAATGGGCTGGATTAATTATTTTCAATAATTTCCATTTAAAAAGCTATGATTTTAAGTTTTACCAAGACAAAAAGTAGGAAAAAAAAAATGTATCTGAACTCTTTTCTGATTATACTTCTATTTTTGTTTAAATCACATATTATTCCTGGATGTTGAGCTGATTGATACACATCATCATACACTTGCTGTTTTTGTGGCTTTTATAGGAAGCCTGTATGTGTTCTTCGTGTATTAAAGTATCCCAGAGCAGATAGTGCTACTATGGAGAATAAAATCACAGGTCCAGCTGACAGCTGAAAGACCAGTTAGTATTACTTACTCCTTGTTTATGGGAGAATCCCACATAACCAGTAAAACTCAAAGGCTTCGTGAGCGTAATCCTCACGTTGAACCTTTGAATTGCTCAGAGGATTCACTCTTCTGCTACTTTGGGTGCTTGTTTGGGAGTGCCTATGACAACACACCTCTGCTGGCTCTATAGACACTACTTTGCTGCCTACCATCTTAAACCCAGTGAGAGTTTTGGGATTCCTAAAGATGGTGACATTTATGGTTTGTCTCAATACCAAAATCACAAAGGAACTGGCTTAGTGCAGGTATTTACATGCTTGAAGACCTGCTGCTGTTGGGGAATCTCTCAAGTGAAATGGTGTGTGAACCTCAGTGATTTTAAACTGGAGATGAGGGAAGTGATTTTATGCTCTGTGGCTTCATGGGGTTGTGAGGAATTGCATTTCATTTCATGTACTTGGGCCAATGAACTTTTTCCTGAAATTAAGCACAATTTCAAGGATCTTACGCTGAATGTCTAAAAGCTCTGTTACTGCTGTAGCTGGTATGTGAGACCAGAAGACCAGCATACCCTGAGATGGGATGCAGTTGAGAAAATTGTTCTGCATTGGTGCTTTCATTTCTTCTTGATATGATTTCTAAATCTCTGCAAGTTCTGCAGGATTTCACAGTGAATGAACCTTGCCAACGGTGGGTTTCATAGGACTCTCTTTTTGCTTAAAGGTTTGCCTGAAGGGAGGGAAGGTGACAGGGTTACAGGAGCTGGAAGTCAGACCTAGAAAAGCCCTTCACCAGCAGGTAAGGAAATTTCTGCAGTAAGTGGGAGAAAAGGGAGGGAAGTTTATACACTCCGTAACACTGCCAATATCAGGTTGGAAGGAGGCATGAGAAGGCAAGGGTAATGTCTACAAATGAAGGTGTGTTTTTATATCTATAATATATAAAAAAGCTGGCCTGGCAATTGGCCATAGCTGCTGTATTTGCTGCTTGTCAGAAACGAAAATGCTTGCAAACAGCATGATTTTCAAAACCAAATGACTGTGTTCTATAGCAATCCCTACAGATCTTATTTTTTTCACCAGATGGCTTTTTAATATTAAACAAACAGTAACAAAGCACAACAAAAACTATCACCTATATAGCTTTACTCTTTATTTTTGTTTTAAGAGGCTGCTGAAAAGACTCGTTATCAGTTTGCTGTGGTGGCAGAAGTGGGAGGAGAAGCAGATTACTGGCAGCAGATAACTGTCTGCCATCTGGATAGACTTTGTGGCTGATAGAAGTATACATAATTTGGACACAGATGTGTGTGCTTGATTCGATGCCAGTGCAGTGACTTATTGACAGAGTTGTGGAGAGATGGCCCTTCGGGAGAGCAGGTCAAGGGAAACAACCAGCTGCAGAAGGAGGAGTTGGTCTCATTGCCTTACCTTGCAGAGACTAACAGAAATGGATGGAGGCTATGCTTTGGAAAGGGCTTTCAAGTGATTAAACGATTTAGTCAGATCCCCAGAGACTTGGAATTACTTCCTCCCTCAGAAAATAAACTGCACATCTCTCATCCTGCCCTTGTTCCTCAGCCTTTCTGGTGCTGCCTCCAGCCCAGCTCTCGGCAAGGCATTGCTATCTCCACAGCTGCCTTCAGAGCCTCTCAACGGATCTGTCACACCTTTTGGGGGAAATCTTGTCATATGGCTGCTTTTCCTCAGGAGATGACTTCTTTCTTGAGGGTCTTGAGAATAAGGAGTAGGATACATCAAGCCTGATTCCACTGGAGCATCTGTCTGAGGAGCCTTTCCTACTCTCTTGCAAATCTTTCCTTGGAGTCCAGGGTTGTCACAATGTTAAAGGCTCCTCTTGTTTCCAAAGTGTAAATTCCACATTCCTCCAAACCTTGTGCTCTATGGAAAGTGGTGTTGTATAGATTTGTTTCTGTTCTAGAAGTATCTGTGTGCAGACATGTTGTTCATCCTACTTATTAAAAAAATAAAAATAAAAAATATTGCACTGTAAAAGCAAAAGGACATACAGACTTCTTCTCTGGTGGGTGTCTAAGTGTTTACCTTTATTTTTAGTACTAAGTATCCTATTTCTTTATGGAAAGGAGGAGGTTTAAGCAACTATAATCAGCCATAGAGCTGCCCACAGTGGTTTTGTCAGGAAGGTAAGGATTTATAATACTGTGTCAAGAAGCGCATAAGCCTTTGCAAACCCTCCACAGCCTTTGTTTTGAACCAGAAAAATTCTACATATGCAAACCAACCAGCTCAGGTTTCTGGACAATTCACCAGCCTACCACCCTGTACTCTTTTACTCAAAATGCTTTGTTTCTGAAATCTGGACAGAGATGTGTTTTAAATCATCTGCTTCAGCTCACATATTTTGTATTTTGACTCTAATGAGGCCTTTCAGTTGACTACCTAAGTCATGTAAAATATTTGACACAAATACATTTGTTGTGAACCTGATAGGGAAAATGGTGTTATGCAAATATTCTCTAGCTGAAGAAAACATTTCTAACAGGTTGAATGTAAACAGATATCATTCTTTGAATGGCAAAATAGCAATGAAAATTTGTGTGTGGGGGGGAGTAAAACAGTAATAAGGACCCTAAAGTTAGATGTGGTTCTATATAGCCCTTTTACTACCTCACATAGGATGACATATTAGCGCATTTTTTCCCTTAGGTGCTTCACGGTGCTATGTCATCCTGATGTGTGTGCACATAATCCTTCAGCTGTAAAAGACCATGAGAAGGTGAAAGACAGGTTGTTCTCTCCTTCTAATTGAACAGGAGTTGGTTTAATCCTTCCTAGTGATGCAGGGGTGTTTTTCTTTGGAATTTGATGTGCTTCGTTCCCTTGAAAGGATTAGGAAAAGAAGGAAAAAAAAGTATGTTTTGAAACCTTGTCTGTTCAAGCTTATGAACTACTTCTTCTAACATACTTTCAAAGGGATGTTTCATCTGAATAGGAGACACCTAAGTATGGATCAGATACAGTGGCTGGGTAAAGGTACATATTCGTTTTTGCATTCATCTCTGTACCTGACCTCTTCAGTACTTCAAATCTCACCAGAACAGGTTTTCTAGTACTTCTTTCTGCTGAAAGGAAAAAAAAAAATATGTATTTTTCAACTTAGCTTAAAAGGAAGCATGACTTGTTCTGCTGTCATGCATCCTGCATTGCTGTAAAATGCATGAGATAGTTAAAGTCAGAAAGTGGCTGGCTTTCTGATAAACAAAGGAAGCTTTGAAAAGTTAATTATTTTAATCAGGTTCCTGATGTAAGGAAGTCAACTTTGCTTCTACACTTTTTTATTGCCTGGCAGGTAGTGTAGTGAACACTATCTTCTGTATCTCTCTTAAACACGGTATGCTAATAGCAAAGGCCACAGGATGCCTGAGGAGTACTATGTCCCAAGGTTCACCCAGAGATATTAGCAATTGCCAATATGAAAGCTCTGCTGTACATTAAAGGAAAATATCATTACAGAGAACAAGAAGGTTCAGAGAAAAATCCCCTCATCTCTGTAGAGTCTTCATGTCATTACTGACTTCTGCCCTTTCTGTAATTTCTGAAATAAGCTCTCAGTTTTTGTTTCAGCCTTCATCCAGGTTTCCTTGCTATAGTATTTATTTTTGCAGAGGTAATGCCTTATCTTCTCAATTTTCCATCAGTGGAGAGCTACAATCCTGCATCCTGTTTCCTAAAAGCTTGGCTCATTCAGCTTTCACAGCAGCAGGTATGTGTAATTGTAAGCTCCAGGACAAGATAGATCAGTTTTGAAAAATGTGCTTTTAGGGCTTCAGCAGTGAGAAATCAGCTATTTGGCTGCAGTCTGTGATTCTGGTACTGAGCAGTAGGCACTGCCTCATATTTGATTTCTTTGATAGATACAGACCCTGCACCTTCAAGAGGCTTGTGCTATCTGGGCGCAGAGTTCTTGTCTGGAATTTCTTTCTAGGCAAACTTCATATTTATTCTTGTGCGGAAACAACTAGAAGACTTTTCTGTGGGATGGCATAAGATGAGGTACCTTAGAAAAAAAAAGTATGTGTGCCCTGTTCAAGTGTCTGCCTTCTTCACACCCCTCTTCTGGGAGAGTGGCAAGTATCTCTGGTGTGTCTGGGACTAAAATACAAAATGATCAGTGGTCAATAATATAATAGACATAACGAAGCTGAGGGATAAAAAAAAAAAAATAAAAATCTTTGCATTAAGGCTTTCTATTGTCACCAGTCAGATTGGATAATCCTAGTTAAACTCCAGCATTTCCTGAGCTCAGGAAGAAGTGAATCAGTCATCCAGCACCCTGATTCCCTGAATTCCAGTGGCAATCATCATTTCCAGGAGTTAAGACTGGTTAGGTTCCACCTCCAAAAGACCTGAACTTGTAGAGCCCTCACTTCTGTGACAGGCAAGATTTACCTCATTAAAAGTAGCCTGGGGATGAAGGCTAATGAAGTACAGGTAAATTAGACTGGAGTTATAGTTATGTTTTTGGTTTATCATTTGGTTAGAACTAATGCGTGTTTATTCCCTTTTTTTTTTTTGGCATAGTATCAATGAGAAAAGGTAAAAACAAGAACAGCTTTCTTATTTATAGTCACTAATTGCTATGCATGTGAAAGCAGTTCAGTGTGTAGTGTCCTGTAGTAACTACAAAGTTCTTGTCATCTAATTCCTCTATTTTTCTTCTTTGGATAAAAATAAATCTTCTGGTTTGAATGGTGATCTTTGGATGCACTCTAATAAGGATCAAAGCATCTGTGGCAGCTCTTATTTTTTTCCCAATATTAATAAAAGTGGACTAAAAGTGTTTAAAGGGAAGATGAGGCTTATTTTGGAGGTAACACAGTGGGCAGGCATCTTATTATCAGGTGCATGGAATAAGAAAAGAAGTAGTGGCTGACTTCACTGTCAACCACTTGTACCAGCAATCTTTCCACTATCACCTTGTTTTATCTACTTTTTCTCTGGCAGAAAAGTGATTGAGAGGCGTCAAGCTGTCTCCAAGCTCTCCCTGATTGCCTTAGTATCAGAGTAGATGGAGCAGCTGCAACCCAACCTGCATCTGGGCTGCTGGCTGCTTGGGGACCTCAAAACACTGTGTTTTGCTGCAAGTGTTCTTTGTACTAGCATTGAACTAGCTATTTCTTGCTCAGTAAAGCATTTCAGGCTTGGACTGTCTGGACTGTGCTGAGTGGCTTTACCACTGTTAATAGAGATATTTTTCTTCTAGCTTATGGATTCAGTACTTTTGTTTAAGGTGGCTGCATCAATCTCCAAGAGTACATGCATAACATTTACAGCATATAAAATGCTTATTGGAAGTTGCCTTGTTTACTAGAACTAGCACATCTGCTGAAAGTACTAATGCTTTGGTATTTGGATACTACTGCATTTGAAAGCGTGTGCAGTAATTGGTGTGCATTTGTGGGTTTTCTGTACCAAAAAGAAACTACAGAAATGAGAGCACAGCTAGCTGCACAGAAATAGAGCTCTTAGCGTGGGGGGAAAAAACGGTGCTGAACTAAACTTCTTTCCAGTATATGAATTTGCATTATTAAGTGTTAAAGTACCTCTGGTTTATGTTTTATTTTCAATGTGAAATTTATACGATGGATTAATCTGTTTCATCCAGAGTACGCATCACCCAAACGTTCTCTCACACCATCCCCGAAGCCATCTCTGAAGATGTGTTTTTATGAGTCACTCCAGTGTTGAGGAAAAGTAAGAACACAGTACAAATGCATAAAAGAAGAATAAGCACCAAGTACACTTTAGCTAGTAGGCATGACATTTAGGCCCCAGAGCTGGTGAACATCAACAGGGCTTGCAATGTACACAAAAGGCACAGGAAAAATTGAGGTGTATTTACCAAGACATGTTACTGTTATTTTTTTATGACATTCATGGCCAAATGATTCAGCTTCTCACAGCTAAACCTGGATGACATTTCCCCAAAGAACAGTAACTTCTATACAAAGAAAGGGGGGGGGGGGGGAGGTCAGCATCATAAGGACTGAAAGTACCTGGGGGAAGCTGAGTCACATGTGAAAAACTTTGCATAATATACAAATAAATGGTGAAGATTCTGTAAATATTAAAACACTTCTTTTTGAGGTTTAAAAATTCATTCTTTTGGCAATGTTCTAATGTTTCAGTTTATGCAGTTCTGAGATTGAATTTTTGGAGTTGGGTTTCAAAATTCCTTTCTCCCTCACTTTTAAATCAGATCAATAAAAGTTCAAAATGAGCTGACAAGAAATATTTGATTTTAACTTCTAGATTTTTGGGGGGAGGAGGAGGAAAAAATCAGCAGAAGTCTATTGAACTTCAGATTGACAAAAAGAGCAACCAAAGATTAGGAAAGATCTTAGGATAGTTTTTAGTTTACCTAAAGTTTGAATTCTGAACTTCCCATTTACAGATATCTAAAACATTGGCTCTTCTTTTACGACAGACAAAATTGGAGAAATTTTAGGAAATCATAAATTGATACCATGTAAAATACAACTCTAGCATAAATTGTTCATTTCTAAGTCCTAAAGCATTATATTGGTTAATCTAGTTTTTAGCTAGAAGTTGAGTAAGAACTTCAGTTATCTGCAAACCTAGTTCCTCTGGAGAAACAAGATTAATGACCAGATATGCAGATCTCTTCACTGTCAAGGCCTACAGAGTATATAAGTATGTAGTTGGAGTAATGATCTTTGAAGATCCCTTCCAACTGAACTGTTCTAAGAATTAAGCTATCTGGAGATTCAGAGAGGTTCTTGCTGGAACCTTTAGGTAATTCTTTACCTTCAGACACATTAAAACCCTGTAAATCCACCTTTAGGGATCCTATTAGATCATGCTGGAAAGTATTTCTCTTGTGCATTTCTTTACTTTTTTTCTTCTGGTATGCCTGTTTCTTACTTTTAACTGAGGGACTCCTAAAACTTGGCTGTAGAGTGTATTTCTGATTAATCTTTCCCTGCACCTGCTGACCATTTCTAACATATCCATAAGAATTTCTTCTTCCAAAGATGCGTTTATCTAGCCCTCTTACCAGGGCAGTCACTATGTTTGCCCATTCCCACTACTTGGCTTTCATTTACCCAGACTGGAGTATTTTTTCACAGTGCAGGTAAGGAAAGGAACTCAGGGAAGAAACTGTGTGAATATACTAGTTTTAAGTATTCAAACCAGGTTATTTTCCCAAGTGTTTCTCAACTACCTAGAGTCTTGCTCCAGGGCCACAGGAAGATAGTTGAATCTATATCCTGAGCTGTTCTCAGCTCTGTTCCTTGCTTTGTTTACTAAAACAAGTGTGCTGAAGGTGCTGGCAGAGAGGAGGGCACTTCTCACTGAGTGTCTATGTTAATTTATGCTCTCTTTATAACTCTTCTCAATAGATCCTCAAGAGCTCTACAGCTGTAGAATAAAAATCACATCATTAGGTTAGATTGCTTAACACCCTTTCTTCATCATCAATAAAAGTTTTGAGTCTTGTGTGATAAGCCCCCAAGTTCAACAGAGATAGAGATGAATCATATCTGCTATAAAGTTCAGCAAAAACTTATATGAAAACAATGCTGACATAAATAATGCCCTTGTTTCAGCAGATAATAAGGCTTTCAGGACCTGAGGAAGGACTAGAAGGTACCCAGTCTTGCAAGTTCCTTAGCGTATTGAGCTATCCCATGGCACACTACAAAATTTGCATTTTTGTTCGTGTTTACTTGCATTTACACATTTCCCGCATTAGTAATGAGATTTCTAGGTAGGCTAGAGTTTTCATGTTGTGGGAGCAGCTACCTTGGAGGAAGTCAGCAGAGGACTGCTAATTAAAGAATTAAGAATACTAGTGCAGAGAGGCACTGAGAAAATGGGAGATTGATTTTCAACCTGACATGTAAAGTGAAGGAGAGAAGATCACCTTGTCCAGATTTTCCTCAAGAAGGAGTCCTTCAGCATATTTTATACAGAAAGGTTTTAGGAGTTAACCAAATAGTTCCTCACATGGAATGAGAATGGATCAGATGCTAATGCTAAACTCTGTAGTCATATGTCTATAGCCATATTTTTGCCAAGGCATGCAGAGAAAGTCACAGTCTCTGTAGGAGATAAACAGCTAAGGTACCACAGCAATTTCTGCTTCTCTATGTCAGCTTGAATCAAGAAGTGCAGAGTAATTTCCCTCCTTTGTTCTCTTCTCTACTTCCCATTTTGCAAATGTGAATCCCCAGTGAGAAAAGGCAAGCTGTAGCTCACTGTGATCTAAAGTGGTACATGGGTTATCTTTGCTTGTAATCCGTCACTTCCTCCATGCTAGGATGGCACTCTGAATGGTATTAAGACTGGATCTAGGGACTCTGTTCTCCAGGCTGATGGGACTTGCTTGTGGCAACCTAGGGCCACATTACGTGGGGGAAAGCCCAGTGCTCCATGGAGAATTACCTCCTGCCTCAAGCCTGTTGCCTGCTCATTAGTGATGTTTTAAAGTACGTTGCACCTAGCGGTTACTTAACAAGTTATTTATCTAAATTAATACTTTTTGCCTGGAGGAAAAAAATCTAGGAATAATGGGGATCAGGTGAGAAACTTAATGAATTTAACAGGACTCCAGGATCTCTCTGAATACTGAACAAAGGTTTTGTTTCAGTCCTTTAGCTTTGTTAGGCTATTTTCAGAAAATTGCCTTTTTGAGCCATGCTTTTGTCTCCAGTGATAACATCTAGGAGCACTGACTTAAGTAATAAGTGGCTTTTTGGCACAGACACAGAGACAGTTAAATATGGTGTACTCAAGCTGAGCTGGAGAATTCTGTTGTGTTTGTTTTCTAGAAGATGAAAACACGGAACAGTCAATTAACGCTTATTTCTCACATTGCTCAATCTGTGAAGAATGTTTGTTTTGATTTGGTAGGAAATGCTTTTTTTTTTTTCTGGGTTGAGTTTTTAAGGCCAGATTTTTTTTTTTTTTTTTTTTTTTTTTTTTTTTTTTCATTCTTTGTGTTCTTAATCATTCCTGGTTTAAGAGATTAATTGTGTAGGTAATGAAACATGGGTTATCTGAAACACTTTCAAGCAACCAGCCAGTTGTGGCTGTAACAGTATAACGAGCCACCAAGCTCTGAAACTCTGTATAAAACTCAAGGTTATTCACACTGAATGCAGGGATGCTGAGTTTGCTTTTGATCCTGGGCTCGTGGGGATGTCAGAGTGAGAGGCCCACATAAGTAGTATCCACTGAAATGGGAATACCCACGCTGCTTCTGCAACTCGTGTTGGGTGTGCATCACAAAAACAGACTTCATTTGGATTTCCATCATTTCTCTGAGAAAAAAAAAAAATAGACAATAAATGTGTAAGGACACACTCTTTCCTTTTGTACCTCTATCTTTTTCTGTTACTGCAGTTCTCAGATTTATTAAGATTTTGTCTGTCCTTTCCTCTTCAGTACTGATTTGTGTCTCAATTTTGCAGTATGGTACATCTTACCATTTTACATCATGCTTCCATGTTAAGGTTATTCATGCAAAGAAGCCATCTCAAATGCGCACTTTGAGGAACATGGCCTTTCTTCAGGCCAGCATTTTCCCTTTAGAAATAAAATGTCCTTTTTAGTCATTGTTTAGTCATTTTTAGTGAGTGTTTTTTGGTTTTAAAATTATTTTATACAGAAATGTATGTAGGCAAGTCTCAGTGTAGCAAATCATCTCAATACATATTTAACCAGCTTCATGATTTCAAAATCCAGAGCTCTCTGTTGTAAGTTTTCTATTTGTTTGAAGTAGCTACAGGCTTTTAATGTATAATTCCTTTTTCAAATGTAATTCCTTGCAATAGCTTGATCACTCCAGAAAAAGGAAATAATGATAAAAAGCTTTCCACAGCTGCTGAGGAAAAAAAAAATCTATAAAGAATTAAAATTTTTCATATAAAAAATTACTTCTGAAACTGCAGGTGTCAGTGTAGGAAATGTCAGTAATATCTGCAAAGCTATGCATAAATGGAGTAAGCATGTATGTACTCTTCCTCACATACTGAAGCACGTATCACTGGTGAGTAAAAATGATGTAAAAAAAAAAATAAATAAATGCACACAGCCATAGGCAAAAATACATATTTTTATCTCTTGTATGCTTTGATCTGTTGACATTCTTGGGCACCAGGTTGATTTCACTATACTTTGAATTAGACGTTGTAAGTGTACTGAGGTTTTCAAATATACCACAAGAATCTAAGTAGATGTTAAACAATTAAATCTATTATGTATCTGCTTTGACCATCACAACTTCAGTGTTGTGTTTCCCTCCCCCCACCCCCCCCCCCCCCCCAAAATGCCTTCTGCTCAGTTGTTTCTTTTCTGTTCATTAATCTTTTGTCACTTCATGCCTAATGTGTTTGATTGAATATGCTTTCTGTCATATGGTGTTCCCAAGGTAGGTCTGGATCTGTAAAAGATTATGTATTTGCCTGTCAGAGCAAAGTAGAGAATTGACAAGCTTTCAGGGCTTGAAATAATACTCACTTAATTCAGGAATTGATGCTATGGATTCAACCAGTAGGTTGTATCCATGTCCTAGAGAGATGCTGCACAGTCTGAGGTCCAGAGATATCTCCTGCTCACTCAGCTGGACCACAGTGTCTGCAGTGTTATTAAAAGCTGGATGCACATTCTTCATTCCCAGTAGGTTTGTGAGCTTTGTAAATGTCAGTATCATTTTCCTGTCTCTTGATGATGGTATTTAACAAGTTTAGGCAAGGCAAAACAAGATTTAAGCAAGCCAAACTGAAGTTGTTCTGAAATTGTTATAAGATGCTGCTTCATGCTGTTGAGCTTTGCACAACAACAAAAGAAAATTAGAAAAGCTGTCCTGAACACATGTATCTTTTTCTATTTTTCCCCATGTGGTTCTCTAGTCATTACCAAAAGCGTTACTCTAATTATTTGCTTCCAAGCTTCCAGTTGTCCTTTCACCTAGATTGCAATGAATCAGGAGGTGTTCTTCAGCACTGAAGTGACCCAAGTATACAATCTTTGCAGGATGACACATCTTTGACAGAACAGTGTGTCATGTAACAAACAGTGGGAGAAGGCACTTTGAAGTGTGAGAGATGACTCCATTTGCATGTCTGTCTGACAAAAAAAAAAAAAAAAGCTGGTGGAGCTTGCATACTGAAAGATATCACTTTCATTCCCCAGTCTATGTTTGTGACAGGGATGTGTTTATTCCTGACTGTTTATTGTCCGTTTTCCTGGCTAGTCCCTCTACACCAAGCAACCACCTTGGAGGTAATATGTATGTATCCAGTGAAGGGCAAAGCAGGGCGATTTCATGTCTTCAGAGACTTGTGTTGGTCTGCCAAGCATGTGGGTTCATCCCTTCCACTCCTATTCTCTTGAATCTAGCCAACTCTTTGGGATTTTCTGAAGATCATAGAATTGTAGAATCATTAAGGTTGGAAAAGACCTCCAAGATCACTGATACTCTGATTGTGAATGTGGGGTGGATCAAGCACGGCAAACCACATTCAGAAGCTGAAGTCCAGATGAGGCTTTGTCTGTAAATTACTATTTCTGAAAAACAACTATTTTTAAAGTTCCTGTGCTCTGAAACATTCTTACATGACTGAACTGTCTCTGCTCCATTGACTCAGAGATAAAACTCAACAGGTTTTAAGACTGGATTCTCGTGAATGAAATTCTTAATGATCTGTTAAAATTTTTGTCATGGAACTTTCTGAAAAATGAGAAATTATTTCTCTTTCCCCATGAGTCATTCACTGCTGCCCTCTGACCAGCGGTGCTGGGTGGAGGATTGCTTTTGTATCCTCAGAACGGGATGCTAATACTATCCTATTAAATAGATGACCTTATGTCTTCTTACTGTTTCTCAAATATTCAGAAGGTATTTTCTAAAAGATACCCCCTGGAGATCTCAAAATTCAGTAGTGATATAAAATAATTAACTGAAGGTCAGAGACAGTTCCAGCTACATCTAATTTGTAAGCAATTGTTGAGCAGAAGCTGCATGTGATATACATGCTAATGAAGATCCTCATTTGTTAACATTTTAAGAGTTATAAAAGTCCTTGGGGATACAGGTGGCAGAAACTGGAGGGTTGAGGAAATGGTAAATATGAGGAGGCTTCAGGTAGGTGCTTCTACTGGTGTGCTTAATATAAAGCTTGTGCTTTTAACTAGTGAAGACATTATGTTACACTTGGGTGTAAGCAGATGTCCCATTCAGATCAGATGCTGCAAGTTCAAACGTGCTTTGATGGTTCAGGATGTAGTTGTCTGTTGAAGAAGGTCACTTTATAAGTAGCAGGAAAATGCATTCCACTTCAGGAGAACTCTGCTTAGTTGCAAGTTTCCCCCCATTAGATTCAAAGAAAGTAATGTTTGTGTTGACCAGTTATGCCCAACTTCTAACTAAAATTCCTCCAAAATGCAATATAAAGGGAATAATAAATTTAGATAATGGTACTGCCAAGGTTGAACAAGAATATTGTTAATATTACGAATGTTAGTCTACTTGGAATATTTTGTATATCAGCATGATTTAATAATAATTTATTCAGCATGATTTAATAATAATTTATTCAGGTACATTAAAAAAAAATCTCTATAGAAGTGCCTTAAAATATCCATTAGAAAATAAAATCTGAAAGTAAATATAGCCGAGAATATTGCACACAGAATATTTTGAGAGAAGCTAGACAACGGGATTTTTGTAAGACTCAATATTATATTAAATGCTTAAAATTAAAAACACTTATACTGTGCTAACAAAGACTATTTAAGCTGCCCAAGAAGCCTGCAAGTTCTAAAACACATTGCTTAACAGTGAATTTGATTAAGATTTTGATTAATTAAGAATGAATTCATTGTTGAACTAATATTTAATTTAGAGTTCAGCTAAAGAGACACTAGCAACCCAGAAAAAAAATCTTGCCCAGAAATATTTTCTTTGACTAGTGGTCTGTTGAATTCTTTCCTTTTTTTTTTTTTTCTTCATGTAAATCTTTTTTTCATGTATAGAAACCCTTCGGTGTGGATGAACAACTTCAGCCATAGTTTCTCCTGTTGAATGTCATCAAATGCTTTTGGTGCTTGCAGAAGGATTCTTATGGAATCATGATAGAATTCTGTCTCTGTATAGAAGTACCTAGGGTACCAAGTATTTCCTACATGTTTTCAGTAAGCCTAAGTTTTTATATAAAATACAACAATAAACCACTGGTCTAATAAATTTAGGTTTTAGATACCACCCACCTGGTTTTCTATCTCTGCTTCTTTACTCAAGAACAAACTGGTTATTGATTTCCACCCACGAACTAAATCTAATCCTTTTCTGAAAGAGATACATGGGGATGATGAAAAAAGAGCTGAAATCCAAGGCATTATAGCTCATCTTAGTATTGGACTGTTCATCTGCAAAACAAATACAACAGCAGAAAAAGAGGGTTTTCCACTATTTGATTTCCAGCTTTGTGAACTTTGCTTGTTAAGGTGTGCCCAGCACAGAGCAACTGAATACTATCCAGCAAGTAACATAACATGAAGAGTTTTACCAGGCAAGCAGCTTCTGTAAGTACTGTCCTACTTGGACAGAGCTGGTTCCCTCAGAGGCGAGAAGCATATGGGTGAGGTTGTTTTGATGTTTACAGGGACACAGCACCTAGCTCTGGTGCTCCCAGTTGCCCCCAGATGGGGCTGGGATTCACACACAGTACAGATTGAGGGAGGGCAATTGGGAAATTAATCCATATCAGTTGCCAAGTGTTCAGGAAGAGGATGTTTTTCACAGGATAATTGACAAGAATGAAGGAAAAGAAGGAAGGACAAAGGTGCTCTGAATTAAAGAGCCAAGTGGAAAAGAGGATAAAATCTGACTGCTCTTTTCTAAACCTCAGCAATGCTTTAATTAGACCAAGATCCTACCAGATGACTGACCTAGGTTTGACTGAACATTTCATCTCTGAATAAGTAACCAACGGGAAAGTAAGAGACGGATTAGCTTCATATTTAATTCCCAGTGTGGTCAACATTTGAACAGCTAAAGTTTACAGCGGCTAATCCAAAACATACATACATGTAGTCTTCTACCTACCTGTAGGAATCTTATCCTAGTCTTACTGGTATTAAAAAAAAAAAAAAAAAAAAAAAAAAAAGAAGTAGTGGGAGGAACAGTTAGTTTCTTTCACTACTGCTGCTTTGGTTTCTTTTCTTGCCCCAGATGGCCCAGGAAGATAAAGCAAGCAGAGATAAAAGTGCAGGAGCTCCAGGGCAGTCAGAGAAGACACTGTACTTTCTGACAACAAGGCAGTAAAAATGTCTGTGGAGTTGTTAGTCTTTTATTTCCTTCTGTTGAATGGAATTTGAAGTGAAGGCACAGGCCAATACTAGTTCACTGCCATGCCTTTATAGATATTTGTGCACTGTATACAAAACAAGGTGAAGAAGTGAAATGTTTCCACATCTGAAGTGAAAAACAAGTCTGTGTTTAATTAAGCACAGACCTTTCCTTTGGTTTCCTTTAATTTCCTTTAGGCTTTAAAAGGACATCTGAGCAAGGTCCTTTTGTAGGAGTAGGAGCAGAGCTGTGAATCACTAGGCACCCTTGGGAGCCTGCCACCCAGTTGTAACAAGATTATTCTGTAACGTTTGATCAGTTTCTGTAAAACCCGTGTGACAGTGCAAATGAGATTTGGCTCAGAACTCCGTTTCCTGGAGTGAGTGGGCAAAGGTCTAACATATCTGGGTGGATGGGAGGTTTGAAACTGAATGCTGGTTTGTACCCTCATAAGTATCCTCATCGCCACGCTGCAGTATAGGGAGTGTTGGTGTAGGATTTTGAAATTCATGCCTACAAGAATTTCTTGTGCAGGGTTTGCTGTCTACAGTGCTGATGCTGTCTGTCTTTGGAGGAAAAAAGTTTGTTGTGCTGATTCTTTGTTTTTAGTGTTTGTGCAACAGAGGTGAGTTGAAAGAACAAACTCTGCTTCCTCCTGCTGAAAGTGAGAGGAGCGCAAAGTGATTTGTCAGCTAGCCCAGACCAATTATCTTCCCTATTCAAGGAATTATTTATATTTTGTCCATAAAGCTGGCACGATATTGGTGTTGAATCTGCCTCAGCCAGCTGTGATGATATCTCTCTGCCTGGCCAGCAGGTCAGTTCACCCTAACCTTCTTCAGCACAGAGGCAGGAGTTAACAGCTCTCCAGTGCTTGTAAAGCCAGAAATGATCAATAAATGTTAATCCCTTCTTGCATATGTCTGAAAAATATTTATTGAGATACATATAGGATAGCTTCAATGTACATAGACAAAAGCATGAGGAAGTACAAAAGGTAGTTTTTATGAAGTTTGTTAGAAGTTGGGACATTAAGCTGAACATCCAGAAAGGAAATGAGTGGTTTGATTAAGCTTTCTGCAAAAATTAAGTTGCTGCAACTACTTTGTTGAAGGGCATGTGGTTGTTTTTTTTTTTTTAATGGTTGGAGTAGGAGGTCCTTTAGTGGACTACTACTGAAAGCAGCCTTTGCAATGCTCATATTCAGATACTGAAGGTCTTTAGGGAGTTAGGTAAGAAACTCCATTTTAGAGATTAGCAAATAAGGCTCACTAGCAGTGAAACCAGATTCTCAAAAGAGCTGAAGGGGATTTTACACTGAAATTCCTTTGAAAATCAAAGGTAATGGACACCTATTTCTTTAACAGCTTTTGAGAATTACCCCCTAATAACTTGTACAAGATCTCTTGGAAAATGCCAGTCAGTAAGAGACTGACCAGTCTCACAACTCCTGTTCTGCGGGGTTTATCAGTATTTCGCCATGTTCACAAGTTTGCCAAGTTTTATTTCTTTTATGTGGAACCTACGTGGTAGGGCACAGACTGTTTTCTGTCTCAGTCCTTGATCCAAGTTAAATGTGTTATCCATTGATTAAATTTTTCTGTTTAGTCCCTCAATTCATTCTATAGGGATAAGCATGGGGGAAAAAATCCTAATCCCAAATCCTATCACAATGTGGTGAATAATCATGAATTACTTAAGATGCTGGAGACATCAGTTTGTAAACTTGATGCAGCACCAGGAGAAGTAGGGAAACTTCATCTGACTCTGAGCTTACAGCTACCAGAGACCTGCACATGCCTACCCTGCAGAGCTGCTGGCTGATACAGGGAGCCTGGTGTGAGCCCTGCAGCTGTACGGCCCTGGTAGGGGAAGCAAAGCAACTGGCTGGAGCCAATAATAAATGGGGAAAGAAGGGGAGGGACAAGAAGGCAGAAGCTAAAGGAAGAGAGAAAAGGAGGTAGCAGGCTTTTGTACTTCTCTGCTCCCTGGGGAACAGCTGGCAAAGGGAGAGTGGGGCTGGGAGAACTGTACTTGGAAGATGCCAGTCAGTGCTAACATCCTGTGATGCTGGGAACCTGCAGGGATCCTGCTCTGATGGCAGTGCAGAGGATTTCAGGGTGGGACTGGAACAGAGCTTCTCCATGAATAAATTAACACCTACCTATTGCTGCTCCCTGGGAACGGGATGATGCAGCATGACAGGGAACACACTGTACCGTGCTCCCTCACAGCAAGGACTGTGATAGTCCCAGAGCCCGGCAGACCAGCAGTTCCTAACCAGAGCTGGTATTTAATTTCAGTTCTTGAAAATGAACGTAAAAGGAACACAGCAATTACCACTCTGGTTTAGACCCAAGGTCTGACTGGCTGCTTGTCTGTAGCTATGCTGGTTATTTTCAGAAGCTGTGAGAAAGCAATAAGCTCTGCAGATGATGAATAGCCTAACGAAGCCAGGGGAAGCTGCATAATTAACCAAGTTTGGGGTAAATCTTAGCTGCTTTGCAAGAATTCTGAGTAACTTTAACAAGGTCAAGATTTTACCTCAGGTCTTCATAGAAGAGTTTACGATAGTTTTTTTTTTGTTGTTGTTGTTCTTTTTCCTAGCCTTGAAGGATGGTAGCTTATAGCCTTAATTTTATTTATCCCTTCTTACATAACCATGAATGCTCTCATTAGCCGTATAAATGTCTAAAGCTCTTTTGAATGCTGGTAAACCCAGCCATTCATTAATAGCCCAAGGGCAGAATAATTCTTTTTACCAGTGCTACGAATTCATAAAGTTTGAGTCTTATAACGTTTTCTTCTTAGGTGGGCTAGGAATATGCTTAGTGTCCTGTATCATGGTAAAAATAAATAAAATAAAGTGAATGTGAAGTTTTGCTTTTGGAAAATGTTTTGAATTCACTAGAGCTCTTCCCCAGGAGAAATTGCTAAAAAAAAAAAAAAAAAAAAAAAAAAAAAAATTTGTTGAGATCTACTTGGTGTGAGGGTTTATAGCAACCATTTCAAATGTTCTTCAAAATGGAGAAAATACCATTAATTTCTGTGGGAAAGGCTTACTCCCATTCCACACAGATCCAATCACCTTCACTGAAAACTATTTCTGCTGAGAATTTATGAAAAAGGTGGCAGAGTTTCCACAACAAAGGAAATGCCTTTCTTTTTTTTTTTTTTCTTTCTTATTTTTCTTGGTGTTTTACTTGGAGCTTTTATTGCATGTGTTCTCTTGCATTTAGCCTTTGGCATGTTGGGATGTGTGACTTATGATGTAGTCAATGCGTTTTGACCATACTCCAACTGAACAAGAAAAAGCTATTTTAGAAAGAGAAGATGGTTGAGAACAGCCAAAATAATATTTCAACTTCTATTTTAAGAATAAATTTGAGGGAAAGGTTGATAGCTTAGTTCAGATATTGCTTTGTGAGGGTTCTTGGTAGGCAACTCTATCACTGGATGGTTGTGTGACAACAGGCAAATTACTTTCCTGCAAATATTGTTTGTCATAGTCCTTCTCGTGTCTTCCTTGTCAACACTGGTATCTTCAGAGGCAAGATGGCCTGTTCGTCCTTGCAGTGCCTAATGTGAGGTTCAGGACCCAAGAGACAGTTGAGCTAAAATCACTGCTTGCTGACACTGAAGAGTAAAATCACTTTCCATCCCTCCTTAGCTCTGACATTTTACCTGTGTATGTGGAGCGCTAATTTGCCTCTCTATCCTAACTAATTGATTCTATTTTTGCCAAGGTAATTTTATGCTGTTTTAGTAAATTGAATTGATGCACCGTGCAATCAGACCTGTGCCAGAGCTGGCTCAAGGTAAAGCACTGGGAGCATGTGGCAAGAGAGGGCTAGATGGAGAGCTCTTGATTTGGTCCAAAAACTGCTGTAATCCATGTAAGGATGTGAATTTGCTGCAGTTCTCTACCAGCGTACAAACTTCCTCCATGAGCTTGGATAAGCAATGCAGTCCTCTTCAGCTTGAAACCCATGTTACTTAACCAGGGTAAGAGCAGAGTGGATTCAAAGTCAATGTAATGGTATTTGTTGAAAATAAAAAATCAGAGCTGTTTGTTACTATATTAATGTAAGCCAACATTTTCAACAATACCTGCTCTAAATTCAGGCTTTTAAGTTGATATTCAAGCTTCCAAGTACTTAGCTGTTATCCAACTTGCCTCCCACTCTCTCACTGTGTTGTGGTTTCTAGATGTCGGGCACCTGTGAATTCAGACAGTTTCCATATGTGGGTCAGCTCTACATGGATTTTGAAATGTTATGTCAGGCTGGCAGATTTGACAAACTGGGCCATCGTTCTGACAGTTCTGGCTAGAGCTGTCTTTTTATCTTCCTCTCAGTGTGATCTGGGCTGAAATTCAGTGCTTGTCACAGGGCTTCTCCCCAGCAGCCTCAGAAAGGAGCAGAGAGCTGTCAAATAAACAACTGTGTTACCAAAACTTTGTGCATGCCAATGTGTCTGAAAAAGGGGGTGAGGTGTCTTGGCAGCAGGAATTTCTGCCCCTCTTGCAGAGGATGTTCACTTTGCTTTGTCCTTTCGTTGTTCTCTCTGCATACAGCTGCCATGGATGAAAAGCTGTGTTTGGCAGTTGGCAGTGACGCAGAGGGGTGTGAAGATGAGAAGCACTGTGGTGCTAACCAAGATATCAACATTTCACTTGCTGCCATCCTTTGCAAAGGAGTTGTGGAATCACAGAATGGCCTGTGCTGGAAGGGATCTCAAAGATCTTCTAGTTCCAACCCCCCTGCCATAGGCAGGGACACTCATCCTCTGCTTTCTAGTCAGCAAAGCAAGCCTTCCCTGTCTTTCCAACACCTAAAGCAGTAGCCAGTCTGTGACCAAAATTTACGTGGGGATACAGAACAACTACTGGTACAGAGGTTTTCTGATTTAAAGACTTCTGAAAATGTGCAGATGTTGTCAAATGCAGATGATGCTTGGTTCAGAGAATGCCATGTTCAGGGTGAATGGCCTTTACTGATTTTGGCTGTACTGCCTGGAATACAATTGCCTCTGCCTCTTGCTTGTCAGCTCGATGTTGTTCGCTCACCATTCCCACCATGCTGCTGGTGGAAGGAGAAAGGCAGAGAGCTCCCAACTCTCCCTCAGGAAAATCATCTGGGCTACAACCAGCCTCTGGGACTTCCAGAAATGTACGGACTGTGTCTGAAGGGAGTCCAGGGATGTTTGTGTGGCCCCTGTGGCTGGCAGGACTGGGGAGAATGCAGCCCCAGGCAGGCAGCACTAACAGACAGTAGGGAGCACTGCTCATCACAGCAAATGACCATCAGCTGCTGTAGGACTCCTTGCTTTGTAGTTTATCCAAAATGTGTGTTTTTGTTTTTTTTTTTTTCTCCAGAACATGCATCATAAGAGCTGGGCTACATTTCCCCTTAACCCATCTCATGGGCAATCTCTCTTGCACATTTGTTGAGCTGGTTTAGTCTTTTAAGCTTGGAGAGGAAGAGCTCATGGAATTGGACAGAAGGTACTCAGCCCAGTGCAGATTTTTCACTGAGGCTCCTCTGACACCTCTTTTTTTCTCCTTTAGGGATTGTTGTGCCTCAGAGACCATTTCCCCTTTAAACAGAGCAGTTTTACTGTATTTTTTTTCTGGCAGTATATATTCCAGTTCGCAAAGGCACACCGCAGAATATTGGCCATTATGGTTCCCCAGAGTTTTCCTCCATTAACCATAACAAAATGTCATTAAGTATTTAGGAAGTGCAGCCTCTAAACATACTTCTAGTTTCACAGTTTTTTTTTTTTTTTTTGTTACATCCTGTAAAATAAGGGTTAGAGAGAAATGATTATTTAAAAAAATGGTTTTGAGGTAACACATTACTGAAGTCATTTCAAATGATCTGAAGGAGTCATTTGGGATGACAGCCTTTATTATTTCCTCTGCCAGTAAATTAAGGAGAGGGTATGAAATGCAAGTGACTGAACTGAAGCAAGAAATATGTTTCCAGGTGTTTGCAGATGACGTCCTAAATAATTTAGTAGCTGGGAACAGAGTGTTACTCAGTCATCCAGCAGAAAAGGGAAAATTGAAGGTGTGCAATTCCCTCAGCTACTGTTTTGGTCTCACTGATGTTTACATCAGCAAAGAGCAATAACACAGTGACGAATCTGGCCAGCATGTCTGCAGTTTTATAATAGTATGCATTTCCTACTGAAAAAGGTAAAACTGAGAGCCACTCAGATCTCTTCACTGTTTTTCGGTGTTCTCTCTTCAAAATAATTGCAAGTTCCTCTAAATGGTTAGCTATGCTTGCGACCCTAATTTTTACTTTTTCTTAGAACCCGTGCCTTTTCCTGATCATGGAATGTATGTTTTGTCTGTTTGACATCCCCTTCTGTTCTTTGTGTCGGTTACTGCCTCCACTGTAACTTGTCTGTGACTCCTCCACCGGGCTGTGATGGCTGCTTTGAGAGGTGCCACTACAAGCATGTGAGGGTGAGGTTTTCATTGGCATTGTTGTCATCAGAAAATAACGTGATGCTGTCAGTGCAGTTTTAATGCAGGCTCCAGTCTAGTGCAGATAAAATCTTATGGTTGTAGAGGCTCATATTGATTCAAAACTGCTTGATTAATGAAGATAAAAGAGACCTTTGTTCACTTGCAGTAGTAGATGGCAGCGATGTTTCAGACTGAGTGGGTAAAACAAATTGATTCATACATATGTGCAAATTACTAACCCACTTCTAGTTTGAATGGCTATACAGTTCATTTTAATTTGATCATCTTTCTCCAAAAATTTTCCACAGGTAGAGAAGACAGTTCTCAAACGTGAATACCAGTTCCCATTATTAGTCAAACAGATCATCTGCGTATGAGTCTCCAGATAGATTACGAGCAGTTTCTTATAAACAGAGCTGATATGGAAGGCTTTATTCATAGAAATGTGGACATTTCAGTTTGGCTAGAGGTGACAAAATTAGATTTTACCTTTGGCTGGCTTCAGAGAATCTAAGGCACTGGCAAGAATGGGGTATCAGGCTCTAAAAAGAAACTTCTGTGAGACGATGGGAAGCTTTGAAAAAAATGCAGTTTCATATCCTAGTGTTTTCCTGCAATAATGGGACAATTTAATGAAAAGTTGTGTTATATCTGTTCAGGGTATTTTCAAGACAGTCCCATTTGAAGTGGGAGGTTGGACTCCAAAGGTTTCTTCCAAGTAGTATTTCTTTAGCTTCATGACTTAAAATATCTGGGATTACCTCAGTCAACCATTGCTTCTTCAGAATCTGAAATTCAGATTTTTTTCACTGCAAACCTTAGCTACTGTGGTGAAATATTGAAAACTACCTGAAAGAGTGAAGTTCTGAACTTCACTCGTGCTTACTGTATTCCCTGTCAGAACCAATTTGATTGCTTAAATATATCATATATTTATATGAAGTATAAACAGCCATAATTTGGCACTGTGTTAGAAAGGTCAGGAGCGTGGCAGATTTTAGGAAAGAATTATCTATATTATTGCAAATGTTTGAACATTGCGATCCACAGCTCAGTAAATCATAAGGAGTTAAATTATATATTTAAACTAACTTTTTTTTATGTGCTAATTTTGAGTTTCTGAAATTTGTTTTTCTCCCCTGAGCTTTTCTTTGGAAATGCTGTTCCACTATAAAAAAAAAAAAAAAAAAAAAAAAGATTGCATGACTTTTACTTTTTTAAAAAAAAAAACTTTTGTTTCTCCAATCGTGAATCATTCAGGTTACCATGAAGTACATAGTGGGAAGTCATTATTTTGATAGTTGCTTTATTTTATGAGGCCACCTCAGTGCATGTTTTTCTTTTTTTGTTAGGCAAATTGCATATGGACGACTGAGTATAACAGGGAGAAAATATATATGTACTCTCTCCATCTGGTACTCTGTTCCAGTAATGCCTAGTGTTTTTCATTGCTAGTTTAAACATCTGATAAGAACCCAGTGTTTGGAATAGGTAGGAGTCCCAGCCTTCCCTCTTCCAGTATTGTAATCTGCACCGAGATCAGCAGGTTGCATACATGATTGTTTTCCCATCTCTAGAGCACTTTGCTTCTGACCTCAGCATTGACAAAATTTCCTGGAGCCCTGCTGGTGATGGACTCCTTGAGGTTTGAGTGCTGCCCTTTGACTTGCAGGCACAGAATTTGCACTGAGTACTTTGAAGCTCTTGGAAAAGACAAGTTGGAAGGTCTGTTTTTGGAGAGAGGCTGACTAAAATCAGCCTTGGTGTTTGCGCCTTCATATTTAAGGAAAATAGTTGTTTCTTATGAGGAATTACTTGGACTGATATTTTCGAACGCACCAACATGATTATTAACGGAACTTCTGAAAATAGTAGACATATATAGCGGTTCCATTTTCCCCTCTGAACTCTGTTTTGTTAAGCACGCATTCCAGATTCATGGTTATTTGGAGAGAAACAGGCTCCTTTTCTACGTGCAGTGATGCTCCACTGCATGAATTTCAGTTGATTTTGGAATGTCTTGACCCAAAAGGTTATCCTTCCAAACCAACTGCACAGAGAAAATATGTTAATGTATGGAAAGGGGGTACTGAGGTTTGTTTTACTCTGGTCGTATGCAGATTGAATTTTCAATTGTGCTTGTATCTGAATGCATATCTGAATAATCTGTCACTTATATGACAAAATCTGGATCTAAATGGAAAACTGAGGTCCCTGTTTGTGTTTCCAGTTTGTAGATTAGTCTGAATCTGTTGTAATTTTAGGAAAGTATGATTTTCTTTCTCTGATCTGGTGCAATATTTTGAACACCAACTACAATTCTGAGTATAATGAGCGAGCAGAAAAAGCTGCTGTTGCCTTTAAAATGATAGAAGTCTGTTTGCAGACAAACTGCACTTGTGTACTTGAGTTTGATGTTTTTCCTTTCATGACTGTTACATGTCAAAATTTGACTTTAAGAGTTCTTGTATTGGTGACAGTGGCAGACTTGAAAAATACTTGAAACGCATGAAGTGGTGTGACGTCCTTGCTCTGTGGAGGAGTCAGGCTCTGAAGCAACTTCTGAATGGTGAAAGATACTTCAGAAATGAAATGCCCAGGCTGAGAAGTGCCCATGAGATAAGGGACTCTGTTTCTGATCTATATAGATCCAGTGCCCTCTTAATCTGACCCTACCTCTAAATCCATCTGCCTTATTTTTTCAGGCTTATTCTTTATATGGATCAGTAGTTCTGGAATGTGGATATCTGATAGACTGTTTCAGAGAAGTCCCTATTATGCCTTGACAAAACGAGAGATACATGTTAACCTGAAATGTGGCAGGAGATATGAGGCAATGGGAATATAATGCTGAAGAGAGAGAGTGTGAATGTGTAAAAGAGGGTTGTTAATAAGAAAATAGTTACCGCTGGTGTGTATTTGAGAGAGGGGATCTCCCAGTAAGGATACTGCATTGTACTTCATGAATACGGCTCAGTTGTAATAAATTCCTGCCTAACAGTTAGTTATTTAATACCAGATAAATAAATAAATAAATGTTAACCTGCAATGTGCTTTTTACTTTGTGCGTGTTTTTTTTTTTTTTATTCTTTTGGGAGGGACAAATTCAATAGAAAAACTTCTAAAGTAGATTTGAATTCTTCCCTGCTGCCTATTTTACCCAGATGTTAGAAGGACTTTTGCAACCCTTAATCAAATAGGAACAGTTTTCTGTGGATTTTTTTTCCCCCTCAAATACATAGCTGCTGTTTTGCAAGTTCCTTTTTGAAGTGGTAGTATTCTTTCAGACTTCTTAGCTCATTAGAAAGTTGCTTTGGGAAAAAGTAGTGCTCTGTTCACTCCCCTCTGGGGAAAAAAGATAATGATTGAGAAAAGATCATAAAATGAATAAGTCCAATATTTCTTTTGCACTTCTCACTTATGAGCTAGTAATTTTTGAATTAGGATGAAAGTTGCTGTGTCTGTGTTCTTCATGTACAATATAGAGCTTTTCACAAAGAGGGGAATGTAACCACCTCTGAGGTGAAGATTAGATGTTAGCCAACATATTAGCAGGCCTGCTTCCATCCCAGTGAATGTCAGTAGACTATTCCCTGCCTTTTGTACACCTCTTGTAGTCTCCCTCCGTTTCTCCACAGTAGGATGGCCTGATTTTTAGGAATGCTAAAAGTGGGACTTGCTTGAAATGATATGAACTGAAGGAAGTAGATCTTCTCAGTTATCCTGGATAGGGAACTGTGTGTCTTCTGTAATCAAACATTACATGCCTGGTAACCTCTTCTCTCCTCTTGTTCTCTTGTGAGGGCAAGACAGGGACACAGAACAAGTTCACCCTGGCAGTCTCACAGGAAGAGTCCCAGGGAGCGCGGCTAACAGTCAAGTACTAAGCAGGCTTTCGCTGTTAATTCAGCTTCCAGAAAGACTCCACAAGTTTCCTGATGCTGAGAAATACTTCAGTCCAAGTCCAGGCTGTGGTGAATAAGGAGCTAGAGTGTATTTGTCCCCAGGGGAGATCACTTCCCATCTCCCAAAAGTAGCACTGGACGAGAGCTCTGTTTGGGAAATTGCTTATAGGAACTTTATTTTCCTTCTCAGTTATGGTTGTTAAACACGTAGAAAGACGGTCCCCCAGTCCTCGTGGTCACTCGCTGAGGCGATCAGCTCCGTGGCCGCAATGCGTGTGGGGTTTCCTGCAGGAAGGCAGCCGCCAGCCCTCGCAAAGGCAGAGTTGGGGTCGGTGGCCATTGGTCCCGTCGTGTACACTGGGCAGGAGGGCGGTGCAGGCAGGGAGCGGCGCCTCGGTCTGGTGCCTAGAAGGGAGGGAGTCGGCCCTTCTCTCCTCGTTGTGATGAGGAACAGGGTAATACTGAAGTAAAAATGTCCCCGCGCCTGCTGAGACCAAAACCCAGGCAGAGCGGCCACGACCCCCCATGGCAGATGCCTACATGCAGACAGAACAGGCTGATTGATACTGTAGTGAAAATGGCGTCCAGACGCCGCACCGAGGCCAAAACCCAGAAAGAGCGGCTACGACCCCCCCATGGCAGATACCTACACACAGACAGGAGCCCCTGAGGACCGAAATTGCTTCCCAGACCCCCAGTTGTGGGGAACTCCAGAATCTGGAAGGCCCCCTAGGGCCCAAAGGCAGAACTGGGTGTTGTGGGTGCAAGTGTGCCCAGCTGGATGAGCATTTTGAACAAGTTGGTGTCTTGTGAGAGCAGCTCAACTGGTTGTGAAGGATCCAGGAATCCGAGCGAGAGATATAATGCGTCGTATCAAGCGTTTGACACAGGCTGAGCAACAGCCCTGCCTTGAGTCCTCAGAAGGGACTGGTAAGGGAGCTTCCGACTGAATTGGCACCAACAATGGCCTCACAAGATGAGGGAAGCTGGACCCTCATCTCTGCTCGGAGCAGAAGGAACAATCTCCCCTTGTCCCTGAAGTGCCCCTATGCAGTAGATACGATGCTCTGGGGCTCAAAAAAGGAGAGTATGATAATAACAACAATGGTAATGGTCAAGCCTTAGGAAAGGACAACAGGATAAAGGTGGACCAGCAATCCATGTATATAAAAAAACAGTGGACAAAGGGGAATGGTTTTAAACTGAAAGAGGAGAGATTTAGATTGGATGTTAGGAAGAAATTTTTCACTCAGAGGGTGGTGAGGCACTGGAACAAGTTGCCCAGAGAGGCTGTGGATGCCCCATCCCTGAAGTTGTTCAAGGCCAGCCTGGATGGTGCCCTGGCAAACCTGATTCAGTGGGTGGCATCCCTGCCTATGGCAGGGGGATTGGAACTAGATGATCTTTAAAGGTCCCTTCCAACCCAAGTCATTCTGTGATTCTCTTCTGAGTGTGTCCTCTGTACCTTGCAAAACAAAGCATCTGTTCAATTCCTGGGCTAAGCACATTTATGTTGCTTGTTTGTGCCTCAAGAAATCTCACCTATACTTTTCCTGTTTGTTGGATTCGGCAGTCCTATCAAACATCTGTTTAGATCATTAGCACAGGGTCACCTGTCTCTCAATGAGTTCGATTGTAACTCAGTTTCCATAAGGTAGAAGGCAGCACTTGCATGTTTCTCCAAGTTAGTTACAGCTTTAAAGAAAAGTATATAAGAAAAATCAAAAGCTTATTGATGCCTTTAACAAAAAGGTCTGATAAGAAGTCACACACGTGGTGAATTTTCACATGTATAACAGCATTTTTTGCTAGCCTGCTTCCTTTCAAAGTAGCTAGATGTGAGAAATGGTTCTTAACTTATGCTACTGCATAGGGTAGCACACACAAAATCTGAGATAGGTCAGGAAAATTGGGAAGTAATAAGCTGCTGTCACATTCCTGGTTTTTATGCCTTCAGTGTTGACTTTTACATCCAAGATGGATATTTTCAGTAACCTTTCTGATTTTGCTTCTTCATTGCCGTCTTCGTGTTTCAATAGATTTGAGACTAACCTTAAATGCACTTTGAGGAAGAAAGATAATAACGGGGAAGTTCCAGTAAGAAGAACTTGGTATATAATCCAGTATCCAAGCATTCACATTTGATAAATCTAAGTACTCATAGACATATGGAGAACCTATATACAAATTTGTGGTTCTATCTGTAGACAGGTTGGAGAATGTGCAGACAAAAGTTATGGCTAGTGAAACTGGGTGGGATGGGTAACATAACCTGAAAAAAAAAGTGGACATTAAAGAAAAAACAAACAAACACATGGTGCTTTATATCAAAAGCACTATTGCTTGATTTTGCATCAGAAATAACATGCCATTACAGGAACTGAAGTCTGTATCAATTAAAGCTCTTTTAGGACTGCAAGTAAACATTTATTACTTTCACAGGAACAGAAAAAAAAAAAATATATATATATATATAAATATCTGTCTGTGATGTTTGGGAAGAAATTCTTTATTACCACAGGTGATATTACTCAGGGAGATATTTGTTTATAATTTTTAAAATATTTAAAATATATAAATTTATATTTAAATTTAAAATATTATTAAAAGTAAAACATTACAAACACAGATGTTTTGTGGCCATATAAGCTGACTCTGAATTGGGCTTTTTCCAAAGGTCAAAGTCTCATTACTGACCCTAAATTTACAAATAGCTGCAGGGGTAACAGAAAATATGATTTACCTTACGCAAGCACAACACAATATCAACCCGAAATGTGTATGTTTGGAACTGGATGGTTGGCTTAAGATTAAATTGTCAGCATTACTAAAAAGAAATGTGCATTAAAATGGAAGCAGTAACAAAATTTGTGAGCCACTGCAGAATAATCTTGTGAAAGTTCTAATTATATTAACAGGGAAAAGGGGGGGGGGAGGGAGGGGGGAGGAAATTGAAACTAAAAGAAGAAGAAATTGTATCTAAAGTTTGAACAAGTGAAGGAAGTGAATGTACATGAGTTAAACCTTTTCTACCTGAAATATTTCCAGTTTCTGGGAAAGGAGAGGGCTGGAAACATTGGATATGCTGAAATCCCCATTTTCTAAATAGCGTGCTTTCTCACACTTTTTCACATACTTTCAGTATTGTTATGCTCCAGTTGCTTATATCATAGGTGAGCAACACTGAGCTATCATTGCAAATACTGCTTCTTAAGCAGCAACTTTTATATACTTAAAAAGTTACCACTTGGTGTGTGTGTGTGAGCTGCTTGGGTTTCACGCTAATGAGTAGTGTAGTGTATTGGCACTTCAGAGACTGAGCATTTTTTCCAGCGTTGGCACTGAAATTCAGTAAGACCCTGCACTTTCCTTTACTCTGAATCCTCTGTTAAGGATTGTGGGTTTTGTTTTTTGACCTTGTGTTATGGTCTGTTCTATACCTTAAAATGAATATATAGCAGACCTTGATCTCAGTAGTAACTGTAGACTGTTTCACAGAAAAAATGCTTGATAATGACTACAAAAACAAGAAGTGCACCACCTGCCAATATCCATTTTGATACCCTTGAGCAGAACATGTTTTTCCTGACTGTGCTGTCAAGGGCAGAACTTCACTCTTTCAATTTCAGTGTGATAGAAGGAATCTCAACGTTACATCTGAAATGTGAGAACATGAGGTAAAAGTGGGTGGGAGAGAGGTGATGAAGAAAGGGCAAATTCATTAATGTTTTAAAAACTACATCTGACTCTCCAGACCTTTGTATGATAAATTTGTGCCTTGTGATTTTCATTCTGGCCTTTTCCTTCTCTTCAATTTACAAACTTTGATGTACGCCTTTACTGTGAAGAAGAAAAACTGTGCAAATGATTTCACTGCAGATTTAACTTTTAATTTCTCTGGCAGCTCTGCTTCAATCATGCTGAGACATGCAGCTAAGACCCTGTGCCTAAGACCCTTGCTTTGAGGATGAAGCTATAAGAACAGAACTTACAAGACAGTTGCACCTAAAGAGTGTTCTTCCTTTTCCTCCTTGTTCTTGATGATTCCTCAGCCTCATCTGTGTTTTTCCCCTCTGATCAGCTTCACTTGCCTTCGTGCCCAATCACAAAATCTGTACGTTTTCTTTCTTTACTGTGTTGTATGATATTGATCTACCACATTACTGCAACTCTTGCAATCATTCTTCTCATAATTAGGCATACTTCAAGTCATTAGATTAATTAGAATAACCTTGCAGTAATTACACTTGCTGTGCAATTACCACTGGAATTACATAATCCAGTTACTTGCCAGGTTTGCCTTCAGTTTCATGTTGTAGAAACACATTGTACCTGGGCACCCTCTCCTGTCAAAGCTGGTTCTCCTTGTACAAGATGAGCAACGCAGACAGATGAATATGGCAAATTATTTCTAAAACTTTGTTTCTGATAGATGCTTAATGTGTCAGTTGTAGGTACCATATTGCTATTGCCTTTGCTGTATTCCATATTTCTTGGGTTTAAGTTTAGGCTTGTTAAAAAACTTGTTCAAAATACCAGAACCTTGGACTGTCTTCTGCCTTAGTTGTTTTGGTAGAGGAGATACAAGGACTCATAGAATGGTTCCTGAAATTGTTCACATGGCAGTGATCCTAAGGCAGAAGAGCTGGGTGGAAGCCTCCAGGACAGGCATGGAGTGCCAACATTAGGTGAGGGTACTCAAGGATAAAGCTTGAAAGTACAAGTAGTTTATCTTCAAAACTTTCTTAATAGCAAAGTCACTTCAGAGCCAGTTTCATACAGGCAGGTGGTAAATCAGGCTCTGGAACTTCTCTTACACATAAGAACCCAATGGTTTTTAGTTGAAAGCATGGTCCTGAAGAGCCCTGCAAAGCCAGATCCTTGCCTGTGCAGGTTTCTGCAGGGTAGTGTCAAAATTGCTGCTGACGGTCCAGAATTTATGCAGCCATTGAGACCATGAGGCCATTAAAACACCTTTAAATGAATCAGAAATGTTTTATCATTGAAAATAGGATTCCAGAGAAATAATATATCCTGTTAAAAATGTTACATGGTTAATGGTCTTTGGACCTGACCCTGAAAAGTGGTATAGATGATTGAATCCATTCTACAATGAATGATCCAAAACTATGAGAGGATGCAGAATTTCTTAGTTCGTGAGTCGATGTGCAATAGAATTATCCTTCCCAGTCGATAAGAGTGTTTGCATGATTACGAATTATTACTGGGAGTCAAGCTTGCAAAATGTATGGACAGGGTGGGGAATGTATCATGGCAATTTCTGCCATCTTATAGTTCCTGTCGAACTCTGAATACCCAGTCTAGCATTACACTTGATTTCAGCAGCTGTTACAAGCAAGGACTGAGCTTTGCCACATCAGTATCCCCATTCTGGCACTATGACCAGAAGAGCTAGTAAAGGCTCTATCAATAATACAAGCGTGTTAAGTTGACCACCCACTTTCTAATTATCTTAGCCTCTAAACAACATCGCATTGAAATGTCTTTGCCTGCCCTATGCAATATTTATGCTACAGAGCTGCACTGGGTTATAAAGAAAATAAGCTTTTTTTTTTTTTTTGCTTTTTCTTTTTTTGCTTTTTTTCTTTAGAGAAGTGCTGGTATTGCAAGCCCAGAGAACAACTAGTATGAAGGATGCTTTCTGGAAGAGTTCAGCCATGAGCTCTCAGTAGTGCTTTTATGGTTCATATCAGAGTAGGGTTGTCAACATCTCGAAGATGTATGGCTTTAAATTTGTATTACGTTAGTTGACAATGCAACATCCTGCTGGCTGGTGGGGTTCTGGACTAAGGGGCTCCTTTTTCACCCCACTTTTGCTTGTGCAATTTGTATTTAGTTTTATATTTTGTTTAAGATGTTACTCTCCCCCACCACTTTGGTATTATTAAGAAATTATTATTCTAAGCATAGAACTAACTTTTACTGGCAGGAAGAGCATCTTCAGGGGTTGCTATAGTAAATATGATGTTGAAATACCCTTGGCAGCAATGAAATTAGAGCACTGTTAGCATGCACACAGTATACTCTAGTTCAGAAAATAATGCATTATTTTGGTTGATTCTGTTAATGCTCCAACATATTTATTTTTCAACTTCATGAGGACAGTTGCTCAAATTTGCAAGAAAGAGTCAACAAGGAAACCTTTTCCCCTGTTAAGTTGCATTATGTATTAATCTGTTTGGAAGGTGGATGGTAGCCTTTCAGGCTGGTAGAATTACATGGGTTATAGGAAACAACAGAAAGTCATTTGTGTGTTTGTGTCCATTGCGCATTTGCACCTCCATTTCCTTAAGTCAGTGGTAATAACTCAGGCCTTGCTGTTCTGAATCTCTGAAATGGAGTTAATTGTACAGGGAAATCCTGGACTGTGCCAACTTAAATTCAGTACTGAGCTAGATTTAGTCTGGTTTTTTTGTCTATTTAAGCCTAGCATACTGTGGAGGGTAAAATGACTCACTTTCTGCTTCTCCAACCTTTTATTCCTACTTCTTCCCACTTCTTCTGAGTTAGCCAGAAGAGAAGATGTAGCAAGCAAGAGCTGATACAGGCATCTTGTTTGGTAGGAGAGCCTGTGTTCCAATAAGGCAAGTGCCTTTTCTTGTTTGCGTAGTGTGATGATTTGTTGGTAGGGTCTGCTTGGGGACTTGTGACTTGTAGATGAATGTGTTTTGGACCTCACTGAACCAGTGAGGCAAAAACAAATAAAAGGAAATGAAAAAAACAGCTGGCTGCCAAACAAATGCAAAATGAGGACTCTGTGTACGCTTCTGTAAATTAAAACTTTTCTTGGGGAAAAAAGTACTTTTCATGAAAGATTTATCAAAACAATTTTTGAAGAGCAAATTCAAAGTAAATGGAAAGTGAGTGAAGGCAATAAAGATAAATGATCATAAATTAACCAACCCTTTTCCCTGATAAACTTCAGATAAGTAAAGTTCTTTAGATGTATTTCTCTGTGCTTCTGTAAAGTGGTCAAGACTGACAGAAGGGTAATTATTAAAACTGGAGGAGATGGGAATCAGCTGTGGTGAAAAGGGAGATAAACGTGCTGATCTGGAAAGGAAACTGTTGGACTTGAGGGGAGGCTACTATTTAATTCCTCAAGCATAGGCCTCGCTTAGTACATCCATTAATAAACTTGATATGACGTAGAAATATTTTAAATAAAATTGTTGGAGGCAATGTTAATACAGAGGATTGAAATACCATGCCAGAAGAATGGGATGGCCTTGAGAACTGAAGCAGTAGAAATGAGATAAAAATGTGATGAAACTGAATAGAGCAAAGTATGGGTCCTGCACAGAAAGATTTACGAGAAGAATTTTTGTTACTAGTTCAGGTGGCATCAAGTGGAGATGATAGCCAGAAGGAAAATCAAGGTGTATTCAATGAACTTCATTTGACTGGGAGCCACCACTGCATCAGAACATACGCAAAGAAAGTCTGAGAGGATGAATCAGACAAATGCAATCTATTGTGCACAAAAAGTCTAAGGACACTTAATGTGCACTCAGAGAAAATGAAGGCTGAAAAAGGGTGTGAGAATACTCTGCTGGGGATAAACAGAGGTAATTCAGGGTATAGGAAGGCCAGAACAACAAACCATAAATGGATCAGGAGTAAACTGACAATCAAGAATTGCCATCATCATAGTAGTGATAGTTCAGCGTCCTGGAAAAAACAATGAGTTCAAGAAATATATTTAATAAATTGTGTGTAATAATTATGTGAATGTAATGATATGGTAAGGCTGATGACTAGTAGTAAAGAATTGAACCGCATGTCATTAGTCTTACGTGCATCCACAAGTACTTTTCCAGTAAAATTAAAGCCAGCAGAATCAAAGCAAAATAAAATCTGTCCTGAGTCACCATATGCACTTAGGTTGTTTATCCTTAAATTAACTGGTTGGAGGTAATGATCTTATAACTCCTGCGTGTATGTAAGATGGAGTAGTGATTATGCTATAACGTATTGATTTCTTTGATTCTTTCTTTCTCATTATATCATTTTGGGAAGTGTACATACCTTTTCTGGAACCAGTTTTGATGCTAAATATTACAGCAGATCCTTGTGTCATGTCTGTCAGTGTAATTTAGTTAAATTCAGTGCAGTTTTACAAACCGAGGTCTTAGCTTTCAGGTTCTGCTGAATCATCTGACAGGAGCCACTTCTGCTATACTACTAATGTGTAAAATAGGAAAAAAAAAAAAAAAAAAAAAAAAAAAGTCTACAGATTCCCTTCTATATTCCTAAGGAATATTTTTAGGACTCCATGTTTGATAACGTCCTCTACAAAGCTGGAATCTTGCTGTTGATGTGGTTGGGAGATGGATGATACCACAAGTGACCATCATGAACAGTTGTCACTGAGAGTGAAGTCATCAGCTCATCTTCATCTGCCTTATTCTCTAGATGTCTTTGAACCTACATCAATTTACACCCTGACCCCTAATCTGAGATGTGCAGTCCGTGAATAGTGTCTGATACATCCTTGATTTTCTTGTTGCCAGGGTCACATCATCACTGTCAACTTCTCTGGCAGAACATTTATGATTTACAGATACAGCACAAGCTTATTCAGCTTCTTAATTCAATCAGATATTTACAAAAAGCCATACAAGATATTTGCAAGCCATATCCTATCTGAAAACACAATTATATAATGTCACTGCTGTTATGATTTCCTTGTCATTTTAAACCACATTTGCAATAAGGGGCTGATGAAAAGCTCATTGAAGTCAATGAAGGCCAACGAGTTCTACTTCAGCCTTTAACATGCTTAATATAATGAGAAATGTACTATGTTGGCCTTGGTGTTCACTGCTGCTGTTTCTCCCTTTCTATTTATTTATTTTTTTCTTGTTTTCCATGTAACTTGATTCTCTAAAGCTGGGAGGATCTGCACAGAGCTCAGGTAGGAAACCGTACTGAGATGGGTCAGCAACTCCCGAGTACTACTTACTGGAGACATGGGATGCTTCCCCCTGCCCCTTTCTTCAGGCCTGGCAAGGGGGGTACTTCCAGGCAGTATTTTGCCAGGCTGCATTTCATATGGCAACAGGTTAAAGCCCATGGTCCCTTCCCTGCTGCCTGCAGTGTTAGCACTGTTTCTCGTAGCTACAAACCACCTCCAACACTGCTCTTGCTTGATTCCAGTGAAATACTTTGTCTTTTGAAATAATTACTTCTGGTCAAGATCTCATGCAGTGACAAGCTACAGGAAAAAAAAGTTCACTTCCTGAAGAAAAAAAAAAAGACAACAAATATATGTGTGTGTGTGTATATGTGTATATATATATACACACATAAATTACCACTTATTTACTCTTTAAAGTTTCCCTTGTTCTCAAACATGTTGGGCTGGCATTTCTGTAGGGCTTCGAACCTACTGCCTTGCTCCTTGCAATGGCCACAGATCACTTTTCAAAATAGATGGTGTCAGATTTTGTTTTCCAGCTTGTGCCTGGGAGGGACTGTGTGTGTCAACCACCACCTGTTTTGTGCTGGGCTCAGGCAGAGCTCCTCAGTGCCCTGATGTAGCAGTGCTGGCTGAGTTATTGTATTATCCTCTTTCAGGTGATGAAACTCAGAATTTTGGCTTGGGCCTCTGTTTAAAATAAGAACTTCAAAGCATTTTAATAGAAGTATGCGTCGCCGGTCTGCAGGCACTATTTGCTAGATGAGTACAGGCATCATGTTGGAGAATGGTTCCTTCTTAGACCTCCAGCTAAGTCCAGCTCTGCTTGTTTCTATACGGACTCTCACAGCTTTCAAATGCCTCATTTTCTCATACTATCTGCTATGGTGACTAATTTCAGGATGAGCTCATTTACTGATAACACAGCAGTAGATAAGCAGTTTAATGGAGAATTGTAAAACCTCCCTTAACAAGGTGATAGAGCAGTGTCAGGCACGAGGAGGCGGCTATGACCAGCTCCCTCTTCCCCCCAGTAAGAGGGCAGGCAGGGTTTTGAATAGGGAAGAGAAGAAATCCAGAAATCTTCAGAACTAAGAAGATTGAGACATTGCTATGTGTAAAATAATCAAAGCAAGGAGAGCAGACACTTTGGGAGATGATGGCAGTGGTGTGGCTCCTGCTCAGCACCACCTCTCCAGCCTGAGGATGCGAGCAGCCCGGTGTTCAGTCTCACTTTCTCAGGAAAAGGCAGCGTCCTCACCTGGCATAAGAAACTGGACAATCCATTCTGTGCCTTGGAAATATTCTTTGTTTCTGTGCCAGTTTATTTTCCAAATATTACAGCGCTGCCACCTTGCCTGCCTCTCCTTCACTTCATGTTTAGCTACTTTACTTTTTACATCCACATCTCATCTCCTTTGCAGTGGAGCAAGTTTGCACATTATTTTTGATAAACTGACTTATAAAAACATGCTGTGGTGAAAAAGAATGCATCTCTTGTTTCAGGAAATAAAATACTTTATCAACAAAACTGATTTGGCAGGTTTCACAGTAACCTGACGATGACTCTTGTGTTTGCAGAAATCTGTCTGAAAATATTTTGTTGTTGCCTTTGACTTTTCACATTGTTGGTCATACAGTGCTTTGCTCAGCCTTAGGCACCATAAAACATTTTGAAATGTATTTAAAAGCTATTGAAATTCACAGAAGAAAAAAAAAAAAAAGCATTCATGAAAGGTTAGTAAAACAAAGCATGTTGTCCAGCTTCCCAAACCCACAAACCCATAAGGTAAAAGTCCAAGAACAGAGAAATGTCTCATGATTATATGCAGATACGATCATGAGCAGCCTCTACAAAATTGTGTTGTTACATGAAGCCCCTGCTAGCTACTCTCTGTTGCTGAGTATCATGAATGTTACTTGATCCAAGGGGATGTTTTCAGAACAAGCTTTTGCTGCCCAGCACAAGTACAAACCAGTTCATGGCCAGCTCACTGCTGGCAGGATGGTGAGCAGCAGTGGAGGAGCTAAATCCCTTCTGCACAGGACTACCCAATGCAGCTGTTGTTCATCCCAGCAACTTCCAGATTTTTTTTTTTCTTTTTCTTTTGTTTGTATGAGTTTGTAAATGGTTGTCATTCTGCTGCTTAGATGAGAAAGTCTGCAGAAGTGCAAGTCAGGAATGCTGTTGATACAATCTTCTTTTTCTTGTTTTAATTCAAAATTGAAAATACTTTTTTTTTTTTTTTTTTTTTTCTTCCCCCTGGGCACGTCATAGAATCATAGAACAGTTTGGGTTGGAAGGGACCTTAAAGGCCATCTCGTTTCAAATACCCTGCCGTGGGCAGGGACCCCTCCCACTAGATTAGCTTTCCCAGGACCTCATCCAACTTGGTCTTGAACCTCTCCAGGGATGAGCATCCACAGCTTCTCTGGGCATATTAGACACAGAAAAAAGTGGGCAGTCCTCTTGTTCCAAAATCCCCTTTTTGCCATCTCAGAGTAATGTTTGTCACTCCTTTTTTAGTCTGTAACTAATATTCTACACATATCACGTAGCCCTACACTGTATGCAACATCCTAAGCCCACAGACGTTTCTAGAGTGTGAGATTCACATATTCTTCCCCCAGTTTGTTTCAACATGTTATTGCTTTTGAATGTAAGACATCTCACCCGGTAACCAGAAATATTTTTCATCACATTGTTAGCCCTGAGATATTACAGTATTTGTGCATTGAAGCTTATTGCTGTAGAAGAACCTGGAGAAGATCTAAAAGGAAAGGGACTGTGTTGTCAAAGAAAATCCCTTTGACTCTATTAGATGGCAAGGAAAAATATGCAGGTGGGCCAGAGCTGTCAATTTATGTAGGCAACAGTTTATGGAGATCTCTGACAAAAACATGGCTGTGCGTTACCAGTAAATTTTTGAGGTCTAGTCTTAGTAAAATTCCTATCAGTTGTGAATTATTACTTCACAGGTTGATGGTGTCAACTTGACTTTCAAAACTGCAAAAGTGAATCTGGACAAGACCACAAACAAAGTGGTAATGAGGAGAGAGATTCTTGGGAATGAATGTCTATTCCATTATTTTGTTTTGTTTTGATTCAGGTAGGTACAAAAAAAAAAAGATTATTTCTTGCTTCTGACCTGTATTTTTTTTTTTTTTTTTTCCTCCCTCCTTCTTTCTGGTGTGAGGAGAATGACAGGTACAGGGCCACCTCTAAACAGCACAAGAAAAAAGGTCCAGCTCAATTTCACTTGCTGCAAGTCTAAAAACTATGATTGTTACATAAAAGTGTGAATTGTTTTGCTCCATTAAACAAGGAAGCATCAAACCAAAAATCACATAGATTCCTATTTGTTTTCTATTTACTATTCTGTTTCCTTTGGGATGCTGCTCTTTTTGGATGAAATAAGTTGTTTCTTTTTTTCTTTTTTTTTTTAAGGAAAAGATACAGGTTCTCAAACTTGTGTTTAGTATTTTAAGCATTTGTACCATTTTTCTCACTCCTAGTATGTCAATAAAAGGCAGAGAAACTGATCACTGATAAATGCTACTCTGCTTTGTCAAATGTAATATATATGAGGAAACGAAAAGGACTTCTAAATTGTCCCCAAAGGTCGCAGCATCATGGCACTGAGGTGAACCACTGAAATAACACTGAAAAGAGATGGATACATTTACTCACAGATCAAAGATGCATCAGTTAGCTATAGGTGGCAGAAGAGCTTGATTGTCCTTGAGGTGTGTGAGGCTTTCTGAACTGTTTGTGATACACTTGAAACATCACAGCCAGAGCTGAAGGCACTGACTCACAGCCAGGGAGAAAGGCATGTGCTGAACCCAGAAGTTCCCATTGTCCCACTGTATCTGTGCCTGACCTGAAAGGTGCATTTACGCCAAGGTCGACTCCTTGTTGGCTTTGATCTACAAGGTGCAAGAAGATGGCAGCTAAGTGGTTTGTTTTCTCTGGGTACACAGAGTAGGTGAAGGCTTCTGCATTGAAGGCATGAGTCTGCCATGTCCAAGCTTTGCTGTATCAGCACAGCTACAGTGGTATAAATCATACATGTATATAGGAAAGTCTGTGTTTTCCTTTTGGCAAATGTTGAGCAAATTCCAAAACCAGAAAGGAAAATTGCTCAATGAGTTTCCCTGATTATTTATTAAGAAGTTGCCCTTCTCTTTTGAGCTGCCTGCTTCACCTTGGTCCTGAAGTATCACAGTCAGGACAAAATACTGTAAAAGACTTGCATGGGCCTTTAGCAGAGACACCTGGATAGCAGAAGCAGGGTCACGGTGACTGATCAAAATGAGAAGAGTTCAGTGCCTGGTTTGGTTACTGCAGGGGGATTCAGGGCTCTGAGGTCATGAAGTCTCTGGTAATGCTATTTCTTTTATAAAGTCACCCCAAAGGTTTCATTTCAGCTCACGCCTAAGGCACTCTTCAGTATTTCTTTCTGCAGCAAGCCAACTAAAAGCTGAGTGAAGGTTTCCCAGTGAATATATTTTCTTTAATCCTGTACTCCTCAATTTCTTATGCTATCTCCAAATGTTCACAAGTACCTTCAGCCTATGAGAAGTTCAGTGAAATATGGATGTGTATGTATTCATCTCCTTCAGTTTTCCTTTCCAGTCACTGTTCACTATGTTTAGCCATTATAACTACTTATCCATTCTTGGCTTGAAGGTTTTTTGTTGTTTGTTTGTTTTTATATAAATATATATTATCCCTACACTCTTGTATTTCTCTGTCTGCCAGAATACCAACTCCTTGGAAGCCCAACCTTTGCCCTGTCAGCTCTACAGTAACAGGCAGATTTTTGTGGAGGAAAACAGTTTTAGAAGCTAGAGTTCTTGTATTTCTGCTTTATAATTGTGGTATCTTAGATTCCTGGACATAACTTTCCATTGAGGCTACAACTATCTTCTGCTCTCATACCAACATCTTTAGTTTTCTTTTCCCCATGTAAACATTTTTCCTGAGAGAACTATTAGTGTGGGACTGCTCTACTGCCTACTTGTCCCCTCTGCTCCTACAAGGGAAGCTGCATACCCACAGCCAAGTGGACCAAACACGCTGGCATGCAGATGTTTTCTGTCCACCACAATGGCTTTTCAGTTTTGTGTAATCCCTGATTTATTTTTTTCTGTCATCCTTTAAAACCTCTGGAGCTCATTAGAGCATCACTGAAGATTGAGGAAAGGGATTTTAATTTGAAGCACATAGAAGCACTTTTCTCTGTACACAGCATTTATGGGAAGAGAAGTGGCAATGTGAGTACTCTAAAAAGCCTAGTAAGTTTGGACAGTTTCAGCAATAGCAGTGATTTTAGGTATGGTAAAGGCACCTTATAAATGAGAGATTAAAAAGCTCAAGGTCTGTGTTATTTGGAAAGAAATTATGAGATGACTAACAATCTCCAAAATGCCTATGTGAAGAGATACATGATAGAAAGAGGTAAAAATGTAAGATAATTTAGTGGCTGGAATCTGAAGATAGGCTTAATCTAGAAATAAAGTGCAAATGGTTGCTAGGACAACTTATGAATAAGTACAATTAGTTTTTCATCACTTCAAGACCTCAAAAAAGGATAAGAGGTCCTTTTGAAAAGTCAGGTAAATCAGAAATGATGGTTTTCCCTTAGAAGAATGGTCAAGTCAATTTAAAGTAATAGTATTCTCTATCACTACACCTTATGCCTGGTTCCTCTGCTCTTTTTTCTTTCTTGAAAATAAGAATGTCTGGGTGAGACTTTCCATATTGGACTTAGTACTGGAAGGGAAGATTAAACTGCTAGATTAATCTCCGTGGGTAGCAGGAAAAAGATGCAGAATGGCTTTGTGACATGTCCTCATCACTGTAACACTTCAAAAAGAACAACTTTCATTGTGGCATGACACACGGTGATCACACCACAACATTGTAATGTGACAATGCATTAGAGCTGTTGAATTTACTTAAGTACACAACAGTGATCCTTAAAACTTATGACCTGACCCACATCAAAATTGGGCCTTTTTTTCTATGTACTGGGAGTCTAGAGTTAATTGAACTCTTCAGGGCAGGAAATAATTTAGTTCTGTTTTTTATAGAAACAATAAGCACATACCAAACTTCCATCAGTTCCAGTGTAACACAGATCATTTAAGTCTTCCTGTAATCAATCTTAAAGGCATCAGAATGCTCCGAAGATTAAAAGCATTATATATATATGTTTTATATATATTTTTCAACCAATGTATTAGTTGAAAATATCCACATTGCAAAAATATTCTTTTTTAAATTATACAAGGTACTTTGCTAAGTAAGCAAGCATTAACGGTTTCATAGTAAGAACATGATCTGTCACAATATTTTCTTCTCTGGAAGAGAGGGGGGCTTCTCAGTAATAATGAACGATCCTGTGCATCCCATAATACTGACTAATAGCTGAGAGCACAGCCACATCCAGAAAGTAGAGCCACGTGATTTAATGCAAGGCAGGTAACAGAGCAAGCTTCAAGGCATGCAGGTCCAGAGAACCAGAAGCTTAAAGGACCTGAAAGTCATTCTCAAATATAGTTAACATATAGAAACATGAAATTTATCACAATATCATAAAAAGAGAAATATTTCAGAGTAGATTTTTAAAGGATTTAAAATGTAAAGGATTTTAAATGTAGTGGTTTTAGCATTACATCTGCAAAAATGCTCCAGTTTGATTGAACTCAGATGTGATAACACTGAAAAACCAGTTAAATGATGCAGATAGTGGCTGAATACTGTCATTTCCTTTCTGATTAAGGACTGCTCCTTAAATAGTACCTTACTAAAAATAAAAACCAAAACAAAACAAAAACAGCGGTAAAAACAAGAAAATCATAATGATCTTATTAGTTCTTAGCTGTGAATTTATTAAAATGGTAATGCTGTGTCCTCAGCTAGGCTGGAATTAGCTGTCATCTTCAATTTCCTCTTGCTTAGAAAGAAATGAATAGTCAGTGAGTTTTGGCATGATAACTTTTTGTTTATTTTCTGTTGTTATTACCAGCTTGCAGTGGGTAAGGGCTAGCTGGTAACTGCTGAAAACTTTTGCAGCAACCGAACAGAGTCTGTGCATTTTTGTGGTGCTTTGGTTCACTGCAGGTAATAGAAGCTACAACCAGTTTGCATTTACATTAGTAAACTGGATTAAGAGCTATGACTCTTGATACCTGTTGGATTTTGCTATGGCATCTGACAAGGTTAATATCTTCATCTCTGAGGCTAAATAAGGGAGCTAGTAGTGTGGGTCTATGTAGCTAAAGACTAAATATAGTTGTGGCTTAAAATCAGAACAGATCACGAATAACAGTCACGAGACCCAGTATATCTGGTGTTGACAAATTCCTTATTTTGCAGCACTATGGCAGTTGCTACCATGTCAGGTGCTGTTTCTAGGTTTCATCCAGAACATTGAAATGATGATTCGATCCCCCTTGCCTTTTTTTTTTTTTTTTTTTTAATAATGAAATATTTTCCTTGTTCATGGTCTGACTTTGAATTCTTACAGCTGTTAGTACAAAGATCTTCCTTCCTCAGCTGGGGCTACTGCCATACAAATTAATATAATTGGCAACAATCTGTTTGTTGTTTTTTATCATAACTTTTGAATTATGTTTAAAAATGAATTTCTTCTGGTGAAGAAGGCAAAAATCAATGGTTTATGAACAAAATTCTTCACTGAGGTAAATATAGCCGTTGGCTGTAATTGATTTTGTCCTTGTGTGTTTGATTTCTTCCACAATTCCTCTCAATTCAACTTGTTTTTTTGGTACTTGAATCTTGATCAGCAAATTCCTCTGACTTCATTCAAATTGACTCAGACTTTCAGAGTATTAGAAGATTGGTTTTGACCTTTCTATACCGAACAGCCAGTAACTTTGAGGTATTTACCTTACTTTATAAATTGTTCACATAAGGCTTACAGGAAAAGGCAAACATACATTCCTCTTCGTCCTTCCATAATACCGCAGACAGTATTGTTTTATTATACGTGACGCAGGTAATGTTCAAAACAAGATCCTAAACAAGTTGTACCTGGGCTTTTATATTACTACAGGAGGTACAGAACAGCCTCCAAACACATCTAAGAAGTACCAATTGTGCCATGCCCCTGCTTCTTAAAATGTAACCCTTATGTTTTTGTAGAGTTACTAGGGTGAGGAGAGGTGGTTTCACCATTTCTGTGCTCGCCTTCTCCAAGAGGGGAAGAAATTCTGAACGGACTCTGTAAACTTCTTATACCATGTTTCTCATTCCTTCTGCTCTGCTGTAAGAGCCAATCTGTAAGTAAATAAATACATAAATAATAAAAAAAAAAAAAAAAAAAGAAACCACAAACATCAGTTGTAGTCTATTACACATGTAAGCTGAAGGGTTGATTATTTTTATCTCAGAGCCAACGGGAGCTTTGTTACTTTACCAGCAAAACTATTACTCTTGCAGGCCAGGCTTACCAGTGAAGTAACTTCAAAAAGTCTGAAAAGTCTTGGACTGAGGAATCAACTGAAATACTTCATTATTTATTTGAGTTTTTGCCTGATGCTGTGGTTCTGGGATCTGCAACAAAACCACACAAAGCTCTGTGCTGTTTCAGTCAACCTGTTGGCTTGTTCCTAAATCTTTTCAGGTGAAAAGGATGCCTCTCTAAATCCCCTTCTCAGTTTGGTATTTCAGTAATTATGCTATTCCCTGGTGTGTAAGTAGACTAAAATTTTATGGACCCTGGAGTTTTGTTACCAATTCTGAGCAGTGGACTCTGCCAGAAAACTGTTTTGAAAGTGAAAATCCCATCCTGTGAAGGATCTTGAATGTTGTTTTTCTGCTGTTCAGAAGTAATCCCAAATTCAGCTGGAGATATATCTATATTTTTAAGATTTGTATTTTATTTTGGATCTTTTGGAACTGAATGCTCTGTTTTATGCTTCCTAGTATACTTCTTATAAGAGAAAGGGGGAAAAAAGGGAACAAAAAGGCTGTGATTCATCGGGGGTTGTTTAAATGCATTCCCCTCTCTCTTCATCATCTAAAAAAAAAAAAAAGAAAAAAAAAAGAAGAAAAAAAAAAAACTTGGCTAAATCAGTTCTTTTACCCAAAGCATTTCTTTTGATTTTTGATTGAACTGTGTTTTCCTCCAAGAAACAGAGTGTTCCAAATCAGTTCTTTGTTATTACGCTGTGGACTTTGATTTCAAGATGTAGGTTTAGATCCTCACTTCTTACAATCTCAAATATAAATCCCATACCTGATACTGGTTATTTTTCATCCTTTAACCTGATGTATGCTTTCAAGTGATGAGATAACATTTTCCTGATGTATCCACTGTTCAGACTAGCATAGAGAACATGAACATGACGTACCATGAGTTAGTACCCATTTTATAAGTGCCATTACTGTCATCCAGCTACTATTTCTGTATTAAGTGGCTTCTGTTCTGAAATACTCCATTCATCTGCATTAGAAAAATAACCGTGAGCAAGAAACTTAACAGAATAATTTTCAACAAAATATATATAAATAGCCAAACATATTAGGTCAGGTTGGTAGTGATAAAATTAGCACATATCTTGAATAAACATGAGATGATTTCAGTATGTGGCAGATTGGCACCTTTTTAGTTAACTTTGAGGGAAGAATTCTCAATTTTTTTTTTCCAAAATCTTTCCCTAGCCCATCTCTCTTTCTCCTCTTCTTTCTGTTACACAAACCAAATTGGTTTGGAATTTTTTCTTCTTGGCACGCTTTTCTTTCTATATCTGAATATGATTATTCCTCACTAAAATTTCAGCCTCTCACTCATAATATAGGGAAAATGATATCACACGATCTGTTTCTAAGGAGAACATACAACACAAGTCATTCTGATAACTTCACGGGAGTGAATAAGGGGATAAGGAAAATGGATTTAAATGGAATTTCATTTGATAGCTTGTGAAGCTGGCAGCATAGACAGAGCTGTGTCTTGGTGCACAACTGTCATCCTGAAACATTCAGGTGAATGCTGTGAGGCAAAGGAAAGCAGTTATTAATGTTTGTCTGAAGTATTGGGTTTGGTTCTGGTTTACCTGTTTACCAGTGGGAAGCAGAGCAGTACAGACCACAGTAGAAATAATTACTTTTTTGAAAGGGTAGCTGCTTACAATGCAGTCTTGTCTTCAGTACTTCATGCAGAAATAAATGAGGGAGTGAATATTGCTGACTGCCGATGATTCTACTGACCCACTCTGTCTTACTTAACTACCAATTATTGTATTAAAATGTGCATCAGAAATTTTATTGTCAGGCTCAAATCTTTGCCCTCCTTAAACTTAACTTGTAGTTTTATTAGAGAGCATCTTACCTTAACCAGCATTAGAAAAACATCAGAAAACAACAAAATAACATAGATACAGACAAAAATATGGTAGCTATAACAGTAGTTATTATTAAGAATCCAACTACTATTGATAGGAAAAGAAGTCTGAAACAGTCTACTTACAATGTAGTCTACATAGGTTTGTTACAGATAAAATAAGTACAAAAGGATGCTAGCATAACATGGACATAGTGAGAATGTATTCACTTGTACTCAGAATTATCCTGGCCCAGTAATTTATTTTAATCTGCTAGTACTGGGAGCTGTCACTGTTGTATGTCTAGCCTGAGAGTTTGGTCTTGCCCTCCTTCCCATCATTCTGTGAGATCTCACTCAGTTACCAGTTTGTTACTGCTAGAGATCTATCAGAGAGCTAAAAGTACCAGCCAGTCATCCCAGGCAGGGTGATGTGACAGAACTTCCTTTGGAAATATTTGTCACATTCAGGTGAAGATTCTGAGATGGTCTTGGGCAATCCACTGATTTCTGAATTACCAAACCCAAGAATTAAATGCTTTGTCCATTGGCGCAGTAGTATAGCTTGTCTGTGGAACTTGCTTCCAGATTGTTTCTATATTGACCAGTAAGTAGAAATATTAATTTTAGGTTCTAGAACTGTCATTATTTCCCCTCTCCCTCATACAATGCAAATAAGACTAGGTAGAGAAGCATTTCACAATGCAATAATTTCTTCTTGAATTCACCTGTAAAAAAAAAAAATGCTCAGGGGAGGGCTGCAATAAGACCTAGAGGCTGTGAGATGAGTAGTTTAGGTGTCTGGTTGGGATGAGGATGCTCTGTGACAGCAGGAACAGTGTTTCAGAAGATATTCTGGAATATTTCATGAGATATTCTGGAATCCAAAAGACTGTGTTCTCTAATGCTGTAGCAGCACTTTAGCTTGGGACTGAAATGTTTGCTGCTTCCTTTACTGTATGGTCTTTTTGTTTTGCCAAGCCTTAGCAGGATGATGAAACCATTGCAGCCTTGAATAAGACAGTCTCAAGCATTATCATTGTATAATATTTCTTGGACAGCCAAGGGAGACAGTGTTCTCGTTTGTTTGTTTTACCTTTTCATTATATAGCTCTTATCTGTTTTAAAGATAATGAAAAAATCTTATATTGTTTTTCCACTGGAAGACGTTTTCCTTGAACAGACGCATACAATCATTTGTTTTCAAAATTGGTTCCTGCCCTGTGAAATACTGCCTTTTTAATGCAAGAATTTATGGAAAACGTTAAGAAAAAATCATGTCACCTCTTGGTTATGAATTATTCTTTCACAGTTAGTCCCTCAGAGGTGTTACTGAAGAGGTAAATACAAAGTTCATGTCTTCACAAAAGTCAGTATGTGAGCACAGTATTCTACATGGGGCTGCCTATTTGCAAGAAATAAGTGACTGGAAGTGGACACAAATTCTACAGCCTCCAGAAGGAAGAAATCTGTCTTCCTTCTTGAGCTTCCTCGTAACAGATTTCTAGGCCCTTTGAGAGCAGTAAACAGTAAAACCAAGGTTATAATGTGCAAAACAGGGCTGAGAGAATGGTGTTGGGCAGACTTTGGTTGCAATGTCTCTTAGAGTTTCAAATACTCCAGACTTTCTGAAGAATCCTAGGTAGTCAGTCCTCACTAACTGTTAACGTCATGCCCCAGATACCTTCTATAAGAGCATATTCCCATTTTTAATGATTCTCATGGTTAGCCATTCCAAGGAGGAAGACAGCACATCAAACAGAATCATAACGTATCCTGAGTTGGGAGGGACCCACAAGGATCATCAAGTCCAACTCCTGGCGCCACAAAGGACCACCCAATAATCAGACCCTACATCTGAGAGCATTGTCCAAACACTTCTTGAGCTCCAGCAGGCTTCAGGGCTCTGACTGCTGCCCTGGGGAGCCTGTACCAGTGCCCAACCACCCTCTGGGTGCAGAACCTTTCCCTAACCCCCAGCCTGACCCTCCCCTGTCCCAGCTCCATGCTATTCCCTCGGGTCCTGTCGCTGTCACCAGAGAGCAGAGCTCAGCGCCTGCCCCTCTGCTCCCTGTGAAGGAGCTGCAGGCTGCCATGAGGCCTCCCCTCAGCCTGCTCTGCTCTGGGCTGAGCAAACCAAGGGACCTCAGCTGCTCCTTATATACCTTGCCCTCCAGGCCTTCCACCATTTTCGTAGCCTGCCTTTGGGCACTACTCCCTGATAGTTTTACCTTCACAGGGTATTGAAGGTGAGGTTACTCAATACTTTTTTTTTTTTTCTTCCCAAGTTGCAATTGCTCCGTTTCCAGGAATAGCTTACTTTTCTGTTAAAGAAAAAAAAAAAAAAAAAAAAAGTGAACCAAGATTCTTGCAAGAACAGTGTTTCCCAAAGAATACAGTGTTAATGACATAAAATACAATTATACTGAAATTATACTGAAAATCTGTAGTGAGTCAGAGTTCTGTTGTGGTGTTCCCTCAGTTTGTATCCATGTGTTTTATAGTTCTGCTGGATGATATCCCATGGGAGATAAAATAAATATCACATTTCTTAAAGCTTTACGAAGCACAGCAGGAATTTCTGAACCTACAGTCACGTTTTAGAGAAATAACCTCATTCTCTTTCTATCATCTCTCTGATAGTCCTACAATCAACATACAGATCTTCTGTCTCCCTGGAGGAATGCTAGCACACATAAATGCCTCAGACAACTGCTGAAAGTCTCTTTTCTGAGGACTCTTATAAGCCTTCAGGCAGTGAGTCTGATGGATGTAATGCAAATAAACACCTATCTACTGTCAAATAGATTTTGAAAAGTTTTCTACCCCAAGAAGCTATCTTAGTATAAACAGACCAGGTGGTTCATCCAGATCATAGTTGAGGTCCCTGTAGATGCATAAGGGAGGCAATCATTCCTTACATGTTTATTTCTTTAAAATCAGCTGGAATCCCCAAGACATACTGCAAATATAACAGAGAAAAGGAGAGACAAAGAAGGAAATGAGGTAGAAAATCCTGGCCTAACTAGTGGTTTTAGGTGCCAGGGCTTCTGTGCAACCAGATGATATGTTCCAAGGGTTGTCGTGTATTTGTACAAGTCTTGCAAGCTAAGTATCTTAAGACGACAATCCACCTTCCTTCTGTTTTATCTCTATCTTACAGTCTTCTTGCTCTTTGGTGTATTATTTCTTGTAAGAAGTCTTTTCATCCAGGAATCTGAGTCTGATGTCATAGCATTATTCTGTTTTGGAATTCTTTCCTTTCTTCACCATCTTTGTGTATCAGCACAGACTGGCTTTTAGTCAGAAGGGCAAAGTGCGGAATGCAAGGCAGCAGGTTTTAGGGTCTAGGCTTTTATAAAAGTTAATATAAAAACTGTTTCATTCTAGTATAGTATACTCACTGACACAGGAAAGAGCGTTTCTTTGCTACAGGAACTGAGAAAATTCTATTAAGTTAGATAAAGGGCTTCTGAGCTTTTACCTCTGTTGGCTAAAATCTGGTTTCCTTTGAATTCACCTCTTATAAGAGATTACAGAGTGCTTGGTTGCTCTGTTGATATGAAAGGGGAAGGAGGATGAGTAAACCTCCCAGCCATTATTGTGCTCAAATGCCCAGTCAATGCACACAAACTCAGTTACAGTTTCTCCATTACAATTTACCTAATCTTGTCATGAAACTATCATTGCCATAAAAGAGCTCTCAGTCAAGACCAAGAAGGGAAAGGAAAGTATTTTCTCTTTTTTAGAAACAGGGACTGGAAGTTTCTGCATGCTGCCTTTTATTTTTTTTATTCTTTTATTTTTTTTTAACACAGAATTATAAGCAGAATTCGGCAGTTTTCCTGTGCCTCATCTCCAATCTAACCAGTTCACCTTGTCACCAAAGCCAAGAAAATCTACTGCTTTATTAAAAATCAGTGGTTAGGACAGCAGGTATAAGAGAGAAATTTCTTTTAAGGTTAATTTCAAGCTTGGGAATATCAATCTATTCCCTTTTTATTGGAAAAGTAAATATTCATATGCGTGGTTTTTTCTATCTCTGTTTAAGATGCGATGTTTGGAAGATGAGTTCTCAATGTAATACTCAGAAATTCTCTGAGGTAGCTGTTAAATCTTAAACTGCTTATCAGATGTCTGTCTTTGCTGTTTGAGAGTCTTGCTGACCACAATTAATTTGTACCTATGTTCCATTGAAATGTCTCAGGATCCTTGAAAGAGCTCCGTCTAATAATGTACTACAAACAGTCCTTTTTCTTTAAACTCAATGTACCTTAGGCCTTGTTATAACTGAAATAATACATGTATGTTGCTGGAGTGATACTACACAAGTAGACAATTCAATGATGATATGGGTTTGACTTAAAAGTTTGTAGTAAAAGCTGCATTCTTAATGATCAAGAGAAATCTTAATAATATATATGTATTGAAAACATGCTAATTATATGTTTTAATCTTATTGTTTTAAATTATCTTTGACTACTGGTATTTATCAATACTTTGAATTACATATATATAAAAAAATAACAACAACAAATAATTGACATTTGAAAGATTAAAACATGGGTCTATATATTTATGGGTAGACAGGCAGGTGAGAATCATAAATACTATATTTTAGTTGTCAGCAGCTACTTGAAAGTAGCTTGATAAAATGTAATACCAAATAATTCTTGTCTCAGCACAGTCTTATTCATCAGACTTGTATATGCCAGTGTTTGTTGGTACCAGCCATGGTGCTATCTGTTGCATTTTCCCCATACTTTGTTGACTGTTCACTTGCGTCTACCTCTTTTGCTGTTGCAAATGTCAGCAAAACAATTAAATAGCCTAGAAAAGACTGATGTAATATAGTTTGCCATTATAGAGGAAGTATTAGTCAATTCATTCTTGAGGCACAGATTATAACAAGGAAAGGAAACTGCAAATCCAAATCAGATTTAGTGAGAAGACAAGATTTAATTCATTGTCACCATATCTGGGAACTGTAATGTAGAACCATGGAAGATAGAACAGGAAAATAACCAGTTCCGTTATCTCATGTTGACTCTCCCTTCTGAGATTATTTTTTTTCCCCACTACTAAGTCTTATGATGTTTCTTCTGTATTCATCAATGTACTATCCTTTCATTTATGATTTTTTTTTATTATTATTTGTTTGTTTTGTTGTTTTTAAGAAAACTCTCCTCCAGCAAAAACTGAGTGCAATCTAAAAAAGAATATTCCTAGAGACCACCTGAGAAAGTGGCCATAAACCTGACTTGTTCACCAGCAGGATGTACCATATGTTCATCAAAATCTTGCAAACCAGACAGGGCTGATTTCTTATCTTGTTTTGTTCAAACATTTCAGTAAAGTTCGTAAGCTAAAAATATTCTGTACTAACCAGAGCCTGGTACAGAGCATGTACTTTGCTTGCCATCACCAGCCTTATCCCTTTCTTTCCTGTCTTCTTGGTATGTCTTGACACCTAACACAAAGAGATGTTATGATTTCTGTGCCAATTACCTTAAACAAGCTTGGGCTCTGCTCTACCTTTACATCCTTTTCCTTAAGATAGAAAAGACTGTCATGTCATTCCTTATGTGAATATTCAGACTAAATTTCATAGTATTAATTATTACAAAGACTTTTTGATGGTGGAAGACACAATATAAATAGCTCAGTATGTTTTTCATTTAGTATCTGATCGCTGCAAGCAGAAAAAAAAAAAGAAAAAAGCTTTTCAGCTTTTCTGATAGTCAGTGATGTATGTGTAGCACAGCTGCAAGATTCACCTTTGAGTTTGCCCTGCTGTAGATATTTCAGCAAACTTTTCTGTGAGAGATTTTTCTGTGCAGATCCCAAGTAAACATTTTTACCTTTGGCCTTGTAAATTTGAAGTAGGACAGGATCAGAAAGTCCAGTAGCAGTCTGTGGGTTTGATGGTGTATGTTTTAAGTCATAAACGTGGAAAGATGAAGGTTTTGAGTAACTCTGTGTGGTTGTACTGAATGTTAAACAAGAAAAGAAATGGCTGCAAACAGTTCACTGAAACATATTTTGCACTCTCCCTTATTCTTCACTCAACTCCACAGCAAAACACAGCTTCTTGCTTGGTCTAGTAACAGTCTGATCCCAAGGGAAGCTGCTTTTATAAATTTCAGTAGGCCATCTGGCTAAATACACTTGTCTTTACATCTGTACACAGTGTGCAGTATAGGCAATGATTATCACACATCTGTGCACATCCAAGGACAACAGCTGGCTTCATCTTTAATTAGAGTCAATGTACGTGTAATGTTTGAGGAAAGCAGTGGATTGATATTTCTGGACTAATCTGTTAGAATAATAATCTTTCTTGAGCTGTAATGCTAGTGTGGTTTGACCATGCTATAGTGAGAATGCATCCGTGGGTAGCTAGCTTAAAAACAGCATAAACCAGACTCAGTTCATGTAGACAATGGCAATGTTGGCTTTAATGTCATCTTAGGCCAGATTTGCACTAGCACCCAAATAACAAAAACTGTTGTGGCAACTTTGATGTTGAATATATAATCACCTCTGAAGCGCCCCTGATCATCAGAAGACGCTAGGATCTTTCAGTCCAAGTGGCTTTGATGAGGTCTGTGCCCACTTAACTCAGGAGGTGGGTGGAGGTAGTTGGACTTGCATCATGAGTTCACAACTGCCACGTTGAGTCTGCTGTTGTTGTTCAGAGGTCCACCAGCCTGGCTGGTGTATCATCAAACTAGAGAGTTGTTTGTTTCCTATCTCTACTTCCTTGGTTATGTAGACCTTCATTTTCTCCATGATTTCTCACTCTCCTTGAGTGTGTTTGTAACTGTCTATTTGCACTTGTAGAGAAATAGAATTGCTTATACGTTAACAAGCACCAAAATCATTCTGACTTCAGTTTGATGTATGGAAAATGTTCTATACGTGCACTTTTCGTTCTGAGTCTATCATAACTTTAATTATACTTCAGCGAGCTTTTTAAAAAGTACTCTTTTTAATAAATAATTAATTAAAATAATAAATAAGTAATTGTAGGATTTATGCATATGAGCTCCCGTTGGGTCTCTGCAGGTCTAGTTTAATTAAGACTAAGATCCCCATTTGAATAAATGAATGATAACAGGGATTTTTTTTTATTTTTATTTTTTTTACATCATATTGATTCCTTCTCTATTGCTTCAGCACAGAGAAAGTTTATTAAAAAGAATGGAGTGATTCTGATAGATTTTTGGTACTTGGCAAGTGTAATCCGTGTTCTTTTAGAAATCTAATTTTCTAGATTAGTGAATCACATCTGATACTGCAAATGAGAAAATATTTATTACTTGGATAGCATAGCATGGAACACAATGTGAATAACGTGGATATTTTTTCTGGGTCAGCATTTCAGCAGTATTAGTGCCTAATATACTGCAACCATACAATGCTTCTGAGTACTGTGCTTGTATTTAGTCAGAGTTTTGTTTTCTTATCAGAATGAAAGGATTCTTCATAAGATACAGTAATATCACCCAGCTGTAATTTGCAGCAGATAAACCTTCAAGAATTTGCACTTGTTTCTTTATAAAGTTGGTTACAATGAAATAGTAGTTGAACTCATAAAAGAGGTAACAGAATCAGAAATGGAAGGAGAGCACTACTTTCTAGACAGAACTGGAATGCCTTGCTTTTGATAAATCTACCAAACCTGTTTTTTAGATCAGGTTGGCAATGTTTTTAATACTGTAAGGTTATGTCTACTCTACAAGCTGTCACTGTTTAGTGTTTGAGTATATTGAATATCAGAAACAGGCTACCTTTGAGCTAATTAACCTGAGATAAATTAGCCAGCAGAGAGCTCTATATTTCTGCAAGTAGACTCCTTGAGGCTAATTTAGATATTCTGGGCTGGAGCACAGCTATTTGCTAAGAAAACTGAAAGGCTGAAGAACCACTCTTACAGCTAATTTTGTTTAATATTTCCAGATTTAACATCTCAAAGAACGAACAACCAAGTCATTGGATCTCTTCTGCGATCATGGCTTTACAGCTTTATCTCAGTGCTAAGACAATGTTTTGCTTGGTTATAAGCTCATTTTTTAGCTGTTAGTGCTGTCACTCCTGTTGTTTCCTATTAGTACTATGCAAAGCAGTATGCATAAAAGTAAGATAAAAAGGTGCTGGCTGGTACCTCCTTTCTTAAAGTGCATGGTTGTGGTTGATCTGTTGTCTGGTCATTTACTTTTTAATATTCTTCTTATGTCATAAAATATTTTTTTCCCCATTTTCATTTGTTCTTCTAGTTGTTTCTCAAAAGCTGAAAATCCTTTCTTCTTCCGTTGTAATAGCCAGTCTCACATGATTATTCATTATAAATGTTACAACTGTATAATCAATCAGAAACCCATATAGTCAAAATTTGACACCTGCGAATGTTCATGTAACGCAGTAATGATAAAGTATCTTCATAGAATAATCCACACATACAATGAAAAGAGATTTAAATTATTTTACATTTAGAAATGAGCACTTAAAGAATTTAGCTCTTTTAACAGGGCTGCCACAGCACATGCTACAGCAAAATTCATTGAGCTGATAGGAAAGAGATAGGATCAAAAATAGGAGAATAGGACTGGACAGTATTTTAAGAGATCAGTTTCTCAATTCCTTTGCTTCAGAACAAGATCATCTTTATCTAATCAATCCTGACAAATGTTTGCCTCCAGTGTTTCAGTGTTCAGAAGATTTTCCTACTAACTCACCTCAATCTTTCTGGCTTGAGATTGCATCTTATAAAAAGAACAGAGGTATCTTCTTCACAAGTACCTTTCATTTATTTCAAGATTTACCCTGTCCAACTTCATGCTAAACATCACTAGTTTTTTAGGTCTTTCTTCAGAGGTCATGTTCTCTAGACCTGCAATAATTTTGTGATTTTCTTCTGGCATCTTTCTAGTAGTTCTGTGTCTTTAAGATATTATTTCCTAAACTGAACAGAATTCTAGAGCTGCAGCTCTTTACAGTAAATAGAGTAGAAGAATTATTTCACACATCCTGCAGCAATACTCCTGTTTAGATGTCCTAAAATAAACTTAGAAAAATATGCTTTCCCCAAAATATCCTTTGGTTTCATCATACTAAATCCAGTAAAGAGCATGGAGACAAATGGCTGGGAGGGATTGTGGGATTGTTTATGGTCTTAAATTGATGAAATGTGTTTTTCTACTATGCAGATGCAAGCATAATTTTTTCAGTGATTGATAGCTCGATCCTATGTGCCTAACTTGAGATGACATTTGAATTTTATTGGTGCTGGTGGTTTTGTTTTCTCAAAAAGGAGAATTACTTTTTTTCCTGTTTCAGCCAGTTTTTGTTTTTTTTTTTTTTTTCCTTAAATTTCCCCCTCTGGAAGGGAAAAGCTAGTGTTTAGTATGAAATGAGCTGTAACAACTAGCTTCATAAGAAGAAAATATGGATTATGCAAATAGATTTAAAAAAAAAAAAAAAAAGATTGATTTCAGTGGTCAATTTTTTATTTTTCTATTTTTTTTTTTTTTTTTTTTTTTTGTATTGGTTCTTGTAGCCTCAGTAGCTATATTCAGGAGTGTTGGTCATAGAGTAGTGGACAGAGAAGAAGACGAGATGCCTTTCTGGGGGAGAAAAAATACACCTCTTTCTGCAGTAACCCTGAGGGGATTAAGCTCTTGGAATTCCCTCATACTGAGATATGCAAAGTTTTCCTCCTTGCTTACTGCAAGACATGAGAAAGAACAGTGGCAATGAACAGTTGAAAGAGAGAAAGTAAAACAGTTTAGTGAAGCAGATTCCAACATGGTTACATAGATGGAAGAGATAAAGTAAAAGGTAATAAATGTAGATTAGAAATAAAGGTGACATTTGTAACAATAAGAGTCAAACCACTGAAAGAGAGGAATTAGATTTTCAGTCTTTTGACATTTTTGCACATCTCAGCATCTTTCCAGAAGTGCCTTTGCCACAGTCAGGCTCTTGACTGAATTAAATATATGACCTGTGCGATAAAGCTGGTCAGCTCTTGATGAGGTAGCATAGGTGACTGTCTGGGTACACAGAGGTCAGAGTCAACAGACTTTCTTGGTCCCTGTTTGGCTTTGTTAGCAGGTCTGTTTAGCTTCAAAGGTGATACTAACTGCTAATTAAAGGCTACCAAAGGCTAAATATGTACTTCCAGTGGTCAGCACATCTCAGGCTTCATCAGATGATATAATGTTTTGCAAACTCAAAACTATCTTGGTGGGGCTTATTGTTCCTCGGTTTGCTCCCTGTCTCGATCTCCATACTCTCTACAGCAGCTGAGCTTGCACACTGGTCCACTGAAATCACCAGGTGTCCGATCAGGTGTCCTTCTCCTTGTAGGGTCCTAACTGATGTCACGTAGTAGGTCAATATAAGCAGTAATTAAAAGCTTTTCCTATTCATGAGGTTCTTTAAACATTTCTTCTTCATTATCCTTCCTGCCTCTTTCAACAGCTATTGCTGTCCATGGGCTAAAGTTTAATATTGCCTTTAATTGCCTCTTTTTTCTTCTTTCTGTAAAATTCACTTGCCTAAACATATTTTATTCTTTATTTTCTATATTTATGTGGGGTCAGTTCTGGTCACTTAGAAATATTGGATTACTAATTGTTATTTGAATATACTGTGAGGAGTTATATATTAACATTTAGTACCCTAACAGAAATATGTGGATTAAAATGTTGAAAGCATTACAGAGATATGTAGTTTTAATCAACTGCTGATCATTGTCATCACATTAGCATTATTGAACATGATGACACTTTGCTTTTGAAGGATAGATTGTATCCCACTTTTGTAGTTTGCAGAAACTTAATAGCTCTTTGTTGGGCTTGAATTTTTATTGTGAATAAGAAAGTTTTGAAATACTAAACAACATGTTTTCATGAAAAGAATACCTTTTACCCAGCTAAGAGTAAGAATCTGGTCTTTATTACCTTGGTTGAAGTATACTTGTCTTTTAGTTAAATTAGTTCCTTTTTTTTTTTTTTTTTTTTTTTTCCCTTCCTTCATTGAATGCATTTCAGAAACCCTTTAAAGATAATGCAAAAGAGTTTTCAGATATGCATTTAAAACTTTGGTGAAAAATCTCATGAAGTGAAATTGCCAAAACTTCCCCAGACGCTTTGCATTTGTTACCAGCAGAGAAGACGCTTCTCTATTAACTCTCAAATCAGAAGCAAGTTTTGTAGCTATGAAAAAACAACACAAAGAATCTGAATTTTCAGGTCACTACACGTAACGTGCAGCAGTGCAATAATTTGAAAAAACTATGTAAAGACTATGAGCACACTATTGCTATTAGTACCTTCCTGCAGCCTTGAAAATTTAATTTGTGACAATATTGATAAAAATATTTTCCAAATTACAGCAGAGGATAAACCACCTGAACATTGTGATTGCGGGCTTAGTAGTTTCGCTATTCCATGGCATGTTAAGTACATAGGACATAGCATGTCCTGGTGCATTCCTAATGATTGATATCAAGTAGCTTTATGTGGTTTTAGCTTTATTTTAATTGTAGTTGTTTGTGTGGTTTCCAGATGATATGGAAAAAAAACACTCCTACTGAATGGGACACTGAACATGCTCATAGTAAATTATCTGTTTTCTTAAAAGAATAAGATGAAGGAGGGCTAAGGATGGGCAAAGGGGAGCTGGGGTTTCTAGAGAGAGAAACTAGTCATTTCTGATCACCCAGCCACCTAGGCAAATGTTTAAAATCTCCAAATATGAAACTTTTAGGCAGAAATAAAGCCTCTGGAAATATCCAGAGGAACAATAGCCCTGCTGTAGCCTACTACAAACGTGTGTAAAATGTAGGTGTAATGCCTTCATGTTCATACTCTTTCCTATTTTGGTATCAGCATGTCTCAGGTGAAAAAGTCATAATGCCAGAATAATTTTGCTGGTTGCTGTTAAAACGCATTCTGTAGTCTTACTTGTTTCCCCTTTCCAGCCTAAGCATATTCACTGCTATCCCATAGACAGCCACCTTTCATTCTAAACAGCACTGCTCTTCTTTCTGAGCTTTCCCAGTGGCCTACTGTCTTTCTAAAGTAATGAATCCTTCACTTTTGTAGGTTAAACAACCAGAAGGGTTTAAAAGTTTCTTGCTAGCCTTCCAAGCTGGACCAGGCTAGGGGTATTGCAGCCAACAGAGTAGGGGCTGAAGAAGAAAGCATGGTTTTCCAAAAAGGAGTTATAAACTAAATTCCCCTCCACTGAACTACTGCTAACCCTGGTCAGAGATGTACAACAGGTACTGTGCCTGAGATCAAGAATGCTTTTATTATTCTATCAGTTAAAGTTGTTTTCCAGCAATTTCAACACCCCACCTGTGTAATGATGGCTTAAAAAAGCAAAGAGCAACAACAAAAATGCCAAAATACAAAAATGCCTCCCTGTTTCCTCTCCCAGGGAGTAATTTGACTGGCCAGAACAGCAAATTTTCTACATCTGTTTGCAGTCATCCCATCTTGCTCTTTGCATATACAAAAGCTATTGCTGTTTAATTAGCTACATAAGAAATTACAGGCAAGATAAGTTCAGCAGAATTTATTGTTGAGCTTCATTATGGAAAGATTTAGGTACTGTGAAGCACAAAATATTAATCTCCTTGCATTGATGGAGCTGCATCTTATTTACACAGAAGTAAAGGAAAAGAGGTTTGGCGCTGGCTTCTACTGTAAGTATGAAAAATGAAACCATATTCTGCTATGATGTAAATCACCCTAAATAGGGATTTAGACCAATATGCATCTCCGAAGAGCTGGTCTGAAGAGTATTTTTTTCCAAGTGCCTTTTAAATAAATAATTATGCTAAGACTTGAAGTTTCACTAAAAAGGTGCATTTATCTTTGTTCTGAACTTTATCTAATAGCCTATTCCTCTTAATCATATTACAGGAAGACATATGAAGTTCAACCATACCATTAATCACAACTGGGTACACAATGTGCTAGTACAGAAGCTTTATTGGTCTGTCTAAACAGGCAATTAATGCAAATAATTTTGACAACTTGGAAATACTGGGTTTTGAGCAATTAAAGCCTTACTGCCAATGCAGACCTGTGCTAAGTGAAGTATCTTTAGAAACCTAATTTTATGGGAGTCTTTTTTACCTTAAAATGTCATTTTTTTTTAATTTTTATTTTTTTACAAGAAAGACATTTAATGAGCCCTATGCTTATATGTCTAGCATCAGATTACACAAAGCTAATTGTAATGTTGAAGCTACCATTACACACAGAAAAGTCTGCATGCAAAAAGCATCTGTTTAACTGATGGAAATCTGCTCATTGTTTCTCCTTCATTTCAGAGCAAGCAGAAGAGAGAATGAGATATCCTGAATCACTGATTCAATGAAAGCTTCAGGAGCTTTAAAAGGTGCTTTCTCTCTCCCTCTGCTTCTTTCTTTTGTTTCCTTTGATGGATAGAATGCTGAGGCTATACCTTAAAAACAGTCTTTAACTTGAGGGGTCCAAAAAACTACCCTATTTATTTATTTATTTATCTGTATTCAACATTTTGCTCATTCTCAGCATTTTGCTTACTTTGTTCTTTTGCATTAGAATACACATGAACACAAAACATGAACTTGTGCTAATAAATCCCAATGAAGTAGATACAAATTTGTGCATGTGGACCAGAAATATGATTATTCAATGATGCATTCAAATCACTCAGATAAAAAATCAGTGCTTTTAGTTCACCTGGCAAATGGATCTGGTCTATTGACAAGGATTAGGTGTAGGTTTCAGTATAAATTCAGACCACCAACTTCAGAGGTGTTCAAATTTAGAGGTTTAGATTGAAATAATTTGAAAAATTAAATTAGAAAAACATATTTAGTGAGCAAAACTAAACTTTGAAAAAAATAAAAATAAATCAGAAACCAAAAACACAACCACAAAAAAATAAAACATCTATGACCAATGCCTGCTTGTCTAGTGAGTAATTTCTCTGTTGTCTTTAAATATTAATTGCAGAACCTGAGGTTCTAGCCATTCATAGATTAGCAACTGAAAAGAGCTCTTGGATTTTTCAGTGTGAGTCTATTCTGCCAGCAAAGTAGAAATAATAAAAAATCAAAGTGTATGGCTGCTACCAAAATGAATCCATTATCTTGTCATGTTTACCCTTTTAATGGGATATAATGAGCAGGTCATACTGTGAATGAAAAAAGCTAGATGTTGAAGGCACCAATTTATAGTCCAGTGGTTTTCATCAAATGCTTTAATTTCTAAAATGTGATAAGTGGGGAACATAAGAAGTGCCATATGTAAAGCAATTTTCTGTTATCAGAAAATTGTCGTGCTTTGAGGCTATCCTGTAGCCTGTTACATACCTCCATTAAGAACAGAGTCCCTGAGCCCCTTAGCCTTTGGATTTCTATAAGATAATCACGTAAAGGATATTTCCATTTCATCACATAATTGTCATATTCCAGTTGTCTAAATCAGCCATAAGTAGCTATGATTAACGTCCAGTGGTGCTGGATAACATACCTTTCCAGTGCATCTGTGCATGGTTTGGGGTTATCCAATAGCGAGGCCCCCAGTCCAGGAGGAAATGCGAATGTATGGCTAAGTGCTTTGCTGGATGTGGGCCACAAGTGAGTGAACAAAAAAATGGTGTTTTGTTTCTCCCTTTGATGAGAATCATACGTAATAGAGTGGCAATGCTTTTCAAAAATGCATAGCTTATTCCTATACTGGATGAGAAAGCAATATCTATTTACAAAAACCATGTTATTCAAATACTGCTGCAAGAACAGAAGTGAAGAAAGTAATGCACAATATTACACAGGAAAACTACCAAGTAAATGAGGTCTTAAGGTGGAATTGTTGAGAAAATTCATCTCTGTATTTGTGTTGCACATTACACAACAAGTCTGTCGAATAGACTCAGTATCTGATCAGTGTGTATAAAATGAAGTCATGGTCTGAAGTTGCTAATGTAGCCTAACTTCTGATTGCTCTGAAAACAGATTTGACAACAAGGACTGTGAGAACAAAGGGATTAATTTGTATCTGGTTTTACACCTGAGCAGATCTGTCAGCTCTATTGATATAACGGGTTTATGCTGCCATAATCAGGCTCCAAGGCTTGAAAATACAATACATTCATGTTTCATAAGGTAGACCCAGATGTATTTTTCAAAGGCCTAAAACTGTGAGTTCATTTTCAGAGAACAGACATATGTTTATACTGCAGACTGCTAGATAGTATGTAGCAGTGGGTTTCAACATTGGATAAAGAAATCTGTGTTACACAGTGGAGGAAAAACTATTGTTAGGAGTCTAAGTTTGTTTTCCATGGGGAAGAGGGAGGTTGTATCTCCGTTGAAACATTTTAGGAGTTTGAAAGTCAGAAAAGACTGAAAACCACTGGCTAAAAGTCAAACTAAGTTAGTTTAAGAACCTGAGACAATTTACCTGTGACTACACAGAACTTTATCACTTGTCAAGAAAAATACAAGTATTGAGGGAAATAGATAAGTTGAAAGCCACCCGGGGGGGGAGATGGTTCTACTCGAGGTACTAAAAAATTCAGGGCAAAACTAAAGGGAAATTTGTACTTCCTAGTGGCAGACAAATCACCTCTTCAACATTCAAAAATTGTCATAGTTGCTCTGACTTTAATGAAGCAAAGGTAATCACTATGTGTGAAGCATATTCTTTCTTTTGTTTTTAGAACAATGTTTATATTTCCCAGGGCTCTGAATTTTAAGCCTTCTCCCTCCATAAATCAATCTGTACAATTCCTTTGTTTGAACTGCAGATTAGTTATTATTTATTGGCTCTTTCCAGGATCCAAAGCTATCAGAGCAAGTATATATTTTAAAATGACACAGAAAAAGTAGGAGTTTTTGGAAGAGTGGAGTAAATTCCTCCAACATCTCAAAAAAAGGTCTATAAGAGATGGGGTTAGAAGCAAATCCTTGTTCTTCAGGTGAGCCGTTACCTAAGGAGTTATGCAAGGAAATACAAAAGTTTGGCTTTCCTCACACCACCACTGAGATCTGAAGATCTCTGCTGTATTTCACTGGGAGACTTTAGAAATTTAACCTCAATTAAAACCTGCGTATATGAAATACAACACCTACCCATGCACTTACTTATTTGGAGCCTGCTCTGCTTTTTATTCCAGCATTCTGTAAAGGAAAAGTTTCTTTAAACATATTTATGGGAAAATGATCTTTACAGTGGAGGCCAGCAGGCCAGCAAGCATCCTGAACTAAATCACTCAAAAAAAACCCACAAACAAACAAGAAAAACGTAGAAAACATTTTAAAGAAGTCAATCCATTCATCTGTTTTCTGATATGTGTTCTGGCTGTTCCTGTTATTCTTGTCCTGTATTTCTTTACTGCAGTTGCCCATCATACTCTGACTTCACGTCCAAAACATCACAAATTGTGTTTGTATCGATCCTAACCCTGTACAAGTGATGAAACGCAGATCCCTAAGGGTAAAGAGACCCATATGGTACTTGTGGGTGGCTTTGCTGTAGGTTGCAGTGATAACGCTCTGTTCTATGGCCACTTGAGGGAGCTGCTATGAAGTATGTGAAAGAGATGGAAAGGAAAGAATTGGACTTTGCAGAGAAACAGGAGATGTGGAGAGGTTCCCTGTAGGATACTGACCTGTGAGTTTTTACAGATGTTATGGCATTTGTACTACACTACCTCTATCCATCCTTTTTCAAAGATACACTTTTTATCTCTATGTGGCTCTGAATTACATCACTGCATGTACGTCTATTCTATGAAACATACATACTTACTGATATCTGGTTTGGATTTTATCTGAATGAAACAAATATCTATTTCAGTTACCTAAGCAAATCAGTTCAAAGGGATTATCCATTTTTGGCCACAAAAATGAGAGATTTGCAATAGTATATGGAATGGGATTTATTTATTTATTAAATTTTCTAGCCATACCATCCCACTTGCAAAAAGTAATCTCACTATATAATTTAAGTATGAAACCATTCAGCATAACCCAGATCTAGTTCTGTGTGGTTTGCTTGCAAATCAAGATGATGACTGCATACTCCAGTAGAAATGGTAGATGTTATGGCAAAAACTGTAGACTCTTTGAATCTTCAAACCTAGAAAATGGTTATAGAAGAGTGTGTAAATAGTGAGTAAGGATTCAGTCCTGAGGCAAACCTGTTTGTGCTATGAGGCACTGAACCTAGGGACATAAGTACATGGTTATGTGTCATCAGATCAAAAATGCAGCTTACTGAGAAAAATGAACAAATGTTGAGCTAGAGACCATGTTTTTCCCTTCTCTCACAAGTTCATTCCAAGCATGCAAATGATCAGAGAATTAGGTGAAACAAGTCTGCATGAAGTTCTTGATAATTTAGGCTCTTTGTGCTTGGGAACTTAAGTGGATAAACATTCTTATCATTTGGTTCAGTTTCAAAAGATGGTTGAAGAGCACATCAACTTGAGTGAACACTGAAGGTACCTGCAGAACCTCAGTGAAATGACTTTTAGCTCTCTGCACTAGTAATGATCTCTGTTACTAATCCCATAATATGTTTGTTTCTGCCAGATTAATTTGAACCCTTAGAGCTACAAACCAGCTGTGGAAGTAACCACCTGAGAGACAGATCTGAGAGGTCTTTCTGAAGTATCAGGTTATGTTGTCTCTTTCCTTCACAATATCTTTTTTTTTTTTTTTTTTGAGAATTTTAAAGTTTCAGGAGAAATGCTGCTTGATAAATATGCATGCAAACCATAAAAGTTTAGATTTGGTTTTAGCTATCCCAGCTTGTTTTTCCTTTTTCATCTCTCTGCAACTTTTCAGGCTTTCTTCAGCTTTTGAAATGCAAGTCAACACAAATGCAAAGTGGAGCCCTCTCATAGTCTGTTTTCCAAACTTCTCCAACAGTGTTAAATTTTACAATGGGGGAAGAGGAAAGAAACTATAATTTAGTGCTCGAAATATAGAAATCAGAAAATGTCTCAATTAAAATTTACAAAATATCAAAAATTGTGTGCTTTTCAGAACCCTAAAAGAAAGGAAGATTAACATTGGGGATAAAGCTACTGTTATCTGTTCTTTCTGAGAGTCTCCATAAATTGTCAAAAAGGCATTTCTAATACAGGGAATTAATTTTTTATCAAATTTAATTTTGATACAGTAAGTCTTTTTGTTCCTATTTTCATCAGCAGACTTTCTAGATTTGTCTATTTACCACGATACCTTGATTTTAGAATTATCAACTTGTGAGCCTGCATACGGGAAACCTGGCAGATACAAGATGTAGTTACTGAGCTTTTTATCAAACTGGAAAAGTTTGTTTCCCCTTAGACAATTTATTTCAGCAGACTGAATCCTCCATGACGCCCTGTGTTCTGTCCTCCAGAGGCACAGGACAGGACTCACGAGAGCTCATGAACATGGACTGGGGTCATGCAGCAGCTGTGGTAGCACTGGGTATGGACTGGACTGAAGAGGGAACCAGAGACAGGCAATAACTGAACTACAGCTCTTCTGAGGCACTTCAGCAGCGTTACCACATGAAAGAGCGAACTGTTTCGAGTTGTGGGGTTTTTTTTGGTTGTGGGTTTTATTTGGTTTTGTTTTTTTTTGTTGTTGTTGTTTTTTTTGGGGGGGGGGCAAATAAAATATTTTTTTTTTTTCTGTACGTGTTTGGCAAACATGGATAAAATAATAGTGACAATTCAAAACACAGTATGTAGCTGTGTTGCTGTGTTTTCCTGTAAACAGCTCTAGCAGAATGTTTACAAATGCCCCGAAATCCCACCTGGATACCTAAGGAAATTAGCAGAAAGTGCTGCTGTGATTGGAAGTAAGCAGGTCATCTGTTGGCTGTCTTCACGTGGAGGAGGCCAGTGCTCCCCATGACCAGCACCTCTGCTTCCTGAAGATGTGGTTGCAGTGGAGAAACACTCAGCTCTTATCCATGCTGTCCACATTCTGGGGATTAATGAGAGATTTCATGCTCAGCAGTTGTCAAACCACGTGTTTTATAGGCATTAAACTTACCATGCAAAACTTCTTATGGTTTTGCATTGTTTCTCTGCAGGATGTGCTTGGGCTTAATTAATACACCAGAGGATGGTTTGTTCTTCAGAAAATACGAGCCTGTTAGTGTCACTAAGAGCTCTGACACTGTGGAGATGTGAGTCACATCACTGAAAGCAGCCTGAGGCTACGTTTAACCTTGTGCACTCAAGCTGAAAAATAATTAATAAAATACTCCCAAGTGTTATGTTTTCCCTCCCCCCTCAAATCAACATCTTAATTACAAGGGAGTAGGTACAGAGAGAGCTGCTGTATTTTAGAGCCATCTTGCCTTTCTTTCATGTCTTGTGACCTTTCTCACTGAAAAATGCTTGTAGTCTCAGAGCAAAATACCGGCAGAGATATCACCAAATTAATCCCAGTACTTATTTACATAGGAACTGTATTCTTTAAGATGCAAGTTTAGGGGATTACATCTTGCTGTTTATATGCTGCCTGGCATAAGTAGCACCGTGGTCCCAGGTGGAGCCTTACTCACAATAGCAATACAGGTAACTGTTGATAACATTATGCTTACTAGCTCCATAAAATTATGTTCAGGCAGCCCAAATTCTACTCAAGTTCCCATGTCTAGTTAAAGGAGAGAGACAAACATCTGTAAAAGTGATTTGGAAGGTTTAAGTGAGATGATAAGAGGGAGACAGTAGACACAAGAGGAGAGATGGAATTTGTAACTTTTTTAGTTCAGTTATTGTTGTTGCAAGACCAAAAAAAAAAAAGCTTAAAAAAAATGACGTGAATGAAAATCATGGGGCAAAAGGTAGAGGTTTTTTTTTTTCACATACTAGAGGAATTCTGATATTTGTAGAATTGTTAAACTTAATGAACAATCACAATTTCTACAAAGGATCAGGAAAAGACATTGCTATTTCTGTTTAAAAATCACCATGTTTCTGCATGGCCTCAAGTATAAAAGAGAAAGAAAGAAATTAAGGTGTATAACCATGGCTCTTTAGCAGAGCTAGTTGCAAAGTTTTTAATCAAAAAAATTAAACCAAAAGATATTTTCATTAGACAAAGATGTTTCAAAAAACACTTTTTTCATGTGTTTAAAAAAAAAAAAACAAAAAAACACTTTTTCATAGAATTGTTCTTGAGAGAAGTGCTCGTACAAAGGTACATTGTGATTAATTTTTCACTTTGGAAAAAATGTTTTGGAATTCAAAAAAAAAGAGGTCATTGAAGGCTGTGGTTTTTTACTCAAATCATAATACAGCATACACAGTACTGAAATATTATTTTCTATTTGAAATTACCAAGGACTGTCGCTGATGACTGAAATGTGCCTTCTGCATCAAACATCTTGTATTTTCTAATGTTAGGCTGACATTTAGGACATTCAAATTTTCTATGATGTCTGTCTTAGATCCCCAAGTATGGAATCTCACTCTACTTGAAAGAGCCAAGAGAGGTTATTCAAACCTCCGAATAAGGTCTCTGTAACTCTTCATGGATTATCTGGAGGCTTCAGCCTAAATCCTTACTTAGATTACATTGCTGAAGTGAGATGATGTGAATACTCCCTGGAGTTCAACTACAAAGGAAATATTTTGATCTAAGTGCCAAGTGATTTCAACACAGCAAGGGGAGATGCCTTGATTTGTTAGAGGAAGATGTTTGAGCTAATTCTAACTAGCAGCTATCACTAATGCTTTTAAAAACAAGACGCGTTGGTTCAATACGTACGCTGTCCTAACACATAATGTCAGGAAGAGCATGCTGACTCAGTTGTTAATGTGAAAACAAGAGCAAAACAAGAATGAAAAGACCGCACAGTAACATAAGTTGGAATGAAAGCCTGAAACTCTGAAGTGGGACCTTAGGAGACTCTTAACCACTTTGTGAAGCTGCATTCTCCCTCTGTCCTTTTCTTGGAGAAATTCTAAAGGATGTCATCCTGATTAGGAGTAATAGAAAGTAGGGGTTGAGACTTTCTGGAAAAAATGTGTTTTTGACAATTCTAAGTTTTAAATGTGACATGACATACATACTTTGAAATTTCTTCTGTGCAGAAAAGCCTTGAATCAAAGTGTTGTAAGTATGTTTAATACTGCTCTGTGCCTGCCGTTGATGCATTCTTCCACAGACATCTGCTGTCACTCATTCTGGAGATAGGACTATAGGGTCTGAGCCTATAGGACTATTCCTGTACCCTGGATCTAGAGGGAGGGAGAAATTCAGCCCAACTGCTTAATGATTATAATTCAGTCTAATAAACTTGGTGCTCCACTGTTTTCATGTCATGATTTCCTTATTTTAGAGAGATTTAGGTGGTGAAGGATATCTGAGAGTATTTCAACTGGGACAAAGCCACAGAGAATGCCTGTTTGGAGAGGCCAGAGCCTGCACATAGAGTGAGGAGATGCATCTTCAACAAGTAGCAGAAGAGATATGAGAAAGAAACACAGATGAGCTCTAGAGTTGCTGTTGGAGTAAGAAAAAGGATAGGAAGAGAAGTGACTGAGAAGCAGTAGTGAGAGTCAGAGAATAAGACAGCTTAAGTGTGCTAGCACTAATTTCATGTGTTACTCTACAGATTTGTTTCCATGATTGGGTCACAGTCATTAAGAACAACTGAAGTTTCAATTATTTTAGACAATACCGGAACATTTTTCTTACACTGCTAGCTCCCAGAGATATCTCCTGGACACTGGTGAATGTCGTATGTCTCTATGGTTAGAGAAATAAACAAACAAGCCTGACAAATGTTGAATAGCTCATCTGCTATTTGCGGTGGAACAAATAAAAGCAGAGTGATGCCTAAGGGGAATTTGGGTTTGAGGATAGAAGAGAAAGTTGTTGAATACCAAATTCAACATCACTTAGGAAGACATAAGCAGGACTGGGAACTGCTGAACAAATATGTAACCAGTGAAGAGAGAAGGATGTTTAAACTGAGCTCACTTTCCTTTTCCCTTCATTTACCAAAGAAAACAAATGCAGAAAAGACATCTTCATTTATTTATTGATTGATTGATTGATTCCCATGGCCTAGTATAAAGCTGTGTGGAGTGCTCCTTGTTAGAAAGCAGAGCAACCCTGCTTTGAGGTTTTCATCCTTGCCCCTTCTCTGCCACCAGCTTGCTGAACAACCCTGGGTAAGGCTGCTCATCCCCTGTGATTCAGTGGTGTAATCTGTAAAGATCTAGTAGTGAACTCCTCTGAGTGTCCCCAGAGAAGGGTCACTTTGTAAACAAGGCAGCAAAATACATCAATTTTAAGTCAGATGAAGGCTTTGCAATATGCAACAAAGATTGAGAGCATTGTCTGCTGTAGGGTGAGGGCATGACAAGCTGTGGCACTGTGGTGGCACAGGACTCGAAACAATTCTCTGGGGCTGCTGCCCAGGGTCCCTAACAGCATTCAGTGCCCTTCTGCTCCTGCAGAAGGACATTGTAGACTCAGCAGCCTACCAAAAGTAGGGCTTCTGGTTAAAAAGTGTGTTTAGCTGTAACTGTGGAACATCCTGCTGAGAGCAAAGAACTCTTAGCATTAAGAAAGCCTGATCCAGAACTAAAACTTAACTTGCAGATACATAGTCTTCAGCCTCTGTGGTTGAATTGGCAGTGATTTTGCAAATGATTCTAGATAAATGTGGTGGAAAACATTTGCATTGCCAACACAAGGAGCAGGATTCTCTTGACTATAAAAGGAGTGGAGAGAATTAGCTCAAATGCAGATACTGACTGTGTTGGTATGTAAAATTGGTCAAATGAATCCTGACCTCTGTGTTTTGAAATAACAATGATGATGTGTGAGGTTTCCAGGCTACTAAGCTTGGACTTTTTATATTCTTGTTGTGGTTTCCAAGCACTTGGGGCTCACATTGCTAACCTTTCCTCTGCCCTAGGCTGGATTGCAAATCCCTGCAAAACAAAATCAGTCTTTTGTAATCACCTGAGGCCAAGAGCTAGAGAAAGTAAAATAAATAAATAAATAAATAAATAAAAATGCCTCACTCAGACAAATATTGAGAGACTGTATTATAGCCACAAGATCTGACAGTGCTGAAATTTTGGCTTTGTTTCAGTTCCCCTCTGCTTCATCTTCCTCCTTCGACTCCCAAGCTCCATTCAAAGGTAGTCTTGGAAGCAGCCACATCTTACAATAGTGAATAAAGATGACATGCTGTCTTCTTTTCCTTCTTTCCTGACTCTGCCTTCCAGTGATTTATTAAACCCCTGAGTTTTGATGACAAACTGTTTTTTACCATAATTCCCTGAAAGGGCATTTATTATACATAGATTGTTGATGTTGATCCGTGCTTCCTCTTGAGAACAGTGCTCATGAATGTTTTTGCTCAGATTTATATTTGTTTACAAGCTATTCTGAAGTAAACAGTACTCATGCCGAAGTTTATTGACATGATTTTCATATGTTTTTTGTTTGTTTGTTTTCCCCCATTCTTCAGTGAAGTGTTTTGTCATGCTCCTGATGGGTATTGGAAGAGGGATGAGTCACAGAAATAAAACAGTGTTAGTGCACTCTTCACTGCTTTAAACAGATCACACTTAATAGAACAATAGCACATTATGTCGCGTATTGTTCTATAGACCAATTACTTAATCAGATAATGTCAGGGAAGCAAACTTGTAGCAGACACTAATTATCAATGCATGGCCTGGTAGCAGATGGCAGTATTTGCAGTGGAGAATAAGCTGATGGTTCAGTGGATTAATTAAAGCTTACGCAACTTCATGCCCTCCTCTCAAAATCCAGTGTAATAACTGTGTTTTTTAAAAAGGGAAAATAGTATTTAGCTGTGGTCCTTTAACTGATAAAATTCTCCCACTAATGGTAACAGAGAATGAAAGAAATAGTCAATTTACCCCAAAAAACTCTGGCAGTTGCCATGTGCCTCAGGAGTGCTCACTATGGATTTAAAATAGTGTATATTTATTGTAAAGCACATCAACAGTTCTGGGAAGAGGGACTAGATGTAGCTGTGTGCTTTTTTTTTTCTTTCTTTTTTTTTTTTTTTTCTTTTTTCTAGCTATTGGGCTACAGAACCCTACTCCATGCTGCTTTGTGTGTTGGCCACATTAATGGACAGTGCTTTCCTCTGCATCTCCCCCTGGACTGCATGAGAATAATGGGGTATCCACGAGATGTGAATGATCTCAGCACAAACAAATGAATGCAACTTTCCCCTTGCCAAAACCTAAGTAAAAAAACGTTCCAGTTCAGATCTCAGAGAAGAACAGATGTGTCCACCTCCTGTAAAGGAGGGCATTCTTGGCTAGGGGGACATTGTCCTAAATAATCATTGGTGTTTTAAGTGACTCTGAGAACTTTCCTAAGGGAGGATATGCAGGGCCATGGCTCTTCCCAGGAGCCTCAGGAGGTTTTTAGGAAAGGTCAGCTGGAGCTTTCCCAAGCCATGCTGGCGTGGGAGGGTATTTGCCAAAGCTGGCCAGGAAGCTGTGAATGAAGCATCATGCACCAGTGTGGAGGTCTGAGGGAAAGGGAACATCAGAGTGGTTTCCCACACCCAGACACTAGGAGAAAGCTGTATTAGAAATAAACTGATAGGTGTCTAGACACCGTTGGGTAGCATGCCTCATCAGAAGCAAGTATTGAAAGGAAAAGGGTTACAGAAAGAAATATCCTAATTCTGTTACAGCCAAGTTTGCTGTGATAAATTGGCTAGGAGTGTAAGAGAGAGGCATGCTATCACATGGTCTATTCATGAAGGAAGAAAAAGCAATAACTGCTCCGACACTAATGAGGTATAAAATATCTCACCTGACAGCCACCGACACATACAGGTCTTGATTTTTCTCTCGGCAATATGAGCTCAGTCTAGATTTTATTATCTCCTGCTGGCTGTAAACTTTATGGAGAGACAAAGCCGAGACACTATATGCTCCCTCTGTAAGGTATAAATAAGTTTAAAGATGCAGCCGTTAAGGTTATTGTCAATTTTTGAACTTTTGACAGTGAATATCTGATTTGGTAAGCAATAAACTCACAGTACCTGGCACTTTCATGCACACTTCTCAGCTTTTGTGGCTGCTGCTTTTGCATAGATCACATCTGGAACCAAGTGCCTCAGCTTTTTGCAAGCCCCAGTCCTCCTCCCAAAGACACTGGGGTAAATCAAGAATTTTAGAGGGTAGTAATTCACTGCTATATATTTTTCAAATGACTGGATAATTTGACCAAAATATATATTCTTATATACATAATCTATGCCCCATAAAACCCTGTGCCCAATCAGTGGGAAAGAAATCAACATTTTTCCCCAGAGTCCAGAAGAATCCTACACAGAGATGCTTGCCTGATTATTTAACACACACATTTTCTTTTTTATTTTTCCATTTGTAATTCACTGTGAAGTCACTCTAGAAATGAAAGATAGCTTTCCCTGAGTAACAAAAGATTTCTGGCCTTGTTCCTACCTTCCTGCCCCATTACTTGGATTTCTTGACTAATCAGCAAAATTTACATTTATAAACCACCTTCAATATAAAATGTAAAAGCCTGACACAAAATCTAGAAGGAACTTTCTGTACTGAAAATCCGCTCTTCCCAATTCAAAACCCTGCTCTGCTTTCCTCTCCTTCCTTCCCTAATGACTAAAGAGAGAGAGAGAGATCAAACTATCATGATTTAATTTATTCATGGAAGTTGCAATGTTTGGGTTGGCTTTGATTCAATATTCTATCAATTTTTAAGTTTTGTGTAAATATATATGTACACGTACAGATACATGCACATGAGGATGTGTGCTCCTTCAAGCGCTTTTATTAAGATCTTCTTCTAATCACGACCTGAGCAATGTAGTTACGTTACTGTCTTCGTGTGTCTGTACAGGCTGCATTCTATAGTTTTGGAGATGGATTGCAAACAGTTTCTCAGGAAGAAATAGACGTATTAGAGTGCGAAGACCTAAAGCATGCTGCTGCTCTCTACCTCAGGCAGTAAAGATAGGTGTAGGGAGTTTCTTTTTACAAGGAATAGCTTGGGGGAATAAACATAGGGATGAAAAGGGAGGTTACTACTGATTTAGATGGGAAGAGGAAGGAGTAGAGGAATTTTAAGCATCTTCAGAGCTTAGAAATCTCAAAAGGGGGGAAATGCTGTACAATCAAGATTTTATTATTATTATTGGAGTGTTTAACCAATCTGTAACCAAAATGATGGAAAACTAAATCTGAACTACCACAAATACATTTTAAAAACTTCTGATCCTTTGGAAACTTTTCCACTGCCCCAAATGTCAGCAATATGCAGCATGGAAAATCTATTTTCTCTTTTAGTGTATTCAGTGAAACTGAGGGATAGGTAATAACTTTATTTTAAAAATTGAAAAAGAGAAGTCATTATCCTGCAGGGTCTGGCACTGTTTCAAGGCTAATCTCTGGAAGACATGGTTAGAGGTAGTGAGCCAAACCCCTTGTTTGGTTATTGAATGATATTGAGCTCATTCAATTTTTAATCACTTATTGGTGGTTGGGTCATCACAAGTTGGAATGACTTTTTTGAACAAGTTCTGTTTGGCCCAGGAATTAAGAAGAAATCCTAGGTCACTTAGGTAGTCTGTGCATAAATCAAACTACTGACAGCTTCACAGTCATCTAATCAAATGTGTTCATTGCCAGAAACAGCAGCGTTCAGGTTGTTTGCCCACATGCATTCCAATGCGATAGCAAAAGCTGCTGCAGTCACCCACCTGCATATACAGATCTGTCCTTATATCTTTCAGTAAACTTCTGGAAAGTTCAATGGTGCTGCATGACTAGGAGCATGTGGAAAGCTTAAGATTTAAAAGAGGTACTTAAAGGACCAAGTTCTAGATGGCTTGATGTGATATGGCTGGATTGCTTGAAAAATACTCATGGAGAGTAGAAGTTATTGCCATCGTGCTCTTACCCTCCATTGCACTCACTTCTGGGCAAAGCTCTCTAGCTGCAAGAGCACTAGTTTGATTAGTTGACTCTACTTTTGTTTTCCCACCCTATGAAATAGAGCTAGTCCTACAAAATCAATCCCAGCAAGACTCATTGAAACTTTCCTGCTGACTCCCTTGCGTTTCACAACTGGCTGGAGGCTAAAACTCTCTGATGTGGCTAAAACCAGTGTTCGGCTTTAATTTTAAAATATTGTTTCTCAGAAGTTCATTCAATATCTTTCTCCTAGATTTCACCAGTCACAAAATGTGTTTCCACAGTAACAAATAGAGCAATGTAATTGTCTATGCACCCTGCCATAAATCCTTCTGGTGGTGATTTTTCAAATGTGGATAGCATAAAGATTTGGACAACTTAGCTTTTTCAAAGTAAACTTGTAAATATCAGAGTGTTGGCCAAGAGATTTCCTACTGAGTTTTGCTCAGCTGGAGATGTAAATATGTGTCTGAGAGTACTCAAATTCTGTTTTGTATTGTTTTGTTTTGTTTTTTTGTTTGTTTGTTTGTTTTCCTGTTGTTGTGTTCATATTATGCTTAAAGTCCTTCCTATTCCCTCCAATTGTAGAAGTGGGTCAAGTAGAATCAGATGCAGGAAAGGACTTGCCAAATTGTTGGCTTTTTTTTTTTGTGTGTGTGTGTGTTATGAACCCCAGCAAGAACAGGGTTGATTATAGAAGAGCAGCTCTTCCCAAGTGTGGTAATCTATGTGATGGTCATAGGGGATGGGAAGTGGCTTCAGCCTCACCAAACTCCTCCAGATGTTATAACCTCCTCCTGCTCTGCATAGTTCTGTTTAAAGAAATGTGTGATTGACCCTGAGTATGTATCACAAACAATCAGCAAACATGCTTATGTGTTTTTGAGCACATTTCATTAAAGCATAGAGAATAATGCTGGACAGACCCCAGAGAAATCCCCTAGGCTGAGCTCATTCTCCTCAGCACAATCTCCGTGTGAAATTTGCTCATCATCATGTGCCTAACATGCTCCAATGAATGTCTAAATATGGACTGTTCTCAGCCTTTCTGGGTGATTTTTTACAGATCTTAAATATAAGTAAATTCAAGGTGTTTTTTGTTTTTGCTGTTGGTTGTTGGTTTCTTTTCCCGCTCACATCTGACATAAATTTCCTCTCTGCATTTGAAACAAAGCCATTGGGCTGACAAACTATTTTGTGTATTTGTGCCAAAGACAGTGGGTGATGTTGCCAGCCTGCTGGATAAAAATTGGGCAGTTGAGAACCGGCTTCAACAAGGCTCATTTCAACCTTTGCCACTGAGCTCCTGTAACAGCACGGCTAAGACATGTAACATTCAACTGGGAACTTGCACTACTCTAAAGCAATCATGTGTTCTGGCAGCACAGAGGTTGCAATGTTTAAAAGTCAAGAGAACAAGAAGGTTAGAGGTGACTTCAGAGGAGCATGATATTCCAGCCTCCATCTCTACCAGTGTCTCTGCTATATCAAGATGCTGCATCAGCCTAGCCTTCAAAGCTCCATTTTGTGCAAAAGGAAACCAATGGGCTGAGGCGAGTTGCTCCATAGAAGAATTTGACATCAATGTGATAATATATATGGGAACAGCATTAAGTCTAATTTTTAGTGCATTAACCTGTCTCCTGCCCTGATTACTAAATTCCTGTCTGGATCAGTAGAAATGTTCATATCAAACAGCTACATGAAAAGTACACAGAGTAAGGAGAAATATATGCTGGTAATCTATTTAAATGCAAATAACTGGCTGTTTGACCTAAGATGGAGACGTTGAAATATGTTCAATATTAAATTCATAGATCCAACTGTCAACAACAGTGGTTTAAAAAGTACGTGCATATGCTTACTTGAGCAAAGTATTTGAAAGTTAAATTCCGTATGTTTCAGCTACTGCTAAGGCAAAAAAAAAAAAAAAAAAAAAAACAACTGTTTCTTTCTAATTGGATTTAACTAGAGTACTGCACTTAGGTACAAGCAAATGTTTTCTCTATTTGAACACCCAGATTTTCATTTTGTTTTCCTCATTCAAAAAAACAACCTCAAATCAAGGCTGCAAAAAGGATGACTGTTTCATATAATTGTTTAATAAACTTCTAAAAATAGTGCTACCAAACACAGACACTTAGTAATCATGAGTTGAACTTAAAAATCACAAGTTTTTTTGTTTGTTTGTTTGCTTGTGTTTTTAATACTTACATATGTGTGTGTGTATAGTATATGTATAATTATATTTTGGGTTAATTCCTGTATCTTTTTTATTTTTTAAAATATTTATCCTTCACATCCCTGGAAAGTAGAGTTTATTTTTCACTCTAGATTCTTCAGATGGCCTCAGGAACTATATGTTCAAGACTTTTTTTTTTTTTTGTATTTCTCTTTGTTTGAAAACTCTACTCATACTCTATCCCTGGATGATGAATATTTCTAAAATTTGAGTTAGTTTCTGCTTAGGGTTTAGGGGATCTCAGCTCTCAGGGGAAAAAAAATAGTCAAAATTTAGGCTAGATGCTTTCTAATCTAATTGCAGATTGGGGAATTTTTATTCTTGCAAATTCTTGCAATCAAATTTGACCATTCTCCAGCTGCTTTGAAATAAGCGCAGTGCAGGTGGGTGTAGGGAAGGTTTTAGCTACATAACAGTTCAGCAGCAATCTTGCATGTCTCTTAGATGAGTGTTTCCAGCCTACCTGTGATGCTCTGTCTGTGGCTATGCTGCCTATCCCCTGCAAATGATCTGCTCTATGAGCACCTAAGTTCAGCTCCTGGTGCTTTTTTTCACTGGAATTTGGAGTCGTACTGCATCTTAGAGACACAGATTTGTCAGATTTAGTCAGACTGAACTCTCTCTTGGAGCACAGTCTGGATGGGATTATTACTGTGTGCCCAGCCAAAATTGGGGCACCTTTCTCCATCACAGCCCCAACTACACACCTCTCTTGATCATTTTAAAGTCTGTTACTTCTGCTACCCTACTGCAAAATGAGGTTGCTGCTGCCAAGAGGAAATAATGAGGCTTACTGAGATGCTATCAAAAATCCATTTCTGTGAGTCTTCTTTGGCTGTGATAAATAAATTCACACAAGAATTTCACGTGACTATATGAACAAATCTGGATAGGAAAATGTATATATAATTATTTTCCCACAGTTCTTTTTGTATCTGTATGTTAGACAGTGGGAAGCTGAATACCAGAGAAAAGGATTCAGTGCGAGTAGTTTCTGTTATTGTAACCACAACTTGTCAGCAAGAAGTGTTCCTGAGGCTCTCCTGGGAGCTGACTAACAGTGTAGGTACACAGACACCTTCTTGTTAATAAACAAAATACAATAAAACATTCTTAGCACTAATGTCATTTCTGTACCCTTGGAGATAACACTAATATAAATTTGTATTCTTATTGGTTCATTATTTTAAGATCATCTGAATTCTTCATGGCAGACTGTGAGATGCTCTGCTCAACAACAAGTCTCTTTCAGAATATTTCCTCTATTGTTCACCTCTTTGTTCATTTTAAATGGATCCATTTGGTTTGAAGATTGGATTATTTTTTTTTTAACAAAGTAATCATCTTATATAAATGACAGTGGCTGAAAAATCACTGCAGACACATTATTTGTATAATTTCCAAGATCTTTAAGGTAATGAATTTGACCATGGATGGAAGGGATGTGAAGTAGAAAGTCATCAGCAACAACCTCACTTGTGTTTCTTGATCATGGGGAGCTGGAAATTCTCCTGCTGAAATCTCTTTGAGTCCTCTGCTTTCTTATCGTGATTATGGAATATTTCATTTGCTCTTGTCAAATTAGCCACATTCCCACTTGCTGAGGTTACAGCTGATGTGCATCACTCTCAGGGCTGGATGCTGCCTACATAAGACTCTGAGAGATGAGTGGTGTATCATGTTAAATAGCAGTATCCTCTCAGCTCTGCGCCAGCTGGTGTGAGCTGTGGGAATAAAGCTCTCTTAGCAAGCATCTCCATCCCTGATCCCTCTGCCTGGTGTCAAGCCTTCTTTTGGATAGCTTGCCATATGGTTTGGTTTCTGAAGTATCTTTCAAATCGTGTCTTATAGCCAGGTATTTTTCATCTTATGAGAGTTATCTCCGGACTCTTAAGGAGCATGAATGCAGAACATAACACCAATGTATGCCAGCCCGGCAATTTCTTCAAGTTAATACACCTAAAATTTGCTTTCCTAAAACACCAATCACATAAAAGCTATAATTTCTGGATCACAAAGGATGAAGCTTTCCAGAGACAGACGTTGTAGGTCAGGCCTAATCAGTCTACCTGTGCTGATGGCACCGGAGCTTTACAAACTCAGACTAGCTGATCATCCAGCCATATGATGGTAAAGCTGGCTATGTAGAGGTAAGAATTGTCAAAACAAACACCTGGAAGGATATAAGGCCAACAGCACTGGGAAATCAGATGCATTTGTGTAAGAACAAAAATGTTCTTACAATTAAGCTTGTGATAAGGTAGGATGGGACTTTGTTTCCTCTTGTAATTATAGAGTTCTTGTGAAAAGAGAAAATTGCAGGTTAGAAAGTTTTACTGTTTCTATCTAAAAATTTTCATCTAATCAGCTGTTAACTAGCAAATCACCATTCACATTTCCTTGCACAGTTTTCACTACTCCTCAGGAAAGAAGCTTTCCTCCCTGGCTCCTTGGGAAGTATCATCTCTGATAGCAGCTTCCTACCAAAATAATGCTAGGGTCCATTAGTATCTAGAGTTTGAATCAGTATGTAGGATGTTTCAGTGGTGCAGTTTTTAAGGTAAAAGAGGAGAAATGCTGTGTCATATCTTTACGAAACACGCTGCTAGCTTGCTCATTGCAGGTGCCAAATTACAACGAAACTGTGGATTTCAGATATGATTTTTTTTTACATCATTATGATTCAGAGTAGCACATTGCTCTCCAAGCAGAGAAAAGTCGCTAGAACGTGAAGAGCTTTTATAACTAATGACTTAATCATTGGGTTTGACTGGCTTTTTTTTTTTTTTTTTTTTTTTTTTTTTTATTAATGCAGACATTATTACTCTGGTCAGATTGCTAGGTGTTTCTTTGGCCTTTGATTTGCATGAGTAACCCCTGTTAGCCCCGACACCTTTTGAACTTTCAATTCGAATGTTAATTTTGGGAAGGGGGGAGTTGTGAGCAGGAGAGACAGAGAGAGAAGGGAAGAAACAAGCATTTCTTCATATCCACAGCACAGCTGTGCTCTCCCAGCCCCTTGGTTACCACGGGCATAAAAATGCACTATCCCCACTGAGAATGCCATGTGCAGGAACAAGACTTGAACAGCTCGGTATACCTAATGCTTGCCAGCTGCTTGATCTTTTTCCCTTTCCACTTTTCCTTCTCTTGCAGATAAAATTGCCTACAGAAGTAATGACTAAAGAGACTAGAGACAAAAATATGCCACTAATTTGGGGTAACCAGACTCACCAACCTGTAACATGATTAGTCATTGCAGCTCAGCGTGACAGCCTCCCAAACTGTTCCTCACGCTCCATTCCTCATGCACTGAGGGTTGTCTTCCTCTTTCTAGGCTGTTCTAGTATAGCTATAAGTACAGGGGCAGGCTTTGCCTGTCAATACCAAGGCAAGAAAGGCAGGGAGCACTTCAGCTTTTCTTGTCATCCAGTCTCCTTATTCAGCAGCAGACACGTTTTCTCAGAACTTCCTTTGAAAATATCATGCTTCTTGAATATCTTCCTATAGCCCTGGACATCCTTAGCTAGCCTTTGGTCCAGCTGGGCTTTGGACTTTTTCAGCCCTGCAAAAGCAGTGCTTTCATATTCCTGCTGCCTGTCTTCCTTTCTATTTCTTGTATACTCTCTTGCATTTAATTTCAGTAGTTTGTTAAGAAGCTCCTTACTTTGTCAAGTGGGCTTTTTTCAAAAATTCCCAGTCTTCCTGCAAAGTAAAATGATATGTTCTTAAGCTTTCAGTAAGTTTTCTTCAAAAGTCAGCCAGCAACTCCTTCTCTCCCATAGCATCTTCCATGTTGATTCTTGCTATTCTAGATGAGCCAACCCACCCTCTGTACTTAGCTAATGAGAGGCTCATGGTGGTTCGTGGTTCTTCATCCTTTATATAGACCAGTGTGAAGCATCAGTGAGACCATCGTTGGCAAGCGTGTTTCACAGGTGGTTTCTTTTAGGGAACAAAGAGATGTGGAAATTTTAGATGTCTTTTAGGGTTTCGGGGAGATATTTTCTGCAGCAGATGTAGAAGCTCTTCTGCAGAGATTGCAAGCTCTTCATTTTATTCCCTTAAAATTGGCTCTCTTATCTTTTTTTCTCCTCTGTGTTTTCTTGTTTGCCTAAAACAGTGTGTGATCACATCTGTTTAACACTTATATCTGTTGAAGGAATTCATTTGAATTCAATTTGATCAGGTTGATTTATTTAAGATCTGTTACCAAAGTGAAAGATACTGTAAAAGTATTATGCCTGCAAGTATCATAGCCTAACTTGAACCCATTTATCAAATAAGGCAAGCAAACCCATGTATACAGAAATTGCGGCTATGGTATTTTGCCAGTCCCAGAGGAGAGGATAAATGAGGATAGAATATTTAAAATCTTAGTTCGGGTCTCTTAGAGCTGTTAGTAACTCTATATTTTTAACATTTTTCTTAGCATTTACCAATAAAGTACCTTAATTTTGCTACGTAAATGTAGCAAAAGGTGAGCTTAAGGAAGGTGAAATCTTTGGAGATTAGAGTGGCTAATTATATAGTCTACAAAATGTGTGAAGTGTAAGTTTCATTTTTTCCAGCCTAATTGCATGATAAAATTTGGAGAGCTTTTCACAAGAATGACAACAGACGTTAAGAGTTTATTTTCTCCCCAGACATAAATAGCTGCTCCAGAATGTAGGGAAAGATCTCTGTTCAGGGAAATGAAGACCAGGATCTTACAAGCCAGTAAAGCCAGTGTTATATATTTTCCCTTCAAAATCATTTCAGCAATGGCAAAATAATCATTTTGTCTGAAACTACCCATAGTTTGTCAGTCTTGGATGGCCAGGCAGACACATCTAATATGTAAAAACTTCATCTCCAAATGGTGGCCAAAATTCTGAGTAATTGATAATGAAGAATGAGTTTGCACAACAAATTCGTTCTCTGTACTGTCAGCTGTGCTTGCTGTAGGTATGGTTGTGTAGAGGACACTTATCTCTCTCTATCTTCAGTTAGCGTATTACCCATGTGTATACTATGCAAGTCAGGGTGTAAAACAATTGCCAAAAGCTCTGACTAAAAGCTTAAATCTTAAAGCTTAGATTGTTTTTCAGAACAGAAAATCAGAACTAAAAATTCGTGGTAACACGTGCATTAGTCATTTACATTTAATTGCTGCAAGGACTGCAAGAAAATTCTTTTGCTTTCTGGCCTGTTGATGTCCCTGTATAATTAATATGGTACTATACTCCTTTAGATCTCTTTCTTGTTCTTCTGCCTCCCTTTTCCACGTAATAAGAAAGATGAATCAACTGAGACTGAGTTGCTGAAGACATTATAAGATGCTTAGCTAAACCAAACAGTTATAACTTCAAAGGACAATAGTATCTGAGAGGTTTGTATGAGAGTTAAGCAGGGATTTGGAGATATTTGTGGATCAGAAAATACTGAGGTTGTTGAAATTTAACGTGCTCCAAGAAAGAGGTGAGGTTAGAACATTTTTCATGTGAAAATTAAATTGATAAATTTTGCTGTGTAATTTTGGCACTGTATTTCCTTAAATCACTGAGTCCATTTCCAGCCTAGGCAACCAGCTCGTAGATGCCTGGTGTACAGAAGTCCAAAGAGTGTCTCTGTATGTCATCGATGTGTTGGCCTGTAGAATAGTCCATCGGGTTTGCATCAACTTTTCTCACACTAGCATCACATCCCTGCTCATAGTCATTCCCTGACTGAACTGTCTGTCAAGATATATTCACTTCATTGTGGCATTCATCTGAAAAGTCCCATTTTATGACAGAGTTACAACTGATCTTGAGGCACCTTGCCTTCAATTTTATGTGCCAGTTCTTTCAATAAGCTGATGTGGACGTTATTCACAGCTTGATTTTGACACACTAAATAATCACTGATTTTCTTACACTTCAGAGGTTTTTTTGTTTTGATTTTTATTTTAAAATTTCTCTTCATTTGAAGAAATAGCTCTTTTATAGAAAAAAAATAAAATTAGGTATAATACCTAGTTTTTGAGGGATTTTCAGTTTCTGGAAATTGTCTTTTCTTTTGTGTCTTTATTCAGAAGGAAGAGACATAAGATTTCAAAATCTTGTAAGTTTTATTTGGGCATGAACATGCCTTTAAGTTCTTGTTTTGGTCATGTATTGCATAGTGATCAGGGGAGGCAGAATAAATGATTAGGAAGGGAAAGCGGACTGTTTTGATATATAATGTGAAAGCCACACCACTTTTCTCTTGCTTTCTATAGGACTTGGGTATTATAGTGCAATTTCTAAACACAACAGAAGTATCAGCTTGGTCATGGATTCTATATGCTCAATAGCAGTACAGACTGCTGGCAATTTGTGTATGCATACAGTTATTTTATTTTCTGTCTTCTTTTGCTGTCATGCATTTAGCATGACAACGCTTGGTCTTGGTAAGAACCACTCTCATTTCCAATGATGTGAGTCACTCAGTCTTCGCAAGGTCAATCCGATCTCTCAAATGTTCTCCAGCTCCACTGCAGCAATCAGCTCACTCTCTATTGCCTGCTCAGAACATGATGCCTCAATTGGTCCAATTTGTTGTCCTTGTAAAGGGCTGACCCTAACCCTGGAGAAAAAGAAAAGAAGTCCACTGCTTTCAAATGAAGGAAGTAGATCTGGTTTGAAGTTTTAATTCAGCCTCTCTAGTGGAATCCATCATTATTTTGAATTCTATCCAAGTCTCTGGCAGCTCCAAAGATTGTCAGGGACATGCAGTGCAAAGCTACTGCTATTCATCCTAGTGTACGATATAACATATCTGAGAGGAATATTGATTTTTCACAGAACATGAAAAACAGAAAAATAGGAAGACACTTCAGCATGACCTTGGCCTTCTACGTGAATAAGCTAATGTTTATGGCTCAGCTTACTTTCCTTGTACTTGTCTGAAGTCCTTTGTGGAGCTTTTCTAAAGACAGTAATATCAACTGCAATACAGATGTGATTTTGCAGTTCTCTGTGGACTTAGGTTGCTATTTAATTTTCATGTAAGATTTTTCCCTAGATGAATTTAGATGCCTTCTGGAGCACTGAGGGATAGTGTAGCCTAATCAGAAACTCACTTTAACATCACACAGTCAAACGTTTGTCTCCCACTTGAGTACTGTTTGTTTTGATATCCTGCTTAAGGGATACTGGGAAAGAAGCAAAAAGGGAAGGAAGAGAGAGAGGTCTGGAGAAAACAAGTTTTATGAAATGTGATACTTAGAATAGCCCTTGATTACTGCCATCACTAGGCTCCTCAGGCTGCAGTTTTGTGATGGCTTTAAGTTAATCTATGTGTGGTTAGTTCCAGTTCAACCCTGCTCACACTTGAACCTACCGGAGGCCATGGGAGCAAAATCTGACTGCTGGGCTGCAGGGAAACCTGTCTCACTGCTTCAGAAAATTGACATGAGAAATGGAAAGTCTTTGCACAGTCCAGATGTCTGAAAAGTGATGGGAGATCTATCCATTCTCAGCTCAAAAAATAGCTGGCTGTCACTGAAGACATGTTATGGAGAAGTAGTTGCATAATTGAAGCAAAGAAAAATTATTTTCCTTGCTGAGAAGGCTCTAAGCATTACCAAAACAAAAACCTCAGTTGCATTATTTTCAAACTTTTAAAATATATATTTGCCTGCTAGACTCATAATAAGAAATGTAGTCAATAGAATATCACGCTTTTCATTACAGCAAAGCATCCATAAATATCATGACAGTTAACGACGGTGAGTCCTGGAAACCCTTCCAATATTATCTAAGGTCATTTTTATTTATGTCTCCAGGGACACATCCAGATACTGTTATGATGAATGAAATGTGCATTCTGGACTTTGTGTTATGGTGCTCCTGATGCATGGGATGAGGTATTCCACAGAGATCCCCCAGTAAGTCAGAGAGAATGGCAGAAAACCATCAGAACAGAAACGTTTCAGGAGCTGAGGCATCATTTAATCTCTATCTGGTTCAGGAACCGTTTGGCTTCTGCTGTCTCCATTCCACCAGAGAGTACAAAATAAGATACTGTCATGGCATATAAAGGAGTATGATTTTGTATACATTTGAGTAAGATGGACTTTAAGTTCTGGGACACTACATTGATTTTTCTATATGGAATTAATAGAAAATATATTTCTTCTGGATGCTAAATCAATAGCTGTAGTTTCACAGTTAAATGCATTGCATCACTTAGGTTTTATTCTTTAGCATAAAGAGAGTATAGACAAAGAAAAAAGGTTTACAAAGTAAAAACTTCCTGTAAGAGTTTCAAAAGGAAACATGTTTGTTGTCAAGGTTGGATGGGGAGCACAGATTTAACAGTTTATGTCAGCTGGGACTGAAAAAAGAAGAAGAAGAAGAATTAAATATTTATAAAATGAGCTTAAAATTAGAAATGGAAAAATGGACAGAATCAAACATTAAATGTGCTGGTACCATTTCATCACTCGACTTAGGCCCTGCAGATGAATCACTGGCAATCCCTGATATAAACAGATGCATTAGAAAGAAGTGTAACCTGAGTGGAAGATGGAAAGAATGTTTCTTCTGAGATTTTCTTTTTAATTTGATTCTGAGACCAACAGAACAAATGTGCAGAAACAAGTAACCTTCTCCACCTTTTCTGCCATCCTTTCAAGCTTTTAAGACCCAGCATCCACTGGAGTATCACTCAGCCTTTATTTCTCTGACCTTCTGAGGAACCCTGACCAAAGTTTGCCACACAAATAAAATTAGTGTTTCTTACCTGGAGCATAACTTATCCTCCCACTGCTGTATACCTCTCATTGTGTGTTCTTTCTGTTTCCAAGTCTGTTTACTTTCTTCCTTCTTTGCCTTTAATGAAATGAAAGAA